>NC_029774.3:52032978-52067888 GCF_000817695.3 Arachis duranensis
ACAGTCACAGGGTGGCGTATGTGTATTGACTACAGAAGGCTCAATACAGCCACCAGAAAGGATCATTTTCCTTTACCATTCATAGATCAAATGCTAGAAAGACTAGCTGGTCATGATTATTACTGCTTTTTGGATGGCTATTTAGGTTACAACCAAATTGCAGTAGATTCTCAGGACCAAGAGAAAACAACATTCACATGTCCATCTGGAGTATTTGCCTATAGAAGGATGCCATTTGGTCTGTGCAATGCTCCTGCAACCTTTCAGAGATGCATGCTCTCTATTTTCTCTAATATCGTAGAAAAATTTCTGGAAGTCTTCATGGATGACTTCTTAGTATTTGGAGACTCATTCAGATCCTGTCTTGATCATCTAGCACTTGTTCTAAAAAGGTGCCAAGAGACTAACCTGGTTTTAAACTGGAAAAAATGTCACTTTATGGTGACTGAAGGAATTGTCCTTGGGCATAAAATTTTGAACAAAGGAATATAGGTGGATCAAGCTAAGGTAGAGGTAATTGAAAAATTACCACTGTTCCAGGGGTTACCTGAAACGTGTAGCTCGGTCGTCTGGAGAGGCCCGAGGTGGGGGTCATGGACCCGAGCTCGATATGCGGAGTGATTGGTGGTTGTACCTGCAATGACACTCCGATGCTTAAGTTAGCATGGGTCCAAGCAGATATGTGTAGAATGTGGAATGTGTCATACCTGGGTGCTCCAGTGTATTTATAGTAGTTGGCCGTGATCTCCCCTGGATAAGATATTCTTATCTTATCTTATCTTCTTGGGAGTTTTATCTCTATCTTTGTGGAACCGCCTTTTCTAGGCCTTTTCGGCCTTTAGGTTTTGGGCTGCGTTCCTTTTGATGGGCCTTCTTAGCGTTTTTGTCCGAGGTCCGACCTCAGGCGTGGGCCTTGGGACGAGGTCGGACATTTCATGGATTTTGCCGAGTTGGAGGAGCCCGGTCAGGGTATGAACAGATTTATTCAATAATTGTCTTTATTTGAACTCACAACTCCGTTCAACTAACCAGCAAGTGTACTGGGTCGTCCAAGTAATAAACCCATGAATGTTGCAACTGACTGGATTTGTTTGAATTTCTGCTTCTGTTTGACTAATTCATGTTCTATGTTCAGTATATCTTGAAATTGTTAATTGTTGTTGATTGTTGTATTTGTTTATGCAGTTTGTTGTATTTGGGGGTTTTAGCTTATGAATGTGTATTATTTCTAATTGTTAGGGTTCTAGGTTTTGATTGTTAAAGAAGGTGTGTTTTTTAGTGTTAAGGTTCTAGGTTCTAATTATTGTATTTGGGGGTTTTAGCTTATGAATGTGTATATTTATTTGATTAGGGAAATTGCTTCTGATTGTTCAATGTATTTGTTTAGGGAAATTGGTTTTGTGGTTCACTGTTCAATGTATTTGTTTAGGAAAATTGTTTCTGATTGTTCAATGTATTTGTTTAGGAAAATTCCTTTATTATTGTTTAAAATTCTGCAGAAATTTACAGGATACAAAAACAAAAAATAGCATATAAATGGTCATGAAAGAGATTTTGTGTTATGATGATGGATTGGTGCTGTGCCAGTTCCTCATGGTAGTTTTTTTTAATTGATTGAAAAATTGAACAAACCGAACCAAACTAAACCGAATTTAATCGGTTTGGTTTGGTTCGGATGGTCTTAATAAAAAAACCGAACCAAACTGCACCGCGAACACCCCTAGCAAAAAGTAAAGACAGAATCGACAAAAAGCGTGCGCTAAAAAGGGACATGGTTTAGCCCAAAAAAGCCACGACCTCCACGACAAGGCTATCGAAGTTGTTCAGACTAACAAAAAAGCGTTCTAACAGAACACAAAAAAGTTATCGGACGAAGTTAGCCTCAAAAATCATCTTGCCAGCACAAGAGGCGGATTAAACAGAGACCTAATTAAGAAGAGGTCGGTATGGAAATATACACATCATAATAAAAATATTTGAAAGGCTCAAAGGGCCACCTAAAAGGCAAGCCTCAAGAGTTTAAAAGTGTTTTTTGTCGGGAAAAATTAAGTTGCATAAAAGCAACTAACAAAGGTCTACCATCACAAAAAATAGATTCTAAGCCCACAAATTAGGCTGTACAGATGAAACCAAACAAAATCATAAAGGATCTAAAGTTTTCCCAGTAGCAGCATCTGTGGTTGAAGGCGGAAGAATGATCTTCATATGAGTGGCATCCACAGTCCCATCCTCACGATTTAGAATTCGACAATCAGGATCAGGTTGGGGATGGGCGACCTCGGCAAAAGGAGTCAAGGAAGTCGTAGTTGTGGAAGCTTTGGCTGACGGGGCAGCAGGAGGAGGCTCGTCATCTTCATCATCCGGGGTGGGCACTATTTTACCATCTTCCACCACATTATCCAGACTAAAGAGAGTCAGGTCGAGTTCAGGAGCAAGAACTCGGATCTGAGCCTTTAAATTCTCATAAGCACCCGTCACAGCATCTACCAGATGACCTTGGAGATTGGTGTAATTCGCAAGGGCAGATTCAAGCCTCTCCCTTAGCTCTAACACCTCAGCATAAGTGCGGGTATAACTTTTCTTGTGTTTCTTTGCCGTCTCCTCAGCCAAGTTTGCAGCCGCCTCAGCATTAGTAGTTCGAGACTTCTCCTTCTCCAAGTCCAGCTCTAGCTTAGCCACCCTAGCATCCAACTCATCCTTCATGCCCTTAACTCTATTAAAATCCGACTTGGCATCCTCAAGAAAAGCTCACGTAGCGTGGACTAGGTAGCCCTGAACAGTACAGAATAGAGCTGCTCCCATATGGGCCATCCGAATACTCTTAGTAGTAATAAAATTCAAGTGATGAAGGATGGATACGTCATTCATCAAAAGTCGACCGTAAGGAGCAATTTGATTATCAAAAAACCCTACAACATCAAAGTGAGGGGCGGCCAAGTCATAAGGCTCCACAGTCTTCTATTTTTTTGGGAAGAGGACCAGCAATAGGAGAGGAAGCAGCGCCAGAGGTTGAATGGGGAGGATCAGAAGGAACCACTCGAACCTAGGGAGTCGGGATGACTTTCCTCAAACTGGCAGTGTCCAAGGTCGGCTTCTTCAGAGATTCTTGAGAAGATCCCTCTTTAGAAGCCTTGATCGAGATATTTTGAGCGGCAGTTTCTTTCTTGGTCCTACAAAAATGTTTCATTGAATCTGCAGATTTCACCATCTCTTAAAAGGAAAAGAAAAACAGCAAAATCAAGTCACAAGAAAGAAAGATATAGATTGGCAGAACAAATAAATATAGAGAAGTCGCCATACCCAATTCAGCCTTCAGAAGGGAAGGATCCCCTAGAAATTTTTTCGTATCAAGATAGGGAGGTTGTAACAACCCCGATTTTTGAGTACGCGAGATCTTTTCTAAAGACACGGATTTCTCTAGAAGATCAGTAAAAGGAACACTTCTGATGTATCATCAAGCATCTCAATCCTCATTGTCATCATGTCATCTTTAAGCCAGAACCTCTTTTGAGGCAAGCTCGACGACGTAGTCACGAAGAACCTAGTTTTTGAACCGTATCGGTTAGGAGTTTTGATTCTAGTTTTTGTAAATAGTCTCTGTTTGATGAAACAGACTCAATTCATGAGAGAAGAGAGATAATAGTATAATACTATCATTATATTAGTATTAGAAGATGCTTGAATGGTATTATAAGGTTACCTGGTCTGTTTTAGTTAAAAACAGGAAATCGGTTTAACCGGCTTCACAGTTTACTGGTGCAGCTTAGCACCAGCACTCTCTGAAGACTTTAGCAATGCTAAGGCCTCATCATACATGTTCTATTCTCATATTAAATATGTTACTAGTGTCGTTTATACTATTAGCTCAGAAAAGAATTTTTAGAGATGTTTTTACAAGTGTTCCGATACACTTCGTTTTAGTAGTTATACACCTGAGATATTTTAATATTATTTTAATCCACCTCCAAGCCAACTAATCACAACTCACCTTACACCCCCAAGACCTCCAAGGCTGTCTCATTTCTTCATTTTGGCCGAAAATAACAAGAGAGAAAAGAGAAAAACTTTCATGAACACTTAATCTTCAAAGCTTGATTTCTTCTGAACTAAAACCCAAATCAAAATTCCAATCCGACCAAAATGATCCTCTCTTCTTTCTCTACATGATCATATGACTTATCAAGGCTGGAATCAAGGTGAGTTGGCATCACCATCTCCCTTTTGCTTTGGTTTCAAGGAAACATGCTTAAACATGTGTTTTCTAGATGTTCTTCCTTAGGAATCATGCTTAACTTTACTTGAGAGCCATGAAACATTAATTTCCAGCAAGTATAAGGTGATATATACCTTCCTAATGTGCTGAGAGAGATTTGGTCAGTTGAGGGTTTGTGGATTTAAAGTTGTTCTTGATGTGATTTAGGAGGAAAAACTGCTTAAGGACCACCTAAGGACATAACCGAATTAGGAGCAGCAAAACCAGGTAGGGTTTGACGAATTTAATCTTGATTGATTGTGTTTGAGTTTTGTGATTATGATATGGTTTGGCTGTGCTTGAAATTGATTGTTTGTATGAGTAATTCTTGTTGAAATTTTGGTGAAAATTTGATGAAATTCAAGCTATGAACTTGTGTTCTTGTGGCTGCTGGAAAATGAAACCCTAGAGCTTAAATTGGGATTCAATTTGTGTTAAAATCATGTGGTAAAGATGGGGTTTTAGTGGCTGGGAATTTATTTTGAATTATGGTAAAAATTGGTTGCTAAAAAGACTGAAAAACGGGTAAAAACAAAGAAAGAATCTGAAGAATTTACGAAGAACACGAAGAACACTTTGAGTGTGATGAAGAACATTGAAGAATAGGCTTTAGATCTTTAAAAGGACAAGGAAGTAAAATTTTTTGTGTTTGGGGGGTTATTTGGTAATTTCTGAAAGTTAGGGGGCAGTTTTCTGTAAAAACTTTAGAAAGATAACTTTAAGCGCAGAATCTCATAGTCAGCTTCATAAAACACTTAGGGAGTGGTAATAACATGTTAGTGAGGCAAAGATAAATGAAAGATAAAAAGTTAAAGAAAAGATAAAAACTAAAGAAAAGTCTGCAAAATTTTAATGACAGAGAAACAGACAGAGATTAGTGAACGAACTAGGGAAACATAGTTAGTCTTTGAGTTGTAGCTAGGGTTAGGTTTTATATGAAAGTTAAACTATTTCAGTATAGACTTAATGAACCTATACCTGGGACCTGCTAACTATTCATACCGAAATTTACGTAAGCTTCAAATACATATGTTAAACTGAGTAATCAGAGCAGAGTAAAGAGATACAGAAAAAAATAACCAGAGAAGAGTAAAGAGACAATGAGAAAAGAGTAATATAATAACAAAGAGAATAGAGGAGAAGAGGATAAAAATAAAGAGTTAAGCCTTGTGGCATGATATTCTATTATATGTTCATCTACTGCTTTTCTGTTGGCCCTAGAGGTCCTGTAGGCCCAAGTTCACCTACAGTTTGTTGTTATTCTTGTAGGTCGAAGTTCACCTGCAATGAATATCAATTGTGTATCTCAGAGTGTTGCACTTGTAGGCCAAAGTTCACCTACAAAGAGTTGTGATACCTGTAAGCCGAAATTCACTTACAGGGATGCTATTTCTGTAAGCCAAAGTTCACTTACAGAGGTGTTACTTCTGTAGGCCGAAGTTCACCTACAAAAAGTTGTTGTGCTGTGATTAGACTATTTCTGTAAGCCAAAGTTTACTTACAGAGGTGTTATTTCTGTAGGCCGAAGTTCACCTACAGAAAGTTATTGTGTTGTGATTAGACTATTCCTGTAAGCCGAAGTTCACTTACGGGAGTGCTATTTCTGTAGGCCGAAGTTCACCTACAGAGAATAAGCCATATCTAGGACTAGTTCCTAGGTAATGTTGGGCTGCAGGGTGTAAACTGACGTGAGCTTATGGCCTGCATAGGACAGACATGCATCATACTTGGTTGTACATTTCCTCTGTTATGACTGTTGTATGAATGTATGATTTCGTTGTTTGTATTCTATTCTCTGTGTTTGTGTTTTACTTTCTTATATTCTTCTGTTTGTGATCTGTTTTCAGTTTACTCTATTTTCTCTATTCATCTGTCTTCTGTTTACTGCATCTCTATATTCTGCTATATGTCTGCTTAGCGACACAGATTAATGAACTTAACTAATAACCTTGGCCCTACTAAGAACTCCCTAGTTCTTACCCGTTCTCTCTCCCTTCCCCCTTCAGATGGAGGCATAAGTACCCATCCGTAGTTCATTGATGACCGTTCATAAAGAGGATTCTGCTCTAGGTAGTCTTCTGAGTCCAGGGTGAATCTCGTTCTCTGTTTATATGTATATACCGTGTGACCAGCCAATGTCTGCTCCCTGTTCATATGTGCACCTTAGCTTAAATCCTGTGTATGAGACTTCTGTTGTGTGGCTACTTGATGGAGTACCAGTGGGACATCATATGACAATGTACGATCGTGCAGAGGAGTAGTAGACGACCTTCCACCTTTTGATGACATTCGACCTGACTGGAGTGTTGAAGACCTAGAATGTATTATCCATCGCTTTAGTAGTTTAGAGGGACTAGGTGAGTATAGAGTCTAGGCTAGCCTGGGTGCCAGCTTAGGGACCTCTTGAACAGGTCAGGGCCTAGGATGTTGTATGTATATATATGTATATAGTTATTATCTAGCTATATCTAGGGGTGTTCTAACTAAAGGTCTATACTCTAATAAAGGCTGGATCACAGGATGTTATCAACTGCTTGAAATGTATTTATGTGTGATTGTTTGTAACTGTTTTATCTGTTATCAGTTGTGAATTGATTATGAATAGATCCGTCTACTAACCCAAACATTTTCAAAAAAAAGTACCTCGCAAAATAACTACGCTTTTAACAATGATTCAGGCTCATATAATAAATAATAGATTATAAATAGGAAAAACAAGTTGGTAGCGTTTAGTTTTTGGTATGATCTAGACATACTGAAAATTGGGTTGTTACAGAGGCTCTCCCCAATTTTCCTCTAATACATGCACAAAGGCCTGCTCGACCTCATCTAGACTTTCCTAGGAATACCTGTTCACTACCACATTCTTTTGCCAGCATAAAGGGAAGGTAGGCTCATTGTTTTCATCCAAAAAGAAGGGTCGAGCTCCCTCAACACCTCGGACCTTGAAATAGTAATTCTTAAAATCCCTAAACGATTCATCATACATAGAAAATACTTTCTTTCCTTGGGAAGCTCGGAAAGAAATCTAGGAAGCTTTCTTTTTAGCTGCCCCAGGTTTGGTCAGAACAAAAAGATAAAGGAAGAGGGCTTGGAAAGGTCAGATATCTAGTTACTGACACAACAATTGAAAGATCTTTATGAAACCCCATGAATTTGGATGGAGTTGAGAAGGAGCTACATTGCAGGCCCACAACAATCCGGTTTCAAAAGGTGTAAAGGGGATGGTAATATTGAGTTGACTAAAGAAGTAGTCATAAGCATAAAAGAAGGGACGTTCTCCTTTGTCAAAGAGGGAAAACTAACCCTTTCATCGGGGTCAAGAAACACCAGCTCGTAATTTTTCTCTTGGTCCCTATCACTACAAATCCTATGATGTCTCCTAAGTCACACACAATATTCAGAATCAACTACAGAAACACACATCAAAACAATAGAATCCAGCCAGTCGGACATGCCCTCCAGAACTTTAGTAGACATTGCGACAATGTTTTGGCGAGAAGACATAGGTCAATTATTCCTACAAAAAAAATAAAAAAAGGGGGGTTACCACCACACAGCTCGGGAAAATGTGGAAACTACTCGGGCAACAAACATGCAGAATAAAGATAGAGCAATAAAAGGGAAACCCTAGGATTCATACTAAAATCCAGGGGCACACTTTGGAGGCAGTAACAAGGAAAGAAGGAAAGCAATTATCTATGCCCTAAACATCTCACAGTAAACACAGTCCTTCTCTAGCAACCTCACATCACGCAAAGCAGCAAGAAAAGTCATCATCATCACTAACAAAAATCAGCGAAAGCCACAACCTTTCAGTCTAAACTCAAATAGTGAGCCCAGAGACGAAGGACATGCAAGGATAAAAAGCCCTAAAGAAATGAAAACTACCAGGCCTACGTCACAAACAAAAGAGTGCAGGGATCACCATAAAAATGTAAGCTTCTTTCAGAAAACCATGAAAAAAAATATCGAAAAGAAAGACGCAATCTTTTTTCTAAAACGGACAAGATTCCCAGAAGCAAAATTAGTGATAATCACAGGCAACAATATGAAGGCGACTATCGAAAACATAAAAGGGAAAATACCAACCTGTGGGGGAAGAAGAAGCAAGCGCGAAGGAAGACCAAAGCAACGACGAATCCACGCTAAACAATCACTTTCGAAGGATTGGAAATAGGAAGCACAAAGACGCGAAAACTTGAGAAGGTAGAGGAACAAAGCACTGTAGCAAGAAAAAGCGAAAAGAAAGGAGAGGAGAAACTGAAGAGATGAGATTTTAAAATTCAAAATGAGATACGAAGAGGGAAGCAAGGCAACGGCAAAAGAGGAGTTAATGAGTTTTAACCCTCGTACGTTTCCAAGAAAAGCGCAACGCACGTTGCATTTAAAAGGGAAACGCTCCGCATTCAAAGACCCAATAGGAGTTCTACAAACAGGATCGACAAAAATGCTCGAACTCAGCCTCCCCAAAAAGGGTGAAAATCTAAAAAGACATGACCTCAAAAGAAAGACCGAGCTCAAGCAGGGGCACTGTTCATACCGTGGGTCGAGCTATGCGACCCGGGCTGATTTCAGACAAAACGACCGACCTCTTCGGGTCAGGCTCCCTGACCTCTTCATAAAGAGTTCGGCCAAATCGACTAAAGGGGCCAAATAGGCCCAAACATGGGGACACAACCCAAAATCTAAAGGCAGCCAAGGCCTAGGAAGATAAGGGCGGTTCCCCTTCAAGATAAGATAGCTTCACCCAAAAGATTAGATAAGATAACAATCTTATCTCCAAAAGGGTCACTCAACACTATTATAAATACACTGGAGCACCCAGGTATAACTCATACTCTTATTCTACTAAAAACCAGCCTAAAGCACGTGCTAACTTAAGCATCAGAGTCTCTTGCAGGTACCACCACCCTCCGATGACAAAGGATAAGCAGAACCGCCAAGTCCAACAAGTCGGACGCAACATCTCTGACCACAATAGAAGATCTCATCCGAGATCGATTTATAGTTTCAGGTAACCCTCGGAACAAAATTCAATTTTGAATTTATTCAAATCTAGAAGTTAAGGTTTTAGAGGTTTTCAATGAATTTAAGAAATGAGTTAGGTTATTCTCCCCTAAAGTCTTGAGACTCCACTGAGGAATTTTATGACCAAAATCCAGATTTAGAAATGAATGATTTTGAGTCTTTCAAAAGATGATTTTGAATTTGGCATGGTTTTGAGATTGTTTGGAAGTGTTGGAAAGGCGTGAAACGTGGCTCCATTTTGAAAAGTGATTCTTGGCAAGATGTGAATTGAATACAGTTATTATTTAAAAGTAAATGGGCCAAAAATGATTTTGAAGTAAGATATTGAGCCTGATTTATGTGTTGGAATTATTTTTCTGAAAAACCATTGGACTACTATTTTATATTGAGATTATGAAATGCTATGCGCCCCGCAGGGGCCGAGGTTGGATCCTGTCTGTCGAGGTAGCGGCGGCGTCGTAAGGGCGGTGGTTCGTCCCGCTTGTGCTTAGATGTGAGGTCGGTGGCAATAGATCCCGCTCGCATCCCTTCGGATCATCAGAGCGTTCAGGCACAAAACCCTGGATAGTGATCCGAGCATTATATCTCGGCGGTTCCCACACTATAAATCCGAAGGGCAACATCTCCACGGGGATGTGTTGGGTTGGCAGTTGAACCGACAATGTGATATCACAGCCAATAGGGCAGACATTCATCATTTGCATTTATGTGACATTGTTTTGGTGTGCATATTGTAATTGGTTTGCCTATTTGAATATTTATGCTAATTGCTAACTGCTATATTTGTTGTAATTGCTATTGATTGTGTTTGAACTACGTTATTTGTGATTGTGATTGATTGGTTGGTTTGTGATGAATTGGTTAATGATTGAGTTGTTTGGGCCGGGGGCCGTGTTGGATTGGATGGGCTTGAGGCCGTGATTGGTATATTGAGTTCTAGTTATGTATAAAGCATCTGACCGGTTCATTATAGACTTAATGAACCTATGCTTAGAATGGGATGGTCAGTTATACCACATAGGTAACTGCTTTCATAGTTGTGGTCTAGAAAAGTATGAAAATCAAACTCTTACAGCATAGACTTAATTGAACCTATGCTTGGGATGTGTTGGTCATTCATACTGTCTAGAAAAAACTTTTCAAATTTTACAAGAAAGGAGAATGGTTTTGTTTTAAAATATTTGAGAAATTTGCCAAATCTTCAAAAAGGGATTTTCTGGGTTTCAAATGTGTACTCAAGGTTTGTGGAAAGACTCATAAGACGAGCAATGATCACTGTACTCGAGGAATAATTTTATTTTACGTATCTTGTTATAGCAATTTTTGTAATCCTATAGTGAGAACAAGCGAGGGCGGCATTCTTACTCCCCTACAGGTTATTCCTTTTCAGGATATGGACGACGAAGCTTCAGAAGGGTTATGTTTAATTTCTGTTTATTCAGTATTTTTGTACTATCTTAGCTATTATTGTCCACTCGCCTTGATCTTTATATATTCTGTAAGAGGGATAGGAAATTATATTGATTTATATGTATGTCTTTGAGAGTTTTTGTAAGTTGTATTGTATGTATGGATGTGCGTTGCATAGCAAAAGTATTTTTGGAGCGGTATTGCGGTTTAAAGTTTTAAACAGGCTCATATTTTTGTATTAAATATGTATAGAGTTGTCATAATGTCCAAGCATCAGAGTCGCGCAGCCGGAGGCATGGACTTTAGTAGTTAGGATGTTACATTTGTGGTATCAGAGCGGTCTTTCCTATAGAGCCTGAGGAATGGACCGACTATGCTTCAATTGCATACTCTGAGCGTTTGTCATGTATTAGGTCTTGTCGCATGACGAGAAATTAGAGCTTTTTGCACATGACAGTCTATTGATTAATGCTGTTAGTCTTGCTTTGCAAAAATTCTTGGTATTAAGTTTGGCCGGCTTAATGCTAGTGAATTATGTATATGAAAGCACTGATGGGTTATCATAGATGATATACGAGTTTTGAGTAAAGTAAATCGCGGGTTTTGGGAATGTTAGAAAATATTTCTCGAGGTTACTCAGTTATGTGCTTTGGATTCTGTTGGGTATCATGTGACTTATTGTTTTTTAACCTATCTTGATGTTCTTGTTGTCATTTCTTTTGAGAAGCAGTTTGGTGTTTTTGATCCTATTTTTCTGTTCATATGCATTCTTATTTGATCCTAAATTGCATATGCCGGTTTGAATTTCTTGGTGTATCTGTCTTTCTCTGTGTTGAACTCTTTTTCTTGATCCATGTAATTTTTGACATGATTTGAACTTGTCTTGATGCAGTGTGCCTTTTTATGTCCTTACTCCTAGTCTTGTTTAAAGAGATGGTGATTCAGTTTTTCTCTTAATTGACTATATTTATAACCAATTTTTAAACTTTTATAAAAATCGCTTTTGATTTGATATACACCTATCTATATAAAACTTTGAGAATTTCTTATGCAATTTAAAAACTATTTATTTGTCATACCTCTCATGTTCTTTTACTGGTTTATGGAACTACACTTACTTTAAGTACAACTTGACTTTTCAAAATAATTTTACTATGGTTCCTATACGTAACTTTATTTGATTATGTACTTAGGTAATTTCTTAAATTCTTAAAATAAGGGATTTTTGCTTTTATTCCAGTTAGTTTTTGTTTGACAAATTGACTTTAATTTAGCATGATACATTATTTACGCATTTGTTGTTCTTTTGAAAATATTGGGTTCATACCTTCCCTCTCAAGTATGGGCTAATTCTTTAAACTTTTGTTTCTATGGTTGTGATACTTGATTTTGTTTTTGACTATTCTTTTACTTTTATGAACATCACTATTAGTCTTAGTTTTCCCTTCTCTTGTAAATCTCATACTCATCCGAGTCAACTTGAATTTATTTCTATCAAGTGTGTTGTTTGTCCTTCTTTTGTCAAAGGTTCTTTCTTGAAAAGAAAAATTCACTATTGATTGAGTTATCCTTCCTGACAAGTTTTGCATTCTTTTGGACCAATGGAACGCTTGTTTGGTGTCCCATGCTTCATGGATCTTGTTTGAACTCCCTTGAATTAAAATTCTTTCTTGTTTGTTCTGATTTCTTTTTAAGTGCACCTTAAATATTCTTGAATGTTCTTATGTGATGGTAATTTTAAGTGTATTCTTGGAGTTTCGATATGAACTTTTAAAGCAAGCTTTGGGTTCTCTTCTTAGGAAAGTTAAATCAATTTTTCTTGCTTAACTACATCCATAGCTATTCTTTAAATCTAACAAAGTTGTTTTGAAGTTGGCATGCATTGTTTTAAATAAAGTTTTGAATCCGACTTATAAACAAATTTTTACCTCGGGGTTTCTTTTCTAAATAAGAGTTTGATATCTTCTTCCATATTTGCTATAATTTTTATACACGCTTGTTTGAATATAAATCTTGAGAATTTTTGAACAAACATTTAATTTTTTTAGAACCTTGCCATGATTTCACTGTATACCGTTATCTGATTGAGTACCTAAATGTCTTTTAGGATTTAAAAAAAAATTATTTTGGCCTTAACCCAATTGAATTTTCATTTTTCAAACCTCACCTATTCTGCCTTTTACTTGGGAACTATTTGGATAAAATGCAATCTAGTTTTCTTTTAACCATATTGCAGTTTTGATATATGTTTTTGTCACCCTTTTGTGAAATGCGAGTTACATACCTTTCTTTTAGCACATGAGGTGATCTTCTTTTAGTTTTTCATTCTTTATATTCAAATATATTAGGTGTACTTAATCATAAATTTTAAACCTTGAGAGTGTCATCACTAGCTTTAGTTAACCTTCTTCTATGATTTTATACTTGTTAACTCAGCTTGATTTAGTTCCAAACTACTGCCTTGCTTATCCTTTTGTGATTCCTATCAGTTATCTCTGATTCAGGAGTCATCCTTGAGGTTGTTAAACTGAATTTTTCTTCTGATACTCTTCATCGATTGTACATCCTTATTTACTTGAAGATTCAGCAGTTCTTTTAAAACTCTTGCGGAGATTATCCTTGTTGTTTGTCCTTATTTTCAAAGTCTTTTATCCTTCTGAGTAAACTCGAGAATTGTTGTAATGTCGCGTGTGATCTTTAGGTATAGTAATGCGATGCGTTAGTTCTTTAAGACCTGTTTATGGATACGGAAGGCGAAGTGGTAAGTGTACAACGTTATGAGAAGAGTGAGAGTTTCGCTTCTCGCAGACGAGTTTGTGGATGTTAGGTTTGTGACCGGTTATGGAGTTGTGAAGTGATTGATGGAGTTAGGAAGTTGATGCTTTGAAAGGGGTACGAGATCTGTGAGTGAACGTTATATCTGTTGTTAGATACCAACCTGCTTTGTAGCCTTTTGCCATGTTAACCACCAAATTGCCTTGTGAACGCCTATCTTGACTTGCACCCTATTTGGTTCCTCCAAGCTTTTGTAGAATTTCGAAACCATATAAAGTTTTTACATTGAGCCTATCTTGTATCTTTCACCTTACACTATACCTTACCCTTATATTTAATTCTTATGGTTATCCGGTATTTAAATTGCTTTAATTTTTGAGGACGACAATTTTTATAAGGTGGGTGGAATGTAAGACCTAAGACTTTTCAAAAGCCCTATTTTAAACTAATCTCAAATCATATATATTTACAGTTTATTTTCGGGAATTCATTTTATTGAAAATAATTTAAGGCAATTTTGATTAATTGGATTTAAAATAAATTAAGGATTTTATTCAAACTCTATCTGGATTATTTTTCTATTCATGATTTAAAGTTTTAGAAATTCAAAAAAAGTATGAGGTTTGGCTATTTAAATCAGAATCTCATTTAATTTTATGATTATTGAATTATTTTCTATATTTAAGTTATAAAGTTGATAGTTATGAAATAATAAGAATTTTATATGATTTGGACTAAATAATTAATATTTTAAAATACTAATACTACTATTTTGGAAAATAAAGGAATTAACCATATTATTCCTAATTTTTGGATTTGAACATTTTATTGAAAGTAATTTGTAAAAGTGATGAACAAATAGTATTTTTATACATTATTATTGTTGCATTAAAATTTATTTCTAATTATTATGCTATCCCTATTTTTATTTAAATTTACTAAAATTAACCCTATTGCCCTAATTTTGTTAAAATTACAAAAATGTCCCTAACCCTAATTTTGGCCACACTCACCCCCCATGTTTCCCTCACTGCACAGCCATATCCTAACACACACACATGGTTCCTAAACCAAAGGAAAAGAAAGGAACAGAAGCAAAAATGAGATTGAGGGAGAAGGAAGAGAGAGGCGTGGGGTCAGCGTCGCAACTGGAGAGAGAGATCCGAGAGAGCAAGGAGGGAAGGGCGTCGCCTGAGGAGAGCCTGGTACCGTCACCGCCACCAGTCGCGCGAGAGAGAAAGATGCGCCATGATGGTTTCTGATTCGCACAGCCGTGCCTTCCTTCCTCAGATCCGTCACAACCTTCACTGCCTTTCACCACCACTGACGTCACCGAACAGCGGAGATCGGCCACCACGAGGAGCTGTTGCTATCCTTGCTTACTTTCTTGGAGTCGTCGCCGTCATTGATCTCGAAGCCGCCGTAGAGGAGTGGAGCAGTCACCATTGCCGAAAGAGAGGAGGTGACGGCGGTGGAGGTTACTGCCGTTGTTTTGCCTCACCAAATGGCACTAGAAAACTGCTGCTGCGTCGCCGGAGTTCTGGCCGCCGGAAACCTCGTCGCCGTCACCGGAAAATCCTGCCGGTAAGGGTGTAGGTTAGCCTTTGTTTCCTTTGGGTTTTCGGAAGCTTCATTGTTGTTGTATGATTATTTTCAGTTATCGTCGCCGGAGAGCTGGTCGCCGCCACCACTTGAGGTGGTTACCGGGACTGCCGCCGAACCGGTTCAATAAACGATGCTATTTCATTTTCTTTGTTTGGTAAGTATTTACATTACGGAAACCTGTGCGTTAGCATTCTATTATGTTTGGTTATAGACTCTGAGGTTGGTAACGTAGGTTCAAGTTCTGTATGTTGAATGCCGGTTTTACATTGCTGTGGATGCTGCGAAAGGGATCAGGGGCTGAGTTTGTGGTTGTCGTTGGTTCCGGGTGATGCGTGAGCATCTTCTCTATCTTTTTCTAGTGAATTTGCACTTAAATTGTTGAATTTAATTAAGAATTAATTATATTTTAGCCACTATTAAGCATTCGGTAAAATTTGATGGAGTTTCTGCAGCACAAGAATCAAAAGAGATGGCTGCGAGGAGCGATGCGCACGCGTGCCTGACACGTACGCGTGATCTGGAAGTATTCATGGCAACGTGTACGCGTGATTTGAGGATTTGCTCAGCGACGCATTCGCGTGACCGACGCGTTCGCGTGACTTACGAAGAAGACAAGCGACGAGTACGCGTGACTGACGCGTACGCGTGACGTGCGCGATATGCAGAATTTACAGAAATCACTGGCATAGATTTTGGGCCGCATTTTGACCCAGTTTCTAGCCCAGAAAACACAGATTGGAAGCTGTAGAATGGACAATCAAGTGGTCCCCACCCATCAGCTGAAGACTTGTTAATTAATTTGAATTTAAATTCAAATCTTATCTTTTAGGAAAAGATATTATTTTTATTTTTAGATAATTAAATTTTAAATTTATTAGGATTAGTTATAAATAGGAACTCTGTACATTTAGACAGGTAACATATTGTTACCAGAATCCTTATTTTTCTACTCTAAACCATGAGCAACTAATCCTCCTTTGTTAAGGTTAGGAGCTCTGTCTATTTTCATGGATTGATTTATTTGATCTTTTTAATTTAATTCATGTCTTGATTTATATTTCAATAATTGTTTTCGTTCTTTATTTTATGAATATGGGTGGAACGGAAGTATGACCGATGTTCTAATTGAGTTCTTATAAAAATTGGAAAAGTTCTTTACTTGAACAACAACTTGAAAGCATATTATACTGAATTTCTAATTGTTTGTATTTAACGGGATACGTGACATATAATCCCCTTATTTATGGATAATTAGAATTCTTTCGGCATATAAACTAGAAATTGATCATCACCCTCTAATTGAAATTAATTGACCAAGGAATTGGCAATTAATGAATTTTAGAAGAGACTAGGAAGGTCTAAGGAATTAGGGTCTACTCACATATAGTTTACCATGAAATTAAATCTTGCATGATTAAATTAATTAGTAATAAAAGTTAATCCGGAAATTAGATCACTCTGAAACCTTAACTGCTTTCTCAAATATTTTATTCCCAACTCATTGCTGCCTGCTTTCTGAAATTCTTAAAGTACTGTTTAATGCTCTTTGAATATCTCAAAACCATTTTCTGCTTGTCTAACTAATCCTATCAAACGCTATTGTTGCTTGATCCATCAATCCTCGTGGGATCGACTCTTACTCACGTAAGTTATTACTTGGTACGACCTGGTGCACTTGCCGGTTAGTAGTGTGGGTTGTAAAATACCGCACTACCAGGCTTAGAGGAAAGAGTTCGGTTGATGCGTTTGGGCTATGGTTTTGCATTTTGGGATAGGGGCTTTTCATACAAACTAATTTTATTTAAATTGGAAATTGTTATAAATAGATATGTTGTGTGAAATGTATTTCTGGTGGTTATGTGAGTCATATGAATTGTCTGATTTTATCTTGAATGAATATGGTTGCCTGTTTGATTGAAACAATGTCTGATTTTGATAAATTGGAGATTTCTGGATTGGTTGACTTGATGATTTTTGATAATCTGAAAGTTGAGTTTTTGTTTTATTGGAAACTGATTTGGTCTTGAAACTGTTGGAAAGAGTTAATGATTAGTTTTGTTGGGACCCGGAAAGGGTGGCAAAGTCCAAGTTTTAGGGGAGATGTTGTCGAAATTTTTATAAAATCTGAGACTTTATTTTAAACGAATTTTTAAAAAGAATGAATTATGCCTTGAATTGAATTACGGATATATGAAATAGGTTTGAACTCTTTTATTAAGAAAATTGTTATATTTTGAATGTAAACTATTTTAGAAAATAATTAGGTTTTAAAGTCAATTTAAAAATGAAAATCATTATGTTTTGGAAGTTGATTAAATAAGCAAATTTGAAGGAGTTTTAATGGATTAAAAAGGAACTTGGATTTTGATTAACTAATTTCACTTTACGACGTTTTAAGAAACGTTTGAAGTATTTTAGGAAACTTTGACTTAGTAAAACTGATACAATTTCCGAGCCTTTGGAAACAGATTTAAGAATGAAACTGAAATTGGTTTTTGGTTTAAATGATTTGGTTTTGGTCTAAGTAAGTTGGTTTTGAAATTGGTTCGCAATATTTGGATACATGACTTGGTTTTGGTTTAAATTCAATTTTGAATTTATTCAAATCAAGAAGTTAAGGTTTCGGAGGTTTTCAACGAATTTAAGAAATGAGTTAGGTTATTCTCCCCTGAAGTCTTGAGACTCCACTGAGGAATTTTATGACCAAAATCCCGATTTAGAAATGAATGATTTTGAGTCTTTCGAAAGATAATTTTGAATTTGGCATGGTTTTAAGATTGTTTGGAAGTGTTGGAAAGGCATGAAAAGTGGCTCCGTTTTGAAAAGTGATTCTTGGCAAGATGTGAATTAAATACGGTTATTATTTAAAAGTAAATGGACCAAGAATGATTTTGAAGTAAGATATTGAGCCTAATTGATGTGTTGGAACTGTTTTTCTGAAAAACCAATGGATTACTATTTTATATTGAGATTATGAAACGCCATGCGCCCAGCAGGGGCCGAGGTTGGATCTCGCCTGTCGAGGTGGCGGCGGCGGCGGCGTAAGGGCGGTGGTTTGTCCCGCTTGCGCTTAGATGTGAGGTCAGTGGCAATAGATCCCGCTTGCATCCCTTCGGATCATCAGAGCGTACAGGCGCAAAACCATGGATAGTGATCCTAGCACTATATCTTGGCGGTTCCCACACAATGAATCCGAAGGGCAACATCTCCATGGGGATGTGTCGGGTTGGCAGTTGAACCGACAATGTGATATCACAGCCAGTAGGGCAGACATTCATCATTTGCATTTATGTGACATTGTTTGGGTGTGCATATTGTAATTGGTTTGCCTATTTGAATACTTTTGCTAATTGCTAACTGCAATATTTGTTGTAGTTTCTATTGATTGTGTTTGAACTACGTTATTTGTGATTGTGATTGATTGGTTGGTTTGTGATGAATTGGTTGATGATTGAGTTGTTTGGACCGAGGGCGGTGTTGGATTGGATCGGCTTGAGGCCGTGATTGGTATATTGAGTTCTAGTTTTGTATAAAGCATCTGACTGGTTCATCATAGACTTAATGAACCTATGCTTGGAATTGGATGGTCATTTATACCGCGTAGGTAACTGCTTTCATGGTTGTGGTCTAGAAAAGTATGAAAATCAAACTCTTACAGCATAGACTTAATTGAACCTATGCTTGGGACGTGTTGGTCATTCATACTGTCTAGGAAAAACTTTTCAGATTTTACATGAAAGGAAAAAGGTTTTGTTTTAAAATATTTGAAAAATTTGCCAAATCTTCAAAAAGGGATTTTTTGGGTTTCGAATGTGCACTCAAGGTTTGTGGAAGACTCATGAGACGAGCAATGATCATTGTACTCCAGGAATAATTTTATTTTACATATCTTGTTATATGATGTGTGGAACATGATCCAACACAAAACTCACCAGAAAGTGTATCGGGTCGCATCAAGTAGTAATTACTCACATGAGTGAGGTCAATCCCACAGGGATTGAAGGATTGAGCAATTTTAGTTAGGTGGTTGATTTAGTCAAGAAAACAAGTGTTGATTTGAGTGAATTGTGACCAATAGAAGCTAAATTGCATGAAACTAAAAGGGAGAGGGAGAATTGACAGTAAACTAAAGAGCAGAAGGAGTAAAATAGCTAAATCTTAAATTGCAAGTAATGTAAATGGCTAAAGCTTAGAGTGCAAGAAATGTAAATTGCTTGAATAATAAAGGGGTATGGGTTGCTGGGATTCAGAATTTAACAACAGAAAGTAAAGAAGATGAATTAAGTGCAGTAGATCTAAACAGAATTGGAAAATTGCAGTGATGAACAAAACAGAAAGTAAATTCACCTCAATTGCAAGAGCTAGGAAAGAAATTCAAGAGCTCAGAGGCTCAATGAGACTAGAAAATAAGTCTAGATCTCAATTCCTTTCTTGATCCAACAGAGAAAAATTTGTAGAAGAAAAGAAAATGAAAGCAGTAAAGGAAACTCAGATTCAATTCTTGGAACAACTGAGAAGAGAGGTAAAGATGATTCTCAAACTTTGAATCAATGAAGCTCTTTAATCTCAGTTCAAATTCCAAAATAGAAAGCAAAAGTAGCAAAAGAAATGAAAATGAAAACAAAAAGCTAAGTCCAATTCCCAAATCTTAGAATTATGCAGAAGAAAACAAAGATGAACTGTAGATCAATGATTGAAACAGAATTCCTTCAATCTTAATCCAAAATTCATAAACAGAAAGTAAGAAATGCAGAAGTAAGAACAAGGAGGAGAGAACTCAGCTCTCAATCCCAATTCAAAGCTAAAATGTAAAAGTGAGCTCAAAATAAAACTCAAAATAAAAGAAGGTTCAAAAGTGAAAGTGAAAAGTCCTCTCAAAATCAAACTAAGTCCTATTTATACACTTTCTAATTTTTATCTTCAGAATTTGGAGTGGGCTTCTCAATTTGGTGAAGAATTGGATCCAAAGTGGCAATTGAATTAAAATTGAACCCATGGTACACCTCCAGGGAACCGCTCGGTTAATTGAACCAACTGAGCGCTCAATTTCTTCTTATTTTGGGCTCATGTCAAGCTCCAGGGAAGCATTCAGTTAATTAATCTAACTGAGTGCTCCACCTTGCTTTTGGCCCTCCAATTTGTTGTGCACCAAGCCTCCTGATCTTCTTCCCCTTCTTCTTTTTGTTGCTCATGATGATTGGCTTCCAACATTTCTTCCATCAAACTTTCTATCATATCTACTCTCATGTAATCTTCTTGCTCAGGGGGGTGTTGCATTGCTTTGAAAACATTGATGACCATTTGCTCATTGTGCACCCTGAAGATCATTTCTCCCTTCTCCACATCAATAATAGCTCTTGCTGTGGCTAGAAACGGTCTTACCAAAATGATTGAATTATTTTCTTCCACTTCTGTGTCCAAAATCACAAAATCTGCAGGGAAGATAAACTCTCCAACCTTCACCAATAGATTTTTCACAATGCCATTGGGTGTCTTGATTGATCTATCGGCCATTACCAATGACATCCTAGTAGGTTTGAGTTCTTCTATGGCAAGCTTTCTCATCATTGAGAGGGGCATCAAATTGATACTAGCACCAAGATCACAGAGAGCTTTGTCTAATGTCATCTTGCCTATGGTACATGAAACTACAAAACTCCCTGGATCTTTAAGCTTTGGTGGAATACCCCTTTGAATCACAGCACTGCATTCTTCAGTGAGAAGCACTGTTTCCTTCTCATGCCAACTTCTCTTTTTATTGATAAGTTCTTTCAAGAATTTAGCATATAGAGGCATCTGCTCTAATGCATCGGCCAGGGGGATGTTAATTTCCAATTTCTTAAAAACTTCAAGGAATTTGGGGAAGTGTTGATCCTTGGTTTCCTTGTTGAACTTTTGAGGGTATGGCAAGGGAGGTGTGAAAGTCTTCTCCACTTGCTTATGTCCTTGAGATGATTCTTCCATTATTTACTTCCCTTTCCTTGAGATTTGTGGCTGTTTCTCTCCCTCTTCAGGCTTCTCTTGATTATCCTTGTTGAGTGTAGCATCATTCTTGCTGCTAGCTTCATCATTCTCAGTTGGCTTCTTGTCATTCACTAAGGTTTTTCCACTCCTTAGCTGTATAGCTTTGCATTCTTCTTTAGGATTTGGAATGGTGTCACTTGGGAGTGAGCTTGTTGGCCTTTCAATAACAACTTGCTTGGAAAGCTGCCCAATCTGCCTTTCTATATTTCTTATGGAAGCTTCATTGTTCTTGTTTGTAAGTTCTTACTATTTTATCATTTTTTTCCATCAATATCTCCAAGTTGGAGATTCTCTGAGAGTCTTGTGGGATTTGTGGTTGGTTGTGAACTGTTGAGGGTGGATGATAGTTGTTTTGGTTGGTGGTTTGGTTATTGGATGGATAACGGTTGGAATTAGGATAATTGTTTTGGGGTTTTCTATATGGATTTTGGTTATTGTTCTACTAGTTGTTTCTTGAGTTGTTTTGGTTTGAGTGTCTTTGCCATGGCTGCTGATTTTGATTGTGGTTATCTCTCCATCTAAGGTTGGGGTGGTTCTTCCAGGATGGATTGTAAGTGTCACCATAAACTTCACTTGATCCTGAACATTGGTTGTGCACATATTGAATTTTTCATGCTGCTGATCTTCTTGGTTTTCTTCATTCTACCCCCATGTGGTTGATAGTTGGCTTGTATTCACTGCTGCAACTTGGATGTTATCAATCCTCTTAGCCATTTGCTCAAATTGTTATTGAATTTGCTGCTGCATCATCTTATTTTGAGCTAGGACTGAGTCCACTCCTTCCAACTCTAGCACTCCTTTCCTTTGTGATGGTTGGCGTTGTCTCTGATGAGCAAAGAAATATTGATTGTTTGCCACCATATCAATGATATTCCGGGCCTCCTCTGCAGTCTTCATCAATTGTAAGGAACCTCCTGCTGAGTGATCTAGTGCTTCTTGAGCCTTCAGAGTTAGTCCTTCATAGAAATTTTGAAGCTTATCCCATTCATTGAACATGTCTGGTGGACACTTCCTGAGTAAAGCTTTGTATCTCTCCCATGCCTCATATAATGACTCTCCATCCGTCTGAGTGAATGTTTGGACCTCTATTTTGAGTCTGATGATCCTTTGGGGAGGATAGAACTTGGCTAGGAACTTGTTGATGCTCTCTCTTGGAAATGTCTCCAACCATTGAGTAGCTTTTTCTCTGAGGGAAAATGGAAATAGCAACAGCTTGTAAATGTCAGGATGCACACAATTAGTTTTGATAGTATCACAAATCCTCAAAAAAGTGGATAAGTATTGGTTTGGATCTTCAAGTGGCCCTCCTCCATAGGAACAATTGTTTTGTACCAAAGTGACGAGCTATGGCTTCATTTCAAAGTTATTTGCATTGACATTTGGGGTAAGGATGCTACTCATACAATGCCTAGGATTAGCAAATGTATATGAAGCCAAGACTCTCCTCTGTGGTTGACCATTGTTGTTGGCCACTCCTACTGGTGGATTTATTGGATTCTCCTCCATTTCTTGATATTCTTCTTCAGAAGTTTCTCCTTCAATGACTCCCTTTCCTCTGGCTTCCCTTCTTAGTCTTCTAAGGGTTCTTTTATCACGATCACCAGAGGTGGAAACCTCTCTCCTTGCTTCTGTCATAAAACCACAACAACAAGAAACACAAGAGCATTATATAGCTTGAGTGCAGTGAGAGTTAGTAGAGACAAAGTCTCGAATAGTTAGTATGCTGGTTAAAAATAGAGGAAATGAACAAAAACAAAGAAAAACTGCTTGGTGCATGAAAGTGTGATCTCAATGGCGCCAACAACTTGGTACGCACAATTGTAATCTCAACTCTTTTTCACAACTTCGCACAACTAACCAGCAAGTGCACTGGGTCGTCCAAGTAATAAACCTTACGTGAGTACGGGTCGATCCCACGGAGATTGTTGGATTGAAGCAAGCTATGGTCATCTTGTAAATCTCAGTTAGGCGGATTCAAATGGTTATAGAGTTCTGATAATTAAAATATAAATAAAACATAAAATAAAGATAGAGATACTTATGTAAATCATTGGTGGGAATTTCAGATAAGCGTATGGAGATGCTTTATCCCTTCTAAATCTCTGCTTTCCTACTGCCTTCATCCAATCCTTCATACTCCTTTCTATGGCAGCTGTATGTTGGGTGTCACCGTTGTCAATGGCCACTTCCCGTCCTCTCAGTGAAAATGGTCCTCTACGGTTTCTATATGGCTAATCAACTGTCAGATTGCTCGTCTCGGATGAAAAATACCATGCACAGATATCGTATGGCTAATCAGCTGTTGGTTCTCGATCATGTACGAATAGGATTTACTATCCTTTTGTGTCTGTCACTACGCCCTACAGTCACGAGTTTGAAGCTTGTCACAGTCATCCCTTCCCAGATCCTACTCGGAATACCACAGACATGGTTTAGACTTTTCGGATCTCAAAAATGCTGCCAATAGATTCTAGCTTGTACCACGAAGATTCTAATCTTGGACGCAGATGCCCCATTGTCAGAGGGGAGTTGATGTGAATCGTTGATTAGAAACTCAAGAGATATACATTCAAGCTTGTCTTCATGTAGAACGGAAGTGGTTGTCAATCAGGCGTTCATAAGTGAGAATGGTGATGAGTGTCACATAATTATCACATTCATCATGTTCTTGTGTGTGAATGGATATCTTAGAATAAGAATAGGCATGAATTGAATAGAAGAACAATAATACTTTGCATTAATACTCGAGGAATAGCAGAGCTCCACAGCTTAATCTATGGTGTGTAGAAACTCCACTGTTGAAAATACATAAGTGATAATAAGGTAGGCATGGCCGTGAGGCCAGCCCCCAATGTCTAAGGACTAACAATGATCAAAGATGTTCCAAAAGCTTGCCCAAAGATCCCTAATACAATAGTAAAAAGTACTATTTATACTAAACTAATTACTAGTGTTACAGAAACAAGTAAATGATGCAGAAATCCACTTCCGGGCCCACTTGGTGTGTGTTTGGGCTGAGCATTGAAGCTTTCACGTGTAGAGGTCTTCCTTGGAGTTAAATGCAAGTTTGTAACTTGTTTCTGGCGTTTGACTCTAGCTCGCAACTTGTTTCTGGCGTTTAACGCCAGAATAGGGCAGAAAGCTGGCGTTGAGCGCCAGTTTGCGTCATCTAAACTCGAGAAAAGTATGGACTATTATATATTGCTGGAAATCCCTGGATGTCTACTTTCCAATGCAATTGAGGGCGCGGAATTTGGATTCCTGTAGCTCCAAAAAATCCATTCCGAGTGCAGGGTGGTCAGAATCCAACAGCATCAGTAGTCCTTTGTCAGCCTCTGAATCAGATTTTTGCTCAGGTCCCTCAATTTCAGCCAGAAAATACTTGAAATCATAGAAAAATATACAAACTCATAGTAAAGTCCAGAAATGTAAATTTTGCTTAAAAACTAATAAAAATATACTAAAAACAAACTAAATCATACTAAAAACAATATGAAAACAATGCCAAAAAGCGTATAAATTATCCGCTCATCACAAAACCAAACCTAAATTGTTGCTTGTCCCCAAGAAACTGAAAACTAATAGGATAAAAAGAAGAGAAAATACAATGAATCCCACGATATCAATGAAACTTAGTTCCAATTAGATGAGCGGGGCTAGTAATTTTTTGTTTTTGAACAGTTTTGGCATCTCACTTTATCCTTTGAAATTCAGAATGATTGGCATCTATAGGAACTCAGAGTTTTAGATAGTGTTATTGATTCTCCTAGTTTAGTATGTTGATTCTTGAACACAGCTACTTTATGAGTCTTGGCCGTGGCCCTAAGCACTTTATTTTCCAGTATTACCGCCGGATACATAAATGCCACAGACACAAAACTGGGTGAACCTTTTCAGATTGTGACTCAGCTTTGCTAAAGTCCTCAGTTAGAGGTGTCCAGAGTTCTTAAGCACACTCTTTTGCTTTGGATCACGACTTTAACCACTCAGTCTCAAGCTTTTCACTTGGACCTTCATGACACAAGCACATGGTTAGGGACAGCTTGATTTAGCCGCTTAGGCCTGGATTTTATTTCCTTGGGCCCTCCTATCCATTAATGCTCAAAGCCTTGGATCCTCTTTACCCTTGCCATTTGGTTTAAATGGCTATTGGCTTTTTTTACTTGCTTTTTCTTTTTCTTTCTCTTTTTTTCGCTTTTTTTTACTGCTTTTTCTTGCTTCAAGAATCAATTTCATGATTTTTCAGATTATCAATAACATTTCTCTTTGTTCATCATTCTTTCAAGAGCCAACAATTTTAACATTCATAAACTTCACTATCAAAAATATGCACAGTTCAAGCATTCATTTAGGAAATAAAAAGTATTGTCACCACATCAAAATAATTAAACTAATTTGAAGATAAAATTTGAAATCCAAGTATTTCTTGTTCTTTTTTAATTAAGCGCATTTTTCATTTAAGAGAGGTGAAGGATTCATGAAATTATTCATAGCTTTAAGGCATAGACACTAGACACTAATGATCATGTAATGAAGACACAAACATAGTAAAACATAAAGCTCAAAGGCGAAAACAGAAAAAATAAGAACAAGGAGATTAAAGAACGGGTCCACCTTAGTGATGGTAGCTAGTTCTTCTTCTTTGAAGATCCTATGGAATGCTTGAGCTCCTCAATGTCTCTTCCTTACCTTTGTTGCTCCATCCTTAGTGCTTTTGTTGCTCCTATCCTTAGTTGCTCCCAATAGTTGTGTGGAGGAAAATGTATCCCTTGAGGTAACTCAGGGATTTCTTGATGAGAGAATTCCTCATGCTCTTGTTGAGGTCCATGAGTAGGATCTCTTTGTTTGCTCCATCCTCTTTTTAGTGATGGGCTTGTCCTCTTCAATGAGGATTTCTTCCTCTATGACAATTCCAGCTAAATTGCATAGGGATCACCTTTTTCTTGGCCATAACTTCATAGAAGTGGTCTTGATGGACCTTTGAGATGGATCTCTTCATCTCCCATGGCTAGGAGGTGGAAGCTTTTGCCTTCCCTTTCCTCTTTCTAGAGATTTCTCCGGCCTTAGGTGCCATAAATGGTTATGGAAAAACAAAAAGCAATGCTTTTAGCACACAAAACTTAAAAGGTTTGCTTGTCCTTGAGCAAAAGAAGAAAGAAAAAAGGGGAAGAAGAAGAAAATGGAGGAGATGGAGGGAGATAGAGAGAGAGGTGGGGTAGGTGGGGATCTTGTGGGATCCACAGATTCTAAGGGGTCAAGAATTTCTCATCTCTGCACTTTTTAGGCGTGCAAATTGCCCCTATTGTGCAATCCTGGCATTTAACGCCAGATTGCTGCTTGTTTCTGGCATTAAACGCCAGCTTTTATCCCTTTCCTGGCGTTAAACGCCAAGCTGCAACCTGTTTCTGGCATTTAACGCCAGCTTGTTACTTCTTTCTGGCGTTTAACGCCAGACTGGTGCTTCTTTCTGGCGTTTAACACCCAGAATGGTGCCAGACTAGGCGTTAAACGCCCATTCTGCTACCCTTACTGGCGTTTAAACGCCAGTAAGTTTCTCCTTCAGGGTGTGCTATTTTTAATGCTATTTTTTATTTTTCTTTAATTTTTGCAGTAGTTTTTGTGACTCCACATGATCATCAACCTAAAAAAAGAAAATAATATAGATAAATAAAATTGGGTTACCTCCCAATAAGCACTTCTTTAATGTCAATAGCTTGACAGTGAGCTCTCATGGAGCTTCACAGATGTTCAGAGCATTGTTGGGACCTCCCAACACCAAACTTATAGTTTGAATGTGGGGGTTCAACACCAAACTTAGAGTTTGGTTGCAGCCTCCCAACACCAAACTTAGAGTTTGACTGTGGGGGCTTTGTTTGACTCTGCATTGAGAGAAGCTTTTCTTCCTTCCTCTCCATGGTTACAGAGGGAGATCCTTGAGTTTTAAACACAAGGTAGTCCTCATTCAATTGAAGGATCAACTCTCCTCTGTCTACATCAATAACAGCTTTTGCTGTGGCTAGGAAGGGTCTACCAAGGATGATGGATTCATCCTCATCCTTCCCAGTGTCTAGGATTATGAAATCAGCAGGGATGTAAAGGCCTTCAACCTTCACTAGCACGTCCTCTACTAGTCCATAAGCCTGTTTCATTGATTTGTCTGCCATCTCTAATGAGAATTTAGCAGCATGTACCTCAAAGATTCCTAGTTTCTCCATTATAGAGAATGGCATTAAGTTTATGCCTGACCCCAAGTCACACAGAGCCTTTTCAAAGGTCATGGTGCCTATGGTACATGGAATTAAGAATTTACCAGAATTTTATTTCTTTTGAGGTAATGTCTGCCTAGCCAAGTCATTCAGTTCATTGGTGAGCAAGGGGGGTTCATCCACCCAAGTCTCATTACCAAATAACCTGGCATTTAACTTCATGATTGCTCCAACGTACTTAGCAACTTGCTCTTCAGTAATGTCTTCATCCTCCTCAGAGGAAGAATACTCATCAGAGCTCATGAATGGCAGAAGTAGGTTCAATGGAATCTCTATGGTCTCTAGATGAGCCTTAGATTCCTTAGGTTCCTTAACTGGGAACTCCTTTTTGTTTAGAGGACGTCCCAGGAGGTCTTTCTCACTGGGATTCACGTCCTCCTCCTCCTCTCTAGGTTTGGCCACACAAGTAAGGTTATGGTTTTGCACTCTCTTTTTGGATTCTCTTCTGTATTGCTTGGGAGAGTACTAGGAGGAGTTTCAGTGACTCTTTTACTCAGCTGGCCCACTTGTGCCTCCAAATTTCTAATGGAGGACATTGTTTCATTCATAAAACTTAGAGTGGAATTAGATAGATCAGAGACTATGTTTGTTAAGCTAGAGGGGTTCTGCTCAGAATTCTCTGTCTGTTGCTGAAAGGATGATAGAAAAGGCTTGCTATTGCTAAACCTGTTTCTTCCACCATTATTAAAGCCTTGTCGAGGCTTTTGTTGATCCTTCCATGAGAAATTTGGATGATTTCTCCATGATGGATTATAGATGTTTTCATAGGCTTCACCCATATAATTCACCTCTGCCATTGCAGGATTCTCAGGATCATAAACTTCTTCTTCAGAAGATGCTTCTTTAGTACTGTTGGATACATTTTACAATCCATTCAGACTCTGAGAAATAAAATTGACTTGTTGAGTCAACAATTTGTTCTGAGCCAATATGGCATTCAGAGCATCAATTTCAAGAACTCCCTTCCTCTGAGGTGTCCCATTACTCACAGGATTCCTTTCAGAGGTGTACATGAACTAGTTATTTGCAACCATGTCAATGAGTTCCTGAGCTTCTGTAGGCATTTTCTTTAGGTGAATAGATCCACCTGCATAATGGTCCAATGACATCTTAGACAATTCAGATCGACCATCATAGAATATATCCAGTATGGTCCATTTTGAAAGCATGTCAGAAGGACACTTTTTGGTCAGTTGCTTGTATCTTTCCCAAGCTTCATAGAGGGATTCACCTTCTTTCTGCTTGAAGGTTTGAACATCCACTCTAAGCTTACTCAGCTTTTGAGAAGGAAAGAACTTGGCTAAGAAAACCGTGACCAGCTTATCCCAAGAGTTCAGGCTATCTTTAGGTTGAGAGTCCAACCATATTCTAGCTCTGTCCCTTACAGCAAAAGGGAAAAGTATAAGCTTATAGACCTCATGATCAACTCCATTAGTCTTAACAGTATCACAGATCTGCAAGAATTTAGTTAAGAACTGAAAAGGATCTTCTGCTGGAAGTCCATGAAACTTGTAATTCTGTTGCATCAGAGAAACTAATTGAGGCTTTATCTCAAAATTGTTTGCTCCAATGGCAGGGATTGAGATGCTTCTTTCATAGAAGTTAGAATTTGGTGCAGTAAAGTCACCAAGCATCTTCCTTGCACCTCCACCATTGTTATTGGTTTCGGCCATCTCTACTTCTTTTTCGAAAATTTTAGTAAAGTCCTCTTTAGAGTGTTGTGTTTTAGCTTCTCTTAGCTTCCTCTTCAGAGTCCTTTCAGGTTTCGGATCAGCTTCAACAAAAATATTCTTATCCTAGCTCCTACTCATATAAAAAAGAAGAGAACAGAAAAGGAAGAGGAATCCTCTATGTCACAGTATAGAGATTCCTTTAGGTGAGTAGAAGAAGAAAAGAATAGACGAAGGAGAAGAGAAAAATTCGAACACAGAGGAGAAGAGAGGGTTCAAATTTTAAGATGAAGAGAAGTGTTAGTAAATGAATAAATAAATAGAAAGAGATGAGAGAGGAGAAAATTTTGAATTTTAATTTTAAGAAAAGAAAATTATTTTTTGTTTTTATTTTAATTATTAGTTAGAATTCGAAAATAAGGAGAAGAAATAAAATTAAAATTAAAATTTAAAACAATTAGTTAATTAAAAAGAATTTTGAAAAAGGGTGAGGAATTTTCGAAATTAGAGAGAGAAAAGTAGTTAGTTGGTTTTGAAAAAAGATAAGAAACAATAAAACAAACAAAGAAAAAGTCAATTAGTTAGTTGAAAAAGATTTGAAAATCAATTTTGAAAAGATAAGAAGTTAGAAAAGATTTTGAAATTGATTTTGAAAAAGATATTATTTGAAAAAGACAAGTTTGAAAAGATATGATTAGAATTTATTTTTGAAAAAGATTTGATTTTTAAAATCAGAATTAATGACTTGACTCACAAGAAATCAAAAGATATGATTAAAAAATTTAAAGTTTGAATCTTTCTTAACAAGAAAGTAACAAACTTGAAATTTTTGAATCAAAACATTAATTGCTAGTATTAATTTCGAAAATAAAAGATAAAATTAAAATATTTTTAAAAATTAATTTTAAAGAATTTTCGAAAATAATAAAAAGAAAAAGAAAAGATTTGATTTTGAAAAAGATTTTGAAAAGATAAATTTTTGAAATTGAAATCTTGACTTGACTAACAAGAAATAACTTATTTTACAAATTTTTTGACTAAGTCAACCCAAAGATTTCGAAATTTATGAGAGAAATAAGGAAAAGATATTTTTTTGAATTTTAATTAGGAAAGAGAAAAACAACAAAATGACTCAAGACATGAAAATTTTGGATTAAAACAAATGAAGCATGCAAGAACACTATGAATGTCAAGATGAACACCAAGAACACTTTGAAGATCATGATGAACATCAAGAACTTATTTTTGAAAAATTTTCAAGAAAAGAGAAACATGCAAGACACCAAACTTAGAAATTTTTAAGTTTTAGACACTGTTCCGAGGGTTACCTGAAACTATAGGTCGATCTCGGATGAGATCTTCTGTGCTGGTCGGAGCCGATGTGTCTGGTAGGTGTATAGCGGCCGGAGCTGGTGTGTCCGACTTGTGGAATTAAGAATGCTACTGATCCCTTGTCACCGAAGGGTGGGGGGTACCTGCAAGGGACTCCGATGCTTAAGTTAGCAAGGGTATTAAACATGTATTGAGTAGAATTAGAGTATGAGTTATACCTGGGTGCTCCAGTGTATTTATAATGGTAAGGAGTGACCTTCTGTGGATAAGATAAGTTAGTTATCTTATCTTATCTTTATCTTTAAGTGAGGTCATCTTATCTTCAAGGGAACCGCCCTTCTCTCTGTAGGCTTGGGCTGCCTTAGGATTTGGGGCGTGTTCCTCTATTTGTGCCCTTCTTTGGGCTTTCCTGGTGACTTGGCCGAGCTCTTAAGAAAGAGGTCGGGTTGTCCTGACCTGAAGAGGTCGGTCGCTTTGTCTGTCAAACATCCCGGGTCGGACAGCTCGACCCAGGGTATGAACAGTGCCCCTGCTTGAGCTCGGTCTTCTTTTTTGAGGTCGAGTCCTTGACTTCTGTCCTTCTTTGGTGAAGCCAAACTCAAGCATCTTGTCGATTCCTTTGTAGCAGTTTTTGAATGTAGAACGTTTTCTCTAAAAGCGCGTGCTTTTATATCGGCGCTTTGGGAACATGCGAGGGTTTAATGCTTTCATTAATTTTAGCATTAATTGCCCCATTTCCCTTTGGCTCTTTACTTTGATTTTGAAAACCTAGAAACGGTTTCTCTCCTTTGCCCTTTTTGTAACTTCTTTTCTCCGCTCTCTTCGCTCTCTATTTTTTGTTTGCACTTCTACTTTCTCGTGTTGCGACGTCGCTTGGCATTTTTTTTTGGAGCTTCTGTTTTCGCCTAGAGTTTTGTAGTTTCACATTTCTCCCTGCGACATTGCTATTGTTCGCGTTCTTTCTTTTGCTTGTGAGAGGGCGTTTCCAGATTTTGTCTTCCATCTTCAATTTCTTTGAAGCTTGCCTCTCTTTCAGGTTGGTACTAGCTTTCTTGCTTCTTTCGTAGCTTCGTCTTCAGTTTTTAGGTGAAGCTTTGATTTTGCATGTTTGAAAGTTTAAATCTTTTCGTGGTCTTGTATTTGCTTGTCACTGTAACATGTTTTTCCTTTCTTTCTTTTATGCATTCTCTTGGCATTTCCGTCGAGGCTTTCTAGGGTTTTATTGTTGCTTCTGGTTGTTTCTGTCTTTGATGATTTCTACTTGGCGTGCTTTGATTTTTGGGAATGCTTTTTGCTTGGTAGACTGTAATGACTTTTGTGTTTTTCTTTGATGAAAAATGTTTGCTGTTTTGAATTCTTTCTGAGAAATGCTGGGGTGCAAGCTGTAGATCTTGCCTGGAAACCTTGCTTTGTTACTGCCTCCAAAGGATGCCCCAGGACTTTGGTTTGAGTCTTGGGGTTTTCCTTTTCTTGTTTCTTCGCCTGTATCGTATTGACCGAGTTGTTTTTCTCCCTTTGTCCAGGATGTTTTTAGTCACCCCATCTTCTTTTCTTACTTGTAGGATTAGTTGGCCTCATGTCTTCTCACAATAACATTGTAGAGATGTCTTCCAGAGTTCATGAGGGGATGTCCGATTGGCTGGACTCCCTTATTTTGTTGTGTGTTTCTGTTGTGGATGTTGAATTTTGCACAAAGCTGAGGAAGCGCCATAGAATTTGTGGTAACAATGCCCGTGAGGAGGATTATGAGCTTGTTGCTCCTGATTCTGATGAGAGAGTTTGTTTTCCGACTTCCATTGAGAGGGAGCGTCCCTTCTTCTATGCCTATGAATACTTCTTCAGTAAGTTGAACGTTACTTTTCCTTTTACTGCTTTCAAGACCGACCTGTTGTGGTCGTGTAATATTGCCCCATCCCAGCTTCACCCAAATTCCTGGGGTTTTATTAAAATTTTTCAACTTTTCTGTCGAGAATTAGATGTAACACCCTCTCAGACTCTTTTCTTTTATTTGTTTGTTTCCGCCAAGCCTGGCGGTTCTTCAAAAAAGAAAGCTTCCTGGGTTTCCTTTAGGTCCACCGAGGGCCATAAAGTTTTTGCTATGTATGATGAGTCCTTTAAGGACTTCAAGAATTACTTCTTTAAGGTTCGTGCTATCAAGGGGGCCCGCCCCTTTTTTCTTGATGAAAATGATGAGCCTTCTTTCCCTCTAGAGTAGTAGAAGGATGTGAGAGTGTCTCGCTATACCTAGGAGATGCTTGATGATGTTGAGCGTGCCTTTGTTGTTGTTCTTGAGGATCTATGGGGGAAACCACCCTATCTTGATACAAAAAGGTTTTTGAATGACCCGTCCATGGTTCAGACTGTTTTGGGTACTTGTCTGACTTGTTTCTTTAATTTTTTTCTTCCTCTTATTGAGATTGCAACTCTTTGCTATGGCTGATTCTGTATTTGCAGAGATGTCAAAGAACAATGACCCCATGAGGGCCTTTAAAAAGGTGAAGAAGGCAACTGCTGCTCTGAACATCTCGGCCAAGGTGGCCGGAGAGGGATCTTCTCAGGCCCCCGTGAAGCCTCCTGTGCCGAGTTCTCCCGGGCCGAGGAAAGCAATTCCTACTCCTCGGTTTCGTCAAGTCGATCCTCCACAGACTTCTGCCGCTGCTTCTGGTGCTCCTTCTAGTAAGAAGCAAAAAACAACTGAGCCTTTCAACCTTGGTGCTCCCGACTTTGATCCGATCGAGTTTGTAGATCAACAAATCAGTCCTTATGGTGCCCTCTCTATGGATGATGTATCACTTCTTCATCATTTTGATTATGTAACTCGAAGTGGTATTAAGTTGGTATACATGGGAGCGGCCCTGTATCGAACTGCTCAAAGTCTTCCTCTTCATGCCACCAAAGCTTTTATGGAGGAGGCCAAACGGGAGTTTGATCGGATAAAAGGCTTGAAGGAGGAGCTCGAAGTGAAGGTGGCCAAGTTGGAAAAAGATCTAGCAAATGAGAAGGCGAGTTCCCTCTCTTTGGCTGCCTCTGTGAGGCTTGCTGAGGACACGGCACTGAGGCATAAGGATAGTTATGTCACGTCTTATCGGGAGGGAATGCGTCTGAAGGAGGAGTTGGAGAATGTCCAAGCTGATTACTCCGAGCTTCAAGGTCATCTTGTTGACAGTGTAACTGCTGCCTACGAGAACCTGAAGGAGCAGGTTAAGTTATTGCTCCTAAGGCCGACCTTACTCTCTTCCGCCTGGACAATGTTGTGAGGGATGGTAAGATTGTCCCTGATGACCAGGATGATGATGATGCTGACCCTTCCCCAGTGCCTTCTGTCAAAGTGTCGACCTCCTCGGTTCCTCCCGTTACGTCTGATCCGGATTGCCAGATTCTGAACCGGGATGATGGAACTGTAGATGCTGTGCCTATTCAGACTTGCCCTCTTTCTCCCCCTACTGACGCTGCCGGGAAGGCTCCAAATCTTGGTTGACCTCCTTTTTTAAGTATTTGTGTAAATAGCCCGGTTTGTGGGTTTTGAACTCTTTTTTGTAAATGATATTTTATTGACTGTTGATACTCCAATTGCTACTTTTAGCAACTTTATTTTGAAAAACAAAATGGTTTCTCTTGCTTTTGGGGTTGGCTTCAACCGGCCCGTTGAGTCTTTGTTTTATGGTAACTGCGGTATGCTTGCTTGCAGCTTTCTTTAGCATTTACCTGGAATTTTCAGAGTTGTTTTTTTTATCCATCATCTTTTGATTGCTTTTGTGGCAAGGTCGAGATCTATCGGGTCGAGTTATCTCCCCTCTGTTGGTTGATCTTCTCAATTGATCTTTTCGAGCAACCCCTTGGGATTACTTTTTATAACTTTTTGTAGCTTTAGTCTGACTTCTTCATGTTGGTCCTCGTTTCGTTACTAGGTGATCCTTTTTCTTAGATCTTGTTCAGATCTCTTTTGAGGTTTTACCTTTTGTAACTTTATCTTTTTCGGGCCGACTTCGTCATGTCGGACGTCGTTGAGTTACTCGATAATCCTCTTTCTTGGACCTTTGTTCAGGTCTTTTTCAGGGATTTATCTTTTGTAACTTTATCTTTCCGGGTCGACTTTTGTCACGTCGGGCTCTGTCGAGTTATTTGATAATCCTCTTTCTTGGACCTTGTTCAGGTCTCTTTCAGGGATTATCTTGTTTTGTAGGAGACCGACTTCGTTAGGTCGATCTCTTCTAAGTTGTTTTTGTAATCCTCTTTCTTGGACCTTTGTTAGGTCTCTTTCAGGGATTACTTTTACAACTTGCCTTGTAGGAGACCGACTTCGTTAGGTCGATCTCTTCTAAGTTGTTTTTGTAATCCTCTTTCTTGGGCCTTTGTTAGGTCTCTTTCAGGGATTACTTTTACAACTTGTCTTGTAGGAGACCGACTTCCTTAGGTCGATCTCTTCTAAGTTGTTTTTGTAATCCTCTTTCTTGGACCTTTGTTAGGTCTCTTTCAGGGATTACTTTTACAACTTGTCTTGTAGGAGACCGACTTCGTTAGGTCGATCTCTTCTAAGTTGTTTTT
>NC_029774.3:52068208-52074936 GCF_000817695.3 Arachis duranensis
TTGTCCTGGTTTAATCGACCTTTAGGTGAATCGCGTTTTCACCTTTGTCGGTCGATCATTCCTATCGAGATCGTACAGTGAATTTGTTCTTCACTTTCTGTTCGATCTGTTGCTTTATAATCGGATGATGAATGCTTCAGATTAATGCATCTTGGGAATTTGTAAAATATCTAAAATGTATTTTATTTAAAGAAAGAGCAAATATATACAGGCGGGAGTTTTTCATACCCTTAAGTCGGATTAAATCTCAATCTTAACGCCTCATTAAAAAACCTTTTTAGGAAAAATAGTGCATCTTGTGATGAGATCTTTTACCTTTCCTAACTATAGTACCTTCTTAGGTTACAGGCGTGCCATGATCTGAGGAGTTCTCGTCCCTCGAGTTCGGACAGTCTGTAGTAGCCCTTCCCAAGTACTTTTGTGACTCGGTAGGGTCCTTTCCAGTTGGCTGCCAGCTATCCTTCTCCGGGTCGAGTTGTTCCAATATCATTTCAGATTAAGATGAGATCATTCTCGGCGAAACCTCTTGGCACTACCTTTTGATTATACCTGGAAGCCATTCGCCGCTTTAGTGCTTCTTCTCTGATCCGAGCTTTTTCTTGGATTTCCGAAAGTAGGTCGAGCTCTTCTCTTTGAAGTTGAGAATTGGTTTGTTCATTGTAGTGGACTACTCGGGGAGACCCTTCCTCGACTTCTATTGGAATCATTGCCTCCACTCCGTATGCTAATCGAAATGGTGATTCGTTCGTATAGAATGGGGGGTTGTTCGATACGCCCATAAGACTTGTGGAAGTTCCTCGGCCCAAGCCCCCTTTGCTTCTTGTAGTCTCCATTTCAGCCCGACCAATATGACTTTGTTGGCCGCTTCGGCATGTCCATTGGCTTGGGGATGCTCGACGGAGGTGAACTGGTGTTTTATATTCAAGTTGGCCACTAGTTTTCTGAAGCCTGCATCTGTGAATTGGGTGCCATTGTCTGTGGTGATGGAGTATGGGACCCCGAACCTTGTGACGATGTTCCTATATAGGAATTTCCGGCTTCGTTGAGTAGTGGCGTTGATGATTGGATTTTTGACAGTTTAGAATTCACAAATGAATTCTCGTTGCAAGTATAGTTTCTAAACCAAGCAATAATCCTTTCATACAAAAAGTTGTTTGTCACTAGTACAAACCCCTAAAATTTATAAACCGAAGTATTGGACCTCGGGTCGTTCTCCCTAGGAATTACAATGAAGTGTCTTGTTATTGGTTGTGAGTTATAATTGGGGTTTTTAAGATTTTGGACAAGGAATATAAATGGCAAAGAAAATAAACTAACAACTAACAAAGCTCTTGGCAAGATATGAGAACTAGAAGTTCTATCCTAGTTATCCTCCTCAATTGTGACAACAAATTGTCCATTGCTCCCACCTAGTTAACCTCTAACCATGGAGGAAAGTCAAGTGGATGAATCAATTTGATTCCTCAAATCCTAATCAACTCCTAAAGGAAAGACTAGCTTTAGAGGCATTCAAATCAATTAGCAACTTCTAATTATCAATCAACAAAGGAATTAGACACTCAAGAGTCACTAATTACTCTACCTAGGCCAAGAGGAACATAACCTACACTAAAATCCAACCAAGCATTTCATCAAACACTTGGAAGGCATATAAGGAAAGCATAGTAAATTGATAACAAGAATAAAATCAACAATTATTGCGAAGAATTAACAACAACAATCAAGGAAATCACAATTATCATGAATTACCTCAAATTGCATTATTGAAAGAAAACAAAGGAACAACAATCTATCCAAAACAAAATGAAGAATTACAATTATTAAAGTACATAACTAGAAAGAGGAAGAGGAGAAGATTAAGAATTGATATAGGAGAAGTGAATTAAAGCAAGAATTGAACCTAGATCAAGGAAGAGAGATTAATCTAAACCTAATCCTAATTCTAGAGAGAAGTGAGATCTTCTCTCTCTAAAACTAACTAATCCTAATCCTAATGATGCTCCCCCTGATTCCCAGCTTCTCTTCCCCTTTAATCTTGATCCTTTTATTCCTTTCTATCAGCAATTGGCGCCAAAAATGGGTTCAGAAACCCTTCCAAATCGCCAGGCACGTGTTGCTTTAATGAAGTCATGTGCCGACCTCGACGCGTGCGCGCACAGTACGCGTGCGCACACGGTACACGTGCGCGCCCCCTGGCCGATTCTGCAATGTGCGCGCGAGCGCCTTGTGCGCGTGCGCGTGCTTGGCTGTTTTTACTTCTTTGACTTTTCATGCTTCTCTCCACTTGTATGCTTCCTTCCTTGCTCCCTTTGATCCATGCCTAGCCTATTTCAATCCTGGAATTACTAGCAAACGCATCAAGCCATCTTATGGAATCAAAGAGGAATTAGAATTCATTAAAATAAAGCTTAAAAAGCATGTTTTTACACTTAAGCACAAATACGAGAGAGATTACAAAACCATGCTAATTCATAGGTTAAATGCAAGAAAAGGTAATCAAAATACTCTAAATTCAATACAAGATAAACCGTCAAATTGGGGTTTATCAACCTCCCCACACTTAAACCTTAGCATGTCCTCATGCTAAAATAAGAAGGAACTAAGGGGTAAGACATTCATTAAATGCAACTAAACTATATGAACCTATCTAAATGCAATTATCTAAAGCAAGTGGGAATGCTTAGTCCATACATATCAATTCCCAAGAGACATGTATAAGCACAATAGCTAGGGCAATAGGAATCAAGTCCAAACCACAATTGTATTGAATTATCAAAAGAAATTCATGCTTGCAAGAATATAGATAATATGAGTGAACACATGTGATTGAACTTTTGAACCCTCACCGGATGTGTATCCGCTCTATTCACTCAAGTGTTTAAGGGTTAATTCACTCAATTATTTTCTAATCATGCTTTCCAAAAATTGATCTTCTTCTAACAATCAACACTTATTCCATGCATGCATACATTCATCATGAAGTCTTTCATTTAGGTTGTAATGGGGTTAGGATCAAGGTAGGATCATTTATGGTTAAGTGGACTAGAGTTTAGATCTTGGATTAGTATAGACTTTCCCACCTAACTATATAATAATCTATACAAATTCAAACTACTCTAACTACCCATTCTTCGCTTTTTCTTACATATTCATGCATCTTACTCCTTGATTCATAACACTTATGCATTGATTCCCTTTTATTGAACTTCACTTTGGGGCATTTTGTCCCCTTTTTATTACTTTTCTTTTTCTCTTTTTTTTTTTCTTTTTCTATTTTTTTCTTTTCTTTTCATTTTTCTCTTCTCTTTTTATTTTCTTTTTATACTTTCTACAAGGGCATCAATTGCATAAGGTCTTATACATTCAATCAATACATGAATATGTTCCCAATTCCTAAATATGAAAGTGTACTACCTTTTTTATCCCATCCAATATTCCCAAGCCTTGCCAACTTTGAATAATAAACACTCTCACTAGCCTAGGCTAATCAAAGATCCAAACAAGGGACTTTCATTGGTTTTTCACCTTGGGCTTGTAATGAGCTAAAATGAGAATAAGTTGGTTAAGCATAGGCTCAAAATTGGCTAACAATGGAGAGTAAAAGGTAGGCTATTTGGGTAAGTGGGCTAATGAAATAATGGCCTCAATCATACAAATGCATGAATACAAGAAATAAATGGACATATAGAATCAAGCAAATCAAGGATCACAATCATGGAAAGAGAACAATTGCACACAAGAATGGAAAATAAGTGGTTATAAAATGTAACCACATTAATAGGCTCAAGTCTCACAAGCTTGTGTTCTTAGCTCAATACATGATCCACACAACATGAAATTCAAGCGAGTTACCTCAAAATATTTTTCTTCAACCAATTGGGTTGGTTCCCTATAAGTAAGTTTTCTTGGAAAATCTCAATATTTGACTAAGCATTGTCGTGATTGAAAAATTCAAAAATTTTCCTTAGTTTACCCTTTTCTTTTTCACTTAAAACCTATTTCTTATGCAAAACAGGCGACTACGTTTTTGCAATTTCAAACATGGTTTCTAATCACAACCACAAACTAAAAAGAAAGATATACAAAAGAAGATATGCAAAAATTTATAAAGAAAAATCCAAAGAAAAATCCAACTAAAAGTATGGAATCTATCATCCAGAACATCTAAAAAAAATCCAAAATAAGCAGTAAAGGTATCCAAAACAAACTAAAATAGTAAGAGTATCCAAAATAAACTCAAAGTGCATCAAATATATACAAAGGTATGCAAAATAAGATAACTAGGAAAATGGCCAAAATGTTCACCGGTCCTCTAATGATGCTACCGGTGACCTCCCCACACTTAAGATCGAGCATCGTCCTCGATGCTAAACCTGAGGATCAGGGGAAGGTACAACGGTAGGTGCTGACTCTGTCTGAGGCCGCTGAATCTCTGTGTCTGGTGCAACTGGAGGTGCGTCCTGCTAAAGTGGCTCCTCATGGGTGTCCTCCTCCTGCTCATCGGAGGCTGAAGAGTCTGGAAGTAGGGGTAACTCAGCGCCCAGAGAGATGAGTGCCTGATCCATCTGATCCAGTCGGCGCCTGATGTGGCACTTTTCGCGCTCCAAAAATCGAAACAGACGCTAAACCAATAGATATGTGGCTCAGGAGCTGAGGAAGGGACTGTCGAAGAAGATGGGGCTGCTGCTGTAGAAGAGGAAGGGGCTGGTGTCGAGGCTGAAGGTCCGGCTGCCCCTACCACTGCTCTAGCCCTAGAGCGGTGTCTAGATGGGGGTCTCTCAGTCACCCAAGTGCCCCAAGGTATAGTGACCTCCTTGGCACCGTCCTCTGGCGGTGGTGGTATCACATCATCATCAGGGCTAGGAACATCCTCCAGTGATGCCATGCTGGTAATCAGGATAGGAAAAGGAAGGAGGCCACGAATATGGGCTCGCCACATGCTCTGTCGGATCAATCGGGGAAAATAAAATTCCTTTCCCTCCATAACACAACCAATCAAGAGTAGCATCTCCATAGGGATCTCAGAAAAGTGAGTGGTGGGCAAGACGTAGTGAGCGAAGATCATCTGTCAAGTCTTAGCCTCTCTAGTCAGATGAGCGAAAAGCATCCCTTTAGGCTTAGTGTTGGTTTCATCCATGACCCAAGTGGCATCCGGTAAACCAATCACGCGCCTAAGCGCCTCATAGTCAAAGGTCATGCTGTGAATAGCTAACTCAGCTTGCTGGTGAGCGCAGGTGCCATCAGTAAGATGTCGGCACTACAATGCATCCTCTATGGCTGACTCAGTGATCATAATCTCTCTACCCCTCACCTGGACTGAATCCAAAGTAGGACGGAAGAAGTTGTAATAGAATTCCTTAACCCAAGAAATGTTGATATCTCCCAAATCTCTATCAACAAAGTCTATACCCAACTCTAGGATGCGACTAGTAATGGCACATCTCACATCATTGGGTAGGAGTAATTTCTTCTCAGTATTCAGCTTCGTCGTCTGATATTTTAGGAAGCGAAGCTCACAGTAAAGATTTGGAATCTTGGTTGGATCGGTAGAAGGTAGCCACTGATTTTCCTTTTCTTCATCATTCAATGGATTCTTAGCATAATTCTTGTAAATTGAGGGAATAGAGGGTGTAGAATGTTTTCTTTTCTTGGAGGTAGTGGCTATAGCTTTTCCTTTATCCGACATCCTGAAAAATATGATAGAATATAAGCAACGAAACACTTAGCAGGTAACAGAGAAGGCATGTTCAGGATATCAATTGGCTAATAAACAATCATGATGTTGAACTGAACTTGAAAAGAATTGGTAACAAGTAAGCGTAAGTGAACAAGTAAACCAAGAATGCAAAGTTCACTAAAGTTAACAACTCTTACTCATTAAGCAATAATAGCATCATACTTTTAAAAGAATGGTTAAAGAAGGTTAAATGTGAGTAGAAGTTAATTGGTTAAAGAAATTAGTAAGTTAGAAAGGTGGATTAGTGGTATGATGATATTGAGGCTCAATTAAAAGAGAAGTTATGCTTCATGTTCACAATGATAGGTGCAAATCCGGGAAGGCAAAAGGAAACGAAAATTAGCCCAAATTACAATATAGACTAAAATGAAAATAGATTTCTTGAAAATTGGGCAGCATTCCGGCTTAAAATTGGACGTTCCCGGGTAGCAACATAGCAAAAGCAACAAGAATACAACATCAATCAAGTATAACAACAGTGGGATAGCATTCAGCAACACAAATTGCATAAAATAGCAACCTAAAAGCAGCATACACACCCAAGTAAACAAACAGCAAATATGCACAAACGGAGCACTTATCAGGCCTAGAATCCTCTATCCAGTCCTAGCTACCTAACCGTAATTATTTCTAACTAACCTAACATGCAAAATTTCAATTCTAAATAATTAACAAAAACCAACAGTAGCTAACAGAAACGAAAAGGTAACAGAAAGTAGAGTTGGAGCATGGAACCTGGGAGCAGAGTAAAAAGAAATGGAAGTGGGAAATAGGGAAGTGGGGGCGGCAGAGAAATGAGCTGGGCAGAGCACCGCCGCGGAGGATGGCGCTCACGGCGGAGCAGTGGTGGTTCTGCCGGCGGCGACGAGGGAGTGAGAGACAGGGTGGAGTGGCGGTGGAGCAGGGGAGCTGAGAGATGGAGAGAGTGAGAGAGAATTGTTGATGGAGGAAGAGAGGGGGCGGCCTCGCGGTGGTGGCCGGCGGTGATGCG
>NC_029774.3:52075090-52077398 GCF_000817695.3 Arachis duranensis
GGAGGAGAGAAGAGGAAGGGGATGGGGGAAGGAAGAAGAAGAAGGGTGCGCGACTGCGCAGTGTTCTTCACGCATTAGGGTTATCCCCTTTTTCGAATCAATGCGGGCGCGCACCGTGCGCGTCCGCGTACATTGATGAGATTAAGGACCTACGCGTGCGCGTACAACGCGCTCAAGCGTGGATGGGGAAACTCTATAGGTGCGCAAGCGCGTACAGTGCGCGCACGCGTACATTGAGTTGGGCTAGAGGCTTAGAGTGGGCTTAACGCACGCCCAACGCTCTGGATAATAGCCTGGAGTGGCGGCATCATATAGGGGACGCGCGCGCGGCAAGTGCGCGTCCGCGTACATTGGTAGTTTAGCATAAGGTGCGCAAGCGCGATGCGTGCGCTCGCGTTCTTTCCTCCTTTTGGCATATGGGCGCACACGCGGCAAATGCGCATCCGCGCGAGATGAGTTGGTTTAGGGGCTCAAAGTTGGCCCAGATCCAGCGCAACTCTCTGGAGATTGGCTCCGAAGTTGCAGCAGCAGATCGACGCGGACGCGGCGGGTGTACGTCCGCGTGCACTTCCTTGTTCTCGTGATTGGCGCGCACGCACGTAGTGCGCGTCAGCGTGAGTTGTGTTGGGCTCAGGGCATAGTGTTTGCCCAAGAGAGGCCCAACTCTCTGGAATTTGGGTAATGATGCATCCGCACATGGACGCGTGCGCATACATCGTGCACGCGCGTCCACCCTTCTTTTTTTTTTAAGCAGAAAAATTGTGCTCAGGTGCTCCCTATACTGCTCACAACTTGTTATTTAATCAACTATCATACAATTCACAAAAATTGCAATTTGATATTATTCACTACTACTAAACACAACATACATGTGACTATGCTAACAATTAAGTTGTTCAAACAAATCTATATGAGACATCTACCTACAATGGAAACTCAAATCACTTATTAAGCAAAATTAAAAGAGAATGGAAAGAGTTACCATGGTAGGGTGTCTCCCACCTAGCACTTTTAGTTTAAGTCCTTAAGTTGGACATGTTGAGAGACTCATTGTCATGGTGGCTTGTGCTTGTACTCATCCTTGAATCTCAAATGATCTTTACTTCTCAATTGGTTGACAGAATTTCCAACCATCTTCACCAATCTTGGGCAAAGTTCTACCCAAGATGTGAGTCCCCATAGTCGATCTTCACATAGCGAACCGGGATCCCATATCTTGTTTTCGCACCCATCCATGAGTTGAGTTTCATGATTTTCTCGTACGGGTGGTTGACATAAGGGCGGTCGACACATAGAATCCTCTTTAGTCCACCCATTCTTCCTTCTAGACCCATACAAAGTGGTTCTTGTCCCATCATAATCCCTATACCTTAAAGCTTTGACCTTAATGAGTGATGGTGCTTTTGTGGAAAAATGAATTTCCAACACACAAATTCAACCGGCAAGTATACCGGGTCGCATCAAGTAGTAATAACTCACTTAGAGTGAGGTTGATCCCACAGGGATTGATGGATCAAGCAACTTTAGTGGGTGATTAGTTTAGTCAAGCTAACATTGAGTGAATTGTGTGAAGTGTAGCCAACAGAAAGTAAATTGCAAGGAATTTAAAAGATGCAGAAAATAAAATTGCAGGAAACTTAAATAACAAGAAAGTAAAATAGCTGAAACTTAAATTGCAAGAAAATTAAATTGCATGAAAAGTAACGGGGCTGGGGTGCTGGAAATTAAAATTCAACAAGAAAATGTAAAGAGCATTCAAGCAGAGAGCTAGAATATGAAATGGGATGCAGCAGATTTCAAACAGAAAAGTAAAAATGCTTGAAGAATTCAAAATAGAAAGCGATGCTTAATTTGCAGCAATTTAAAAGAATGTTAAAGATCTCAGGGAATCAATGAGACTAGAGAACAAGTCTAGATCTCAAGCCCTTCCTTGATCCAACCAAGAACAATTGCAGAAGGAAAGAAGATGAAATCAGTAAAGAGAGTTTTGATTCAAATCCTTAATTCACTGAAATTTTGCAGAAGAATAACAAGAGAGATCTTAGACCAAGAAGGAAACAGAATTCCTTCACTTCTCAATCCAAGATTCAGATTTAACAAGGAAAATTTAAAAGAGAGAGAGCTATCTACTACTACTACTTCCTAATGGAGCAAGCCTCTTTTTCCGAGTTCTAATTGATACCTTTATATAGGCTTTACAAAATAAAAAATGAAAAATAAAATGAATTTGAAATTAAAAACAAATTCACAAAAAATGAAATTCCTAATCTAGCTTCTCTGTGTGCCTTTGAGTCATGTTGAGTGGGCT
>NC_029774.3:52079061-52080163 GCF_000817695.3 Arachis duranensis
AATACTTGTATGCACATGCTAAATTCTTCTTTAATGCCTTGTTTGTTTATGATCATGATGCTTTATTGCTTTTGAATTCACAAAGCTCAAGTTGGTAGTTATAATGCCACAACAACATATTTCAAATCAGATTCAAGCTATGCTTAGTCATACCACACATGTATACAGAAAATATAAAGACAATCATGCAATTTAAAGTGTTGGAAATAAATGAGAGGAAAAGGAACTTTACAACCTTGTAGTCCATCTTCTCTATTGTTGTCATTTTCCTCTTATTCTTCCCTTTCCCTTGCCAAACTCAGAATGCTTGCTCATCCTCAAGCAACAATCAGAACAACGGCTATGGGGCTAAGATGGATCATGAATGTCTTACACAATGAAAAGTTAGTAGTACATGTGTTCTAAGCAAGCAAAATTAAAGATAATAATCAAGGCACTAGAGACAGAGACATTGTGATTGCAAGCTTAAGAAGGTGAGCATAATACTTTGCATAAAGAATAAGTGGCACACCAAACTTAGTGTGACACTTTCACTTGGAGTTGATGCAAGTATCTAATAGATATTGGAACCAAATTTTGTTGCATAGCAACACCAAACTTAGAATGCAATTATATGTCAATTTTATTTAAAACAAAACTAAATGAAACTGTTGTATGTTAAAGACAATCACCAAGCCAATAATCTGTCATGAAAAAAACTCTCTTGGTAGTGTATTAACAAACACAGTAAATAAGCAAACTAAAATGAAAGCATTAAAAACAAAGAATTAACTAAAGTAAACAGAATAACAAAATATCAAACCAAAAGAAAATTAACACTGCAAAGACATTATGGTTATGCAGACAAGTGATGTTGCTGGATGAGTTGCATAGAAAAATAGGTGGCACACCAAACTTAGAATCTTGGTGTGTCACTTTCATTTTTTTGATTTGATGCAATCATCCAAAAAGATTGAAAACAATGTGTTGCATGGCAACACCAAACTTAGAATGTAACCATATGCCAATTTATTGAATTTAAACAAAGCATAGAAAGAAATGTACCTACAGTTGGGTTACCTCCCAACAAGTGCTCTTTTAGTGTCATTAGCTTGACATGTTG
>NC_029774.3:52080180-52081628 GCF_000817695.3 Arachis duranensis
AAAGGGGGGAAAAGTTTCAGCTAGTGTCCCCTTTCTTGGTTTCCTCTCAGCAAGCTTTCTTTTGAAATTGGCTTGGTTGAGCTTGCTTGCTTGATCAGGGGGAGGACTGTTTGCAGTTGACCTTCTCATGAATTTCGTCCTTGATATCTTGGTCACAATCCTCTTCTTGGTGTTTTTGTTAATTGCCTTCACTTCTTTGGATTCATGAATTGGTTGCTGTGTGATTTTTGGAGTTTGATCTTCATCCAGATCCTTTTGAATTGGTGGTTCAATGAGCTTGTCCTTCATGTGCCTCTCTGTTTCTCATGAGCTTTTCCTTCATGTACTTCTCTACTTCAGTTGAGTGTGACTTATCTTGAATGTCTTCCTCCCTTTCTTCTTCATGATTTTCCATTAATGCCTCTGGGAGGGAATCTTTGTGTTTCATTATCACCTCAAGTGGCTCTTGTGAATGTAGAATCCTTGGCTCATGTCCAAATACTTCCACCACCTCTTCCTTTTTCACTGAAATTTCACTTGACACAGAGGCTTCCTCATCTTGCTTTTCCACTTCCTCACCCACAAATTGGTCTTCATCCTCTCTGTTTGATGGTTCTAAGTTCCTCATTGTTTGCTCTAAGGGCTCATTCATCTTCTTGAGGATGATTTCTTTCCAGGATTGGGGTTGTGTGTATCTTTCCACGAGTTTTCTATGTAGTTCAATGGCTTGAAGGTAATCCTCATCTGGTGGTTCAAGAGATGAAAGTTGAGAGTAATTTTGGTGACGTGGATATGTTGTGGTGAAGCTGCGTTGTGGGGTGTGGAATGAGTTGTGTGATTGATGGGATGACTTGTATGGATTTTAGAGGAAACTCTGTGTTGAGGCATAATCTAGTGATGAAGAACTTTCAAATGAGAAACTGGGATGTGAGGGTGAATGCTCTTTCATTCCTTGGTGATACTCCCAGCCACCATGAGGATAATGATATGAATCATTTTGTGGTGGTGGTTGGTATCCCTCATAATTCTCTTGCTCATCTTGGGGTTCTGAAGCAAATCTCCTTGGATTGGAGTGCTCAGAACTTGTATTTCTTGGTGATATTGATGAACGGATAATTTATACGCTTTTTGGCATTGTTTTTAGGTAGTTTTTAGTATGAGGATGGTGGGCAATATCCCGTAAAATTTTGTTTGACCATAAGATGAGTTGAACTCCATTTGTATTTTGTAAAATGCAACATCAATGGAAATTGAAATTCATGTCACAGAGACAGAATTTCTTAGTGAGGCAATAACTCAAACACCTTGGTTTCAACTTAGAACATAGAACAAAAACAAAGAAAATGCTTGATCTAGACTTCTCACCCACTTAATCATTGTTGATCTAATCAATCCCCGGCAACGGCGCCAAAAACTTGATGTGTGGAAAACGATCCAACACAAAACTCACCGACAAGTGTACCGGGTCG
>NC_029774.3:52082144-52086101 GCF_000817695.3 Arachis duranensis
TGAAGATTGAGACAGAATTTCCTCAATTCTTCACACCTAAAACTCAAAACAAGGAAATTAAAAATGCCCAAGCAAGAACGAGGAAGAAGAGAGATCAATTCTCCTCCCCAATTCTCTGAAATCTCAGTGAAGACACCAAGAGAAGCTCCAAAGTGCAAAAATAAAATTTAAAGCTCAAAGAAAGTGCAAAATTCAAAAGCAAAGCAAAAGTTCCTTATTACATCAAACTAGCTCCTATTTATACACTTTCTATTCTTGGATTTTGGGATTTGGATGGGCTTTTGATTTGGTGAAGAAATGAATTGAATTGGATTTTTAATTCAATTTTTGGCCCAAAATTAATAGCTTCCAGGAGGCTGCCCTGCCCTTGCGGAGGGCAGGGCAGGATTTGATGCTTAGTGCGTGCATGGTGCGGCTTGGTGCGGTCTTGGTGCGCAGAACGCTGTCCTGCCCTCGCGGAGGGCAGGGCAGGAAAAATTGGTGCGCCAGATGGGTGCTGTGGTGCGCTGCTGGTGCTGCCAGATTCATTCCTTGGTGCGCCAGGCTCGTTTCTTGGTGCGCCAGAATCATGCCACACAAAATGCTGCCCTGCCCACGCAGAGGGCAGGGTAGTGTTTTCACTTTGATGTCCCAAGTTCGAATCATGGCCGAAACACACGCTACTTAATTTCCTTGGCTTTCTTGGCACCATAATAAAGCCTAGTTCCTTGTTTCCTTCTTGTTCCGTGTTCGAGACTTGTAGCAGGCATTATAGGCATTTTCCTTTGATTTTCTTTCCTTGGTGAGCCCTATACTGCCCTTGTGGAGGGCAGGGCAGCATTTTCTTCTTCTTGATTCCAAGGCACAGATTTGTGCTCTGCCCTTGTAGTGGGCAGGGCAGAGTTGCCTTTTATGCCTTGTTCCCTTATGTTGCCCTCCTAGAGGGCAGTGTGCCCTTGTGGAGGGCAATGCTTGCCTCCCCTATTGCATGCGGCACACTTTTCCTTCCTTTGACCACGCTTCCTTCTCCTTGGGTCACGCTTTCTTAGGCCACGCTTTTCTCTTTTATTCTTTTCTTCACCTAAAAGAGACCCTTGTAAAGTGGCATTCTTCCAATCATCGTTCCTATACCTTGAAGCTTTGACCTTAATGAGCCTAATTCCTAACTTGCAACCACTACACAACTCATTCTTGCTTTTAATTCCACAAAGAGCTCTAAGTTGTCCATCCGTTTCAATCAAACCATATTCAAGTGAGAAATTAAAGCTTAGAGATAAGAATTGTACCCACTTGAATGTTGTGTTGGATGATGAGTTGGGGAGGGAGACTTCCCCACACTTAGACAATGCAAGGTCTACTTCCTTGTGCTCTTCTTTGTGTATTTCCACCTCCTTGCGAGCTTCCTCGATTTCAACCTTTCCCCTTTTATCACATGGCTTGGTGTTGTCTTCAAGAACTTTGATTTCTTGCCTAATGGGAGGTGATTCAATTTTGGATAGAAATTCATTGATGAATAAATCCATTTCTTGGTCAACCTCTTCATATTCTTCAATTTCGATATACACCATGCCAACGTTTTCCTCTTTGTAGTCCTTTTTCTCATTGCTCACCAAGGGTATAGGAGGTTGTGCACACTCTTCTATAATTTCAACTCCATGTCCAATGGGAGAGGATTCCATTGTAGAGAGAAATTCATCCATGATTGAATCCATCTCTTGATAAGCCTCTTCCAAGTCTCCAACGATGATATGCCTCGGAGGTTGCGCAGCCTCCTCAACATCAATATCAAGCTTCTTGGAAGAGTTCTCCATGATGCTACATTCCCATGGACTTTCAATATCTCCTAAATCTTCAACCACTTCTTCCTTTTCTTCAATGATCATAGGCTCCTCCAATTGTTCCAACACAAAATTTGACTCCTCCTTCTCCATCGAATTTTCCAATCTCTCCTTCATGCTTTGCTCTTCGTTTAACCTTTCACATGTGGTCACGGAAGTACCTTGAGTCTTTAAACATTGGTGGGCTAAAGTATGCACCACCTTAGTCAAATTGGTCACAAACTCAAGTGTATCCCGCTTCATGGCTTCTTGTCCTTGAAGTAACAAAGTGAGAGGATCGTCTATTGGGGCTTGGGGTGGGTAGGAAGGTTCATCATTTTGGAGAGAGGATTCATGGTAGAAAGGTGGTTCTTCTTCGTAGAATTGTGGAGATGGTGAATATTGAGGTGGTTCTTGGTAATAATCAAGATATGGTTGTGGTGGTTCTAAGGGTTCTTGCTCATAATGGTCACAAGGATGTGGTATGGGTGATTGGTCATATGGTGGATATGGATCATAAGAAGGTGCTTGATGTGGAGAGGCTTGTGAGTATGGTTGAGGTTTATGTTGAGGATATGGTTCATAGGCATATGGTGGTGGTTCTTGAAAACCACAAGGTGATTCACCATAGCCATTGGATTGGTATGCATCATAAAATGGCTCTTCTTCATAGTGCATTGGTGGAGGTTGTTGCCATGAAGATTGATCATATGCATATGGCTCCTCCCACCTTTGATTGTCCCATCCTTGATACACATTTTCATTGAAGCTCCCATTTCCTACAACATAATTAGAACCAAACTCAAAGCCAAAGTGAGAATTCATAATGGAAAAGCAAAAATAAAACTAACAAAAACTAGAAAACAAGCAAAAGACAATCATATTCACACTATTCACATATGTACAATAACCAATAACATAACACCATTGCAACTCCCCAGCAACGGCGCCATTTTTGATGATTGGATTTTTGACGGTTTAGAATTCACAAATGAATTCTCGTTGCAAGTATAGTTTCTAAACCAAGCAATAATCCTTTCATACAAAAAGTTGTTTGTCACTAGTACAAACCCCTAAAATTTATAAACCAAAGTATTGGACCTCGGGTCGTTCTCCCTAGGAATTACAATGAAGTGTCTTGTTATTGGTTGTGAGTTATAATTGGGGTTTTTAAGATCTTGGACAAGGAATATAAATGGCAAAGAAAATAAACTAACAACTAACAAAGCTCTTGGCAAGATGTGAGAACTAGAAGTTCTATCCTAGTTATCCTCCTCAATTGTGACAACAAATTGTCCATTGCTCCCACCTAGTTAACCTCTAACCATGGAGGAAAGTCAAGTGGATGAATCAATTTGATTCCTCAAATCCTAATCAACTCCTAAAGGAAAGACTAGCTTTAGAGGCATTCAAATCAATTAGCAACTTCATTGCATTATTGAAAGAAAACAAAGGAACAACAATCTATCCAAAACAAAATGAAGAATTACAATTATTAAAGCACATAACTAGAAAGAGGAAGAGGAGAAGATTAAGAATTGATAGAGGAGAAGTGAATTAAAGCATGAATTGAACCTAGATCTAGGAAGAGAGATTAACCTAAACCTAATCCTAATTCTAGAGAGAAGTGAGAGCTTCTCTCTCTAAAACTAACTAATCCTAATCCTAATGATGCTCCCCCTGATTCTCAGCTTCTCTTCCCCTTTAATCCTTGATCCTTTTATTCCTTTCTATCAGCAATTGGTGCCAAAAATGGGTTCAGAAACCCTTCCAAATCACCAGGCACGTGTTGCTTTAATGAAGTCATGTGCCGACTTCGACGCGTGCGCGCACGGTACGCGTGTGCGCCCCTGGCCGATTCTGCAATGTGCGCGCGAGCGCCTTGTGCGCGTGCGCGTGCTTGACTGTTTTTACTTCTTTGACTTTTCATGCTTCTTTCCACTTGTATGCTTCCTTCCTTGCTCCCTTTGATCCATGCCTAGCCTATTTCAATCCTGGAATTACTAGCAAACGCATCAAGGCATCTTATGGAATCAAAGAGGAATTAGAATTCATCAAAATAAAGCTTAAAAAGCATGTTTTTACACTTAAGCACAAATACGGGAGAGATTACAAAACCATGCTAATTCATAGGTTAAATGCGAGAAAAGGTCATCAAAAT
>NC_029774.3:52086132-52090065 GCF_000817695.3 Arachis duranensis
GGGACCCCGAACCTTGTAACGATGTTCCTATATAGGAATTTCTGGCTTCTTTGAGTAGTGGCGTTGGCTAGGGGTTCTGCCTCGATCCATTTCGTGAAATAGTCTACCCCTACTATGAGGAATTTTACTCTTCCCGATCCCTGTGGAAAGGGTCCGAGAAGATCGAGTCCTCATTTTGCAAATGGCCAGGGTGGGGTCACGCTGATGAGCTTTTCCAGCGGGGCGATGTGAAAGTTGGCATGCTTCTGACATGGTGGACATGTCTTTACAAATTCTGTAGCTTCCCTTTGTAGAGTTGGCCAATAGAATCCCGCTCGGAGTACCTTTTTGGTGAGAGCTTGCGCTCCAAGAAGATTGCCACAAATGCCGCTGTGTACTTCCTCCAAGACTTCCTTTGTGTTGGAAGTCGGTACGCACTTTAACAATGGTATTGAGATCCCTCTTTTGTACAGTGTGTTGTTTATGATAGTGTAGTACTGTGCTTCCCTTTTTAACCTCTTTGCCTTTTTTTCATCTGTAGGGAGAGTTTCTGTTTTGAGGTAATTAATTTTGGGGGTTATCCACCCTTGATCCCGACCTGTTATGGCTAGGACTTGTTCTTCTTCTGATATTGATGGGTTCTGCAGTACTTCCTGGATGAGGCTTCTATTGTTGCTCCCTGGTTTGGTGCTGGCTAGTTTTGAGAGTGCGTCAGCTCGGGCGTTCTGCTTGCGGGGTATGTGGCAGATCTTATATTCCCCGAGTTGTCCGAGCTGTTCCTTTGTTTTATCCAAATATTTTTTCATAGTAGGATCTTTGGCTTGGTAGCTCCCTGTTATTTGTGAGGTAACGACTTGTGAGTCGCTGTAGATGTTGAGTTTCCGAGCTCCAACTTCTCTAGCCAGCTTCAAGCCAGCTAATAACGCTTCGTATTCCGCCTGGTTATTTGAGGCTGGGAATTCGAATTTGATGGAAAGCTCAAGTTGGGTTCCTTGGTTGCTTTCGATTATCACACCTGCACCACTTCTGACTTTATTCGAGGAACCGTCCACGTATATATTCCACTCTGTAGGGATCTCCGGGGTGTCTGTGAATTCTGCAATGAAGTCGGCTAGGTATTGTGATTTGATGGCTGTCCGCACTTCGTATTGGAGGTCAAACTCGGACAACTCGATTGCTCATTGTAGGATTCTTCCTGCTAGATCTGTTTTCTGCAATATCCCCTTTATGGGCTGGTTGGTCCGAACCTTAATGGTATGCGCTTGGAAGTATGGGCGAAGTCGTCGAGATGTGAGTATGAGAGCGTAGGCAAACTTCTCTATTTTCTGGTAGTTCATCTCTGACCCCTGCAGTGCTTTACTAATGAAGTAGACGGGTTGTTGCCCACCCTCGTCTTCTCTAATTAGTGCTGAGGCTATTGCTCGACTTCCTACTGTGAGGTACAATATGAGTGGTTCCCCTGCTCGTGATTGAGATAGGATATGTGGCTGTCCCAAGAATTCTTTGAAGTCTTGAAAGGCTTGTTCACATTCCGTTGTCCACTCAAAGTTCTTTCCCTTCCTTAAAGTAGCGTTGAAAGGGAGGGATCTTATTACTGACCCTGCTAAGAATCTGGATATGGCTGCCAGTCTCCCATTGAGTTGTTGTACCTCTTTAACGCAGGTTGGGCTCTTCATGTTGAGTATGGCCTGGCATTTATCTGGATTTGCCTCGATTCCACTTTGTGTGAGCATAAAGCCCAAGAACTTACCGGCTTCCACTGCGAAGGTGCATTTAGCCGGGTTAAGTCGCATGCCATGCTTCCGTATGGCGTCGAATACTTGAACCAAGTCGGACAATAATGTTTCTTCACTTTGTGTCTTTATCAACATGTCATCCATGTAGACTTCCATAATTTTTTCGATGTGGTCTGAGAAGACCTTATTCGTTAGCCTTTGATAAGTAGCTCCCGCGTTCTTAAGGCCGAAAGACATTATGATGTAACAATAGTTTGCTTTGGGTGTTAGAAACGAGGTTTTTTCTTGATCCGGTGGATACATTGGGATCTGGTTGTACCCCGAGTATGCGTCCATAAACGAGAGATACTTATATCCCGATGAGGCATCTACTAGAGCATCGATGCTTGGTAGTGGATAAGGGTCTTTTGGGCAGGCTTTGCTAAGGTCGGTGTAGTCGGTGCACATTCGCCACTTCCCATTTGAATTTCTCACCAAGACGACGTTTGCTAGCCATAGTGGGTACTTAACTTCTCTTATGAACCCTGCCTCTAGTAGTGCTTGCACCTGTTCTGCTACAGCCTGTGACTGTTCTGGCCCGAGTTTTCTTCGTCTTTGTTGTACCGGCCAGGATCTCGGATAGACTGCCAACTTGTGGCTCATCAGTTCGGGATCTATGCCTGGCATGTCGGCAGCTTCCCATGAGAAGAGATCAACATTATCTCGTAGGAACTGTATGAGTGATTCCTTTGCGTCTCCTTTCAGGATCGTTCCAATATTAGTTGTCTTATCCGAGGTGTCTCCGATCTGAACTTTCTCTATTTCACCTTCGGGCTGTGGACGGAGTTCTTCTCGTCTCTGAACTCCACCAAGTTTGATTGTGTGGAACTCTCCTCCTTCGCCTCTGAGGTTTAGACTTTCGTTACAACAGCGACGCACCATCTTTTGATCTGCTTTTATTGTAGCTATCCCTTCTGCAGTTGGGAATTTCATACATAAATCTGGAGTTGAAACTATTGCGCCGAGTTGGTTTAACGTCGTCCGACCTATTAAGGCATTGTAGGCTGAGCTTACATCGACCACAATGTAGTCTATCTTAAGTGTTCTGGGCTGGTTTCTGATGAGCGGATATTTTATACGCTTTTTGGGGGTAATTTCATGTAGATTTTAGTATGTTCTAATTAGTTTTTAATAGAATTTTATTAGTTTTTAGGCAAAAATCATATTTCTGGACTTTACTATGAGTTTGTGTATTTTTCTGTGATTTCAGGTATTTTCTGGTTGAAATTGAGGGAACTAAGCAAAAATCTGATTTAGGCTGAAAAAGGACTGCGGATGCTGTTGGATCCTGACCTCCCTGCACTCGGAATTGATTTTCTGGAGCTACAAGAGTCCAATTGACGCGATCTCAATTGGGTTGGAAAGTAGACATCCAGGGCTTTCCAGAAAAATATAATAGTTCATACTTTGCGCAAAGATAGACAACGTAAACTGGCGTTCAACGCCAGTTCCATGTTGCAGTCTGGCGTCCAGCGCCAGAAACAGGTTACAAGTTGGAGTTCAACACCCAAAACACGTTACAATTTGGCGTTCAACTCCAGAAACAGCCCAAGCACGTGAGAGGCTTAAGTCTCAGCCCCAGCACACACCAAGTGGGCCCCAGAAGTGGATTTCTGCACCAATTATCTTAGTTTACTCATATTCTGTAAACCTAGGTTACTAATTTACTATTTAAACAACTTTTATAGACTTATTTTGTACCTCATGACATTTTCAGATCTGAATTTTATACACTTTGACGGCATGAGTCTCTAAACTCCATTGTTGGGGGTGAGGAGCTCTGCAGCATCTCGATGAATTAATGCAATTGTTTCTATTTCTCTATTCAAACGTGTGTGTTCCTATCTAAGATGTTCATTCGCGCTTAATTATGAAGAAGGTGATGATCCGTGACACTCATCACCTTCCTCAATCCATGAACGTGTGCCTGACAACCACCTCCGTTCTACATCAGATTGAATGAGCTTCTCTTAGATTCCTTAATCAGAATCTTCATGGTATAAGCTAGAATTGATGGCGGCCGCTCTTGAGGATCCGGAAAGTCTAAACCTTGTCTGTGGTATTCCGAGTAGGATTCAAGGATTGAATGGCTGTGACGAGCTTCAAACTCGCGATTGCTGGGCGTGATGACAAACGCAAAAGGATCAATGGATCCTATTCCAACATGATCGAGAACCAA
>NC_029774.3:52090979-52091249 GCF_000817695.3 Arachis duranensis
GCTTCAAGCCAGCAATCTCCGTGGGATCGACCCTTACTCACGTAAGGTATTACTTGGACGACCCTGTGCACTTGCTGGTTAGTTGTGTGGAATTACAAAGTGTGATTGTAATTTTTGTGCACCAAGTTTTTGGCGCTGTTGTCGGGGATTGTTCGAGTTTGAACAACTAAAGGTTTATTTTATTTCTTGGATTAGGAAGATTTTGGCAATTGGGTCAGAGTCTTTTATTTTCTTTTCAAAAATATTATTTTTCTTTATTAATTTTTAATT
>NC_029774.3:52093126-52096111 GCF_000817695.3 Arachis duranensis
TTGTTTATTTTTCTTGTTTGATTTTTAGTTTTTCTTGTTCTGTGCCTTTTCTTGTTTTTCTTGTTCTTTTCCAAAGCATTAGTCTTCCAAAAAGAATAATCCAAATATACCTATTCAAAACAAGTGTTAAATTTATAACTCAGTTGGTTAGAGCGTTGGCTTATGTTCTTGGCAATTGGGTATCTTCTTTTTAAAATCTTTTTCAAAAATAATTTTTCTTTGATTGAATCTTGTGCCAAACTTTAAGTTTGGTGTTCTCTTGTTAATTTTCTTTAAATTTCAAAAATTTATTTTTGTTTTTCTAAAAATTTTAAGTTTGGTGTTCTTTCTTTTGTTCTTGTTGTTCTTGTGAGTCTTCAAAGTGTTCTTGAGTCTTCCATTCTTGAGTCTTCTTTGTGTTTTGATCTTAAAATTTTTAAGTTTGGTGTTCCTTGGTGTTTTCCCTCCAAAATTTTCGAATATAAGGAGCATTAGATCTAAAAATTTTTAAGTCTTGTGTCTTTTATGTGTTTTTCTCTTTCATCATAAAATTCAAAATTCAAAAAAAGAATATCTTTTCTAACTGGTTTTAAACTATATTTTCGAAATTTTTTTCAAATTTCAATTTCAAAATTTTTCAAATATTTATTTTAATTATTAATTTTCTTTCTTTATTTATTTTACTTTTATTTTTATTTCGGTTTTTATTTTATTTTATTTTATTATTTCGAAAATCAATTTTCTTTATATAATAAATAAAATAAAATAAACAATATTAACATCCATACCATCTCCCTTGCTCCATCATGGAACTAAGTGGAAATAAACAGTCCAGGAGGACTCTGGGGTCATATGCTAACCCCACTACTGCTTCATATGGGAATAGTATCTGTATACCCTCCATTGGAGTTAGTAACTTTGAGTTGAATCCTCAGCTCATTATTATGGTGCAGCAAAGCTGCCAGTATTCCGGTCTTCCACATGAAGAACCTACAGAGTTTCTGGCACAATTTTTACAAATTGCTGACACAGTACATGATAAAGAAGTAGATCAGGATGTCTACAGATTACTACTGTTTCCATTCGCTGTAAAAGATCAAGCTAAGAGGTGGTTAAATAACCAACCTAAGGACAGCATAAAGACATGGAAACAGCTGTCAGAAAAATTCACTATTTTCCTCCAAAATGGATGACACAGCTAAGGCTAAGCATCCAAGGCTTCAAACAAGGAGATAATGAATCCCTTTATGATGCCTGGGAGAGATACAAAGAGATGCTAAGAAAATGCCCCTCTGAAATATTTTCAGAGTGGGTGCAGTTAGACATCTTCTACTATGGGCTTACAGAAAGAGCTCAGACTTCTCTAGACCACTCAGCTGGTGGTTCTATTCACATGAGAAAGACAATTGAAGAAGCTCAAGAGCTCATTGATACAGTTGCCAAGAATCAGCACCTGTATCTAAGCAGTGAACTTCCCAAGAAGGAAGAGGCTAAAACAGTAACTGCTGAACTCAGTCCTGCAGATCAAGCTGCTGAATTCAATCAGCAATTAGATTTTCTAACAAAACAGTTAGCCAAATTCAAGGAGATACTACAAGAAACAAGAATGGCTAATAAAAATATGGAAGTACAGTTAAAGCAAACAGAACAATAGCTATCAAAACAAATAACAGAAGAATGTCAAGCAGTTCAATTAAGAAGTGGGAAAATATTAAATACTTCACTTCAAGGTAACAGGAAGCCAAGAAATGAGCAAACCACCCAAAATCCACCTGAGGACAGTCAGAGCCCATAGAGGAATACTTCAGGCGCTCAAACGCCAGAAAATGGGTGGAAAGCTGGCACTGAACGCCTAGACTATGCTCAGTTCTGGCGTCCAACACCAGAAACAAGCAATGAATCGGTGTTGAACGCCCAAAGGAAGCACAGTTCTGGCGTTCAGACGCCAGGAACAGGCAAGGAGCTGGCGTCTAACGCCGCTCCAGCTTCCACCCCTGGCATTCAAATGCCAGTGGGGGATCAGACACATACAAGTGCTGATAACAACCCTTCTAAAAAGGCTTCTCAACTCACTTCTGTAGGTAATAAACCTACAGCAACTAAGGTTGAGGAATACAAAGCCAAAATGCCTTATCCTTAAAAACTCCGTCAAGCAGAACAAGATAAGCAATTTCCCCGCTTTGCTGACTACCTCAGGACTCTTGAAATAAAGATTCCGTTTGCAGAGGCACTTGAGCAAATACCATCTTATGATAAGTTCATGAAGGAGATTTTAAGTCATAAAAAGGATTGGAGGGAAACTGAAAAAGTTTACCTCACTGAAGAATGCAGTGCAGTCATCCTGAAAAGCTTACCTGAGAAGCTTAAGGATCCCGGAAGCTTTATGATACCATGCACATTAGAGGGTAATTGTACCAAGCAAGCTCTATGTGATCTTGGGGCAAGTATCAACCTAATACCTGCATCTATTATCACAAAGCCTGGTTTGACTGAAGAAGTCAAACCAACCCAGATATGTCTTCAACTTGCTGATGGCTCCATCAAATACCCATCAGGCGTGATTGAAGATATGATTGTCAAGGTTGGGCCATTTGCCTTTCCTACTGACTTTGTGGTGCTGGAAATGAAGACCTTTCCTAGCAACTGGCTGAACCCTCATTGACGTCCAAAAAAGGGAAGTAACCCTGAGAGTCAATGAGGAGGAGTTCAAGTTGAATGTTGTCAAAGCTATGCAACATCCAGACACCCCAAATGACTGCATGAGTGTTGATATCATTGACTCTCTGGTAAGAGAGGTCAATATGGCTGAGAGTCTCGAATCAGAGCTAGAGAACATCTTTAAAGATGTTCAGCCTGATTTGGAGGAATCAGAGAGAATAATAGAACCTATGAAAATCCCTCAGGAAGAGGAGAAACCCCCCAACCCGAGCTCAAACCATTACCACCATCCCTGAAATATGCATTTCTGGGAGAAGGTGATACCTTTCCTGTAATCATAAGCTCTAC
>NC_029774.3:52097119-52097263 GCF_000817695.3 Arachis duranensis
GTAAATTACTAGATGCTGGGATTATTTATCCTATTTCTGATAGCTCCTGGGTAAGCCCTGTCAAAGTCGTCCCTAAGAAGGGAGGCATGACAGTGGTTCATAATGAAAAAAATGAACTGGTTCCTACAAGAACAGTTACAGGGT
>NC_029774.3:52098275-52111371 GCF_000817695.3 Arachis duranensis
GATGCAAAGTATTATCTTTGGGATGAGCCGTATCTCTTTAAGAGATGTGCAGACGGAGTAATCCATAGATGTGTGCCTAAAGAAGAAGCGCAGAATATCCTATGGCACTTCCATGGATCATAGTATGGAGGACATTTTGGAAGTGAGCGAACAGCCACAAGAGTCCTCCAATGTGGGTTCTACTGGCCTACTCTATATAAAGATTCCCAAGTGTTTGTGCTTAATTGTGACAGTTGCCAAAGATCTGGTAATCTGCCTCACAGTTATGCTATGCCTCAACAAGGGATCTTAGAGATTGAGTTGTTTGATGTATGGGGTATTGACTTCATGGGACCTTTCCCACCATCATACTCAAACACTTATATTCTGGTGGCAGTGGATTATGCATCCAAATGGGTAGAAGCTATTGCTACACCCACTAATGACACTAAAACAGTGTTAAAATTCCTCCAGAAACACATCTTTAGCAGATTTGGCACCCCTAGAGTACTAATCAGTGATGGGGGCACTCATTTCTGCAATAAACAGCTCTATTCTGCTTTGGTTCGTTATGGAGTTAGCCACAGGGTGGCCACTCCATATCACCCACAGACTAATAGGCAAGCTGAAGTCTCAAATAGAGAACTCAAAAGAATCTTGGAACGGACTGTAATTAACCGTAGAAGGGATTGGGCAAGAAGCTTAGATGATGCTCTGTGGGCATATAGAATAGCATTCAAGACCCCTATAGGGACCTCTCCATACCAGCTTGTGTATGGAAAGGCATGCCACTTGCCAGTGGAACTGGAACATAAAGCCTACTGGGCAACCAGATTCCTGAACCTTGATGCCAAGTTAGCTGGAGAAAAATGATTGCTCCAGTTAAATGAGCTAAAGGAATTTAGACTCAATGCTTTCGAGAATGCAAAAATATACAAAGAGAAAGCAAAAAGATGGCATGATAAGAAATTGTCATCCAGAGTCTTTGAGCCAGGGCAGAAAGTTTTGCTATTCAATTCTAGGCTCAAATTATTCCCCGGGAAATTAAAATCCCGGTGGAGAGGTCCATATGTGATTACAAGTGTATCACCATATGGATACGTAGAGCTTCAGGATAATGACTCTAACAAAAAATTCATTGTTAATGGACAGAGAGTCAAACATTATCTTGAAGGCAATTTTGAGCAAGAATGCTCAAAACTGAGGCTTGATTAAAGCTCAGTAATAGTCCAGCTAAAGACAATAAAGAAGCGCTTGTTGGGAGGCAACCCAACCATTTACAAAATTTAATTTTATTTGTTTTTGTTAATTAATTGATTTTTACAGGTATATGTCAAAGTATCTTCAAAAGGTAAAATAGCAATTGCTTGAATTCACAGAGTTACAGGGGAATTTGGAAGCTCACTGGCGTGAAAAAGCCAGTAAGAAATGTTTTGGGCGTTGAACGCCCAAAAGAAGCACCCACTGGGCGTTCAACGCCAGTAAGGGTAGCCATCTGGGCGTTGAACGCAGAAAGAAGCAACAGCTGGGCGTTGAACGCCCAGGAGAAGCAGCAATTGGGCGTTAAACGCCCAAAACATGCAGCGTTTGGGCGTTTAACGCCAGAATGGTGGGGAGGAGGTAAAATTCGTTTTTCTTCACACATTTTCTAATTTTTATATTTCAATTCATGATTTCTTGCATAAACATGTTTCAAAATATCATCCTTCAATTCCAAAAATTTTTATCCTAATTTCTAAAAACCCTAATTTCTAAAATCCTTTTTCAAAAATATTAAATGCATCTTAATCCTTTTCCAACTTTTTTTTTAAGTTTTTCAAAACTCATCTATCTTTTTGAACTCTTTTCAAATCTTTTTAATTTCTTCTCATATCTTTTTCAACTCATCATATCTTTTGAATTTCGAATTTGCCTCTCCTACTATTCCTCTCCTTTCCTTTATTTTGCTTGAGGACAAGCAAACCTCTAAGTTTGGTGTGATTCGCCATGATCACTGAGTTAAAACTCATCAAGATCATGGCACCTAAGGGAACAGGAAGAGCAAGGATGTGACTTAAAGGAACTGAAGCGTCAGAAATTATCTCTTGAAGGACCAAACACCCCACAGACTAGAAGAACATCTACTTCCCAAAATAAAGGTCGTTGAGTTCTAATCTTTGCCTTAACTCTGTGATAACTGTTCTTATTAGGAATTTACCTTAGAAGTTATATATTAGTAGTAGTAATTAGTATCTCTACCTTGATTTTAATTCCAATTAAGTTATCTTTTGTCTTCTGAATGAATGCTTAAACAGTGCATATTTTTTATCTTGAATTTTATGAATGTTAAAATTGTTGGCTCTTGAAAGAATGAGGAACACGAAAAATATTATTGATGATCTGAAAAATCATGAATTTGATTCTTGAAGCAAGAAAAAGCAGTCCAAAAAAAAAATACAAGAAATCATTGGATCAAGAGAAAGAAAAAAAGCCAACAGCCCTTAAAACCAAAAGGCAAGGGTGAAAAGGATCCAAGGCTTTGAGCATCAATGGATAGGAGGGCCCTAGGAAGTAAATCCAGGCCTAAGCGGCTAAATCAAGCTGTCCCTAACCATGTGCTTGTGGCATGCAGGTCCAAGTGAAAAGCTTGAGACTGAGTGGTTAAAGTCGTGATCCAAGGCAAAAGAGTGTGCTTAAGAGCTCTGGACACCTCCAATTGGGGACTTTAGCAAAGCTAAGTCACAATCTGAACAGGTTCACCCAGTTATGTGTCTGTGGCATTTATGTATCTGGTGGTAATACTGGAAAACAAAGTGCTTAGGGCCACGGCCAAGACTCATAACGTAACTGTGTTCAAGAATCAACATACTACACTAGGAAAATCAATAATACTATCGGAATCCTGAGTTCCTACGGATGCCAATCATTCTGAATTTCAAAGGATAAAGTGAGATGCTAAAACTGTTTAGAAACAAAAAGCTACTAGCCCCGCTCATCTAACTAAAACCTGAGCCTCACTTGAAACTCTGAATGGCTGTGACGAGCTTCAAACTCGCGATTGCTGGGCGTGATGACAAACGCAAAGGGATCAATGGATCCTATTCCAACATGATCGAGAACCAACAGCTGATTAGCCGTGCTGTGACAGAGCATCTGGACCGTTTTCACTGAGAGGATGGGAGGTAGCCACTGACAATGGTGACACCCTACATACAGCTTGCCATGGAAGGAACTTTGCACTTTGAAATTGAGTTGAATATTACATTACAGGAATTCAAAAGACAAAGCATCTCCAAAACTCCAACATATTCTCCATTATTAAAGTAACAATTATTTATTTCACGCTCTTTTATTTTTCTAATAATTCCAAATGATAATTTTAATTGATATCCTGACTAAGAATAATAAAATAAACATAGCTTGCTTCAAACCAATAATCTCCGTGGGATCGACCCTTACTCACGTAAGGTATTACTTGGACGACCCAGTGCACTTGCTGGTTAGTTGTGCGAATTGTCAAAGAGTGGGATTGCATTTCGTGCACCAGTTCCCCTTTCCAAAGATTGTATGTAGCGATACGTATCCCAGTGGTTGTACTGGGGTATCCCCATGTCTGAACAGGCTGTTCGGATATGCTCTTAGCTCTTTTTCTTCTAAGCCGAGCTTGTCGAAGGCAGTTTTGAATAAGATGTCGGCGGAGCTTCCTTGGTCAATTAATGTACGGTGGAGGTTGGCGTTTGCCAGTATGATAGTGATGACCATGGGGTCGTCGTGTCCCAAGATGATTCCAGATGCGTCTTCTTTGGTAAACATGATTGCTGGGATGTCTGGCGCCTCCTTCTTTCCCTCGACATGGTATACTTCTTTGAGGTGTCGCTTGCGGGATGATTTGGAGATTCCTCCTCCCACAAATCTGCCGTGTATCATGTGGACGTGTCTCTCTGGTGTGCGAGGTGATCATTCAGACCATCTGATATCTTCATCACTTCTTCTTTTTCTTGGCTCTTCATTCCGGTTGGCCAAAAACCGATCTAGGTTTCCTTCTATGACGTTTTTCAAGTCGAAGCATTCGTTGGTGGAATGTCCTTGAACTTGATGATACTCACAGTATTCGTTCCGATTCCCTCCTCCTCTTTTGCCTTTAAGTGGCCGAGCTGGGAGTATTTTTTTCGTATGGCAGACTTCTTTGTAAACATCTACCAAAGATACCCTGAGAGGGGTGTAGTTATGATATTTTTTTATTTTCTCCCTGGAACGATCTTCCTTTTTCTTGGATTCTTTATCTTTATCTCGGTAGGCAGAACCGAACCTCGAGACTTCCCCAAGTCGAGAATTCTCCTCCATGTTGATGTACTTCTGCGCCCGTTCTTGTACTTCGTCCAGGGATACAGGGTACTTCTTTGATATAGATTGGCTAAACGGTCTTTCTCGTAGGCCATTTATGAGGCCCATAATGGCAGCTTCTGTTGGTAGACTTTATATGTCCATGCATGTTTTGTTGAATCTTTCCATGTAGTTACGAAGACTCTCCCGATCTCCTTGCTTGATTCCTAGTAGGCTGGGTGCGTGTTTAGCCTTGTCTTTCTGTATGGAAAATCTGGCCAGGAATCTTTTGGCCAGGTCGTCGAAGCTCGAGATGGACTTTGGAGGTAGGTTGTCGAACCATCTAATGGCTGTTTTGGTAAGAGTTGTTGGAAAGGCTTTGCAGCGAACTGCATCCGAGGCGTCAGTGAGGTACATTCTACTTCTGAAATTGCTGAGATGATGGTTGGGGACCGAGGTGCCGTCATACAGAGTCATATCCGGAAGTTTGAAGTCCTTTGAGATTTTGGTCTTCATAATTTCCCTGGTGAATGGATCTTGATCCTTGCGAGGGCTATCCTCTGGAGTGGATCGAGGAGCTTTAGTTTTGAGATCGGCTTCGAGTTTTAGAAGCTTATCTTCTAATTCTCGGCGTCGCCTTATCTCCTGATGTAGATCCTCTTCTTTTTCGCGTTGATGTTGGGACTCTTTCTCAAGTTGCTTTAATCGATCTTGAAGCGCTTCTATCACCCTGGATTTAATGAATTTTTGTCCCCGTTGGGCTCCGGACTATCTTTGAGTATAGCATCCACGTTCTTGTGCAGCGTTCTATCTTCCAAACCTGAATCGTGGTCGTTGTCATGGTCGTCCGCCATGGTGATGGGATGACTTCCAGGTTCCCCGACAACGGCGCCAATGTTCCGAGGGTTACCTGAAACTGTAGGTCGATCTCGAACGAGATCTTCTGTGCTGGTCGGAGCCAACGTGTCCGGCAGGTGTATAGCGGCTGGAGCTGGTGTGTCCGACTTGTGGAATTGAGAATACTGCTGATCCCTTGTCACCGAAGGGTGGGGGGTACCTCCAAGGGACTCCGATGCTTAAGTTAGCAAGGGTATTAAACAGGTATTGAGTAGAATCATAGTATGAGTTATACCTGGGTGCTCCAGTGTATTTATAATGGTGAGGAGTGACCTTCTGTGGATAAGATAAGTTAGTTATCTTATCTTTATCTTTATCTTTAAGTGAGGTCATCTTATCTTCAAGGGAACCGCCCTTCTCTCTGTAGGCTTGGGCTGCCTTAGGATTTGGGGCGTGTTCCTCTATTTGGGCCCTTCTTTGGGCTTTCCTGGTGACTTGGTCGAGCTCTTAAGAAAGAGGTCGGGTTGTCCTGACCTGAAGAGGTCGGTCGCTTTGTCTGTCGAACATCCCGGGTCGGACAGCTCGACCCAGGGTATGAATAGACACTAATAAAACAAGAATGCATATGAAAAATAAGAAAAGACACAAAACAAGAAAATATGAAGATCAAACAAGGAGACTCATCAAGAACAACTTGAAGATCATGAAGAATGCAATGTATGAATTTTCGAATTTTTTTTAGAAAAATTAAAACATGCAATTGACACCAAACTTAAAAATTGACTCTAGACTCAAACAAGAAACACAAAAATATTTTTGATTTTATGATTTTATAAATTTTTTGGATTTTTTGGAAATTATTTTTAGAAAAACGAAAAAGAAGAAAAAATTTGAAAGATTTTTGAAAACTTTTTGAAAAAATAAAATAATGGTTAAAACAAGAAGAAAATTACATAATCTGAGCAACAAGATGAACCGTCAGTTGTCCAAACTCGAACAATCCTTGACAACAGTGCCAAAAACTTGGTGCACAAAATTGTGATCTCAATGGCGCCAACAACTTGGTAGCACAATTGTAATCTCAACTCTTTTTCATAACTTCGCACAACTAACCAGCAAGTGCACTGGGTCGTCCAAGTAATAAACCTTACGTGAGTAAGGGTCGATCCCACGGAGATTGTCGGCTTGAAGCAAGCTATGTTCATCTTGTAAATCTCAGTTAGGCGGATTCAAATGGTTATAGAGTTTTGATAATTAAAATATAAATAAAACATAAAATAAAGATAGAGATACTTATGTAAATCATTAGTGGGAATTTCAGATAAGCGTATGGAGATGCTTTATCCCTTCTGAATCTCTGCTTTCCTACTGCCTTCATCCAATCCTTCATACTCTTTTCTATGGAAAGATGTATGTTGGGTGTCACCGTTGTCAATGGCTACTTCCCGTCCTCTCAGTGAAAATGGTCCTCTACGGTTTCTGTACGGCTAATCAATTGTCGGATTGCTCATCTCGGATGAAAAATACCATGCACAGATAACGTATGGCTAATTAGCTGTTGGTTTTCGATCGTGTAGGAATAGGATTTACTATCCTTTTGTGTCTGTCACCACGCCCTACAATCGCGAGTTTGAGGCTTGTCATAGTCATCCCTTCCTAGATCCTACTCGGAATACCACAAACAAGGTTTAGATTTTCCGGATCTCAGGAATGCTGCCAATGGATTCTAGCTTATACCACAAAGATTCTAATCTCGGACGCAGATGCCCCATTGTCAGAGGGGAGTCGATGTGAATCGTTGACTAGAAACCCAAGGGATATACATTCAAGCTTGTCTTCATGTAGAACGGAAGTGGTTGTCAATCAGGCGTTCATAAGTGAGGATGGTGATAAGTGTCACATAATCATCACATTCATCATGTTCTTGTGTGCGAATGGATATCTTAGAATAAGAATAGGCACGAATTGAATAGAAGAACAATAATACTTTGTATTAATACTCGAGCAACAGCAGAGCTCCACACCTTAATCTATGGTGTGTAGAAACTCCACCGTTGAAAATACATAAGTGATAATAAGATAGGCATGGCCGTGAGGCCAGCCCCCAATGTCTAAGGAATAAAAATGATTAAAGATGTTCCAAAAGCTCGTCCAAAGATCCCTAATACAATAGTAAAAAGTTCTATTTATACTAAACTAGTTACTAGAGTTACAGAAACAAGTAAATGATGCAGAAATCCACTTCCGGGCCGACTTGGTGTGTGCTTGGGCTGAGCATTGAAGCTTTCACATGTAGAGGTCTTCCTTGGAGTTAAACTCTAGCTCGCAACTTGTTTCTGGCGTTTGACTCTAGCTCGCAACTTGTTTCTGGCATTTAACGCCAGAATAGGGCAGAAAGCTGGCGTTGAACGCCAGTTTGTGTCATCTAAACTCGGGCAAAGTATGGACTATTATATATTGCTGGAAGCCCTGGATGTCTACTTTCCAACTCAATTGAGAGCGTGCCATTTGTATTCATGTAGCTCCAAATAATCCATTCCGAGTGCAGAGAGGTTAGAATCCAACAGCATCAGCAGTCCTTTGTCAGCCTCTGAATAAGATTTTTGCTCAGGTCCCTCAATTTCAGCCAGAAAATACCTGAAATCATAGAAAAACACACAAACTCATAGTAAAGTCCAGAAATGTGAATTTTGCTTAAAAACAAATAAAAATATACTAAAAACTAACTAAATCATACTAAAAACTATATGAAAACAATGCCAAAAAGCGGATAAATTATCCTCTCAACAGTGCTTAATCTAGACCCCCACCTTACTTAATCTTTGTCAATTTGATCAATCCCCGGCAACGGCTCCAAAAACTTGATGTGTGGAAAATGATCCAACACAAAACTCACCGGCAAGTGTACCGGGTCGCATCAAGTAGTAATTACTCACATGAGTGAGGTCAATCCCACAAGGATTGAAGGATTGAGCAATTTTAGTTAGGTGGTTGATTTAGTCAAGCAAACAAGTGTTGATTTGAGTGAATTGTGACCAACAGAAGCTAAATTGCATGAAACTAAAAAAGAGAGGGAGAATTGACAGTAAACTAAAGAGCAGAAGGAGTAAAATAGCTGAATCTTAAATTGCAAGTAATGTAAATGGCTGAAACTTAGAGTGCAAGAAATATAAATTTCTTGAATAATAAAGGGGTGTGGGCTGTTGGGATTCAGAATTTAACAACAGAAAGTAAAGAAGATGAATTAGGTGCAGTAGATCTAAACAGAATTGGAAAATTGCAGTGAAGAACAAAATAGAAAGTAAATTCAACTCAATTGTAAGAGCTAGTAAAGAAATTCAAGAGCTCAAAGGCTCAATGAGACTAGAAAACAAGTCTAGATCTCAATTTCTTCCTTGATCCAACAAAGAACAATTTGTAGAAGAAAAGAAAATGAAAGCAGTAAAGGAAACTCAGATTTAATTCTTGGAACAATTGAGAAGAGAGGTAAAGATGATTCTCAAACTTTGAATCAATGAAGCTCTTCAATCTCAATTCAAATTCCAAAATAGAAAGCAAAAGTAGCAGAAGAAATGAAAATGAAAACAGAAAGCTAAGTCCAATTCCCAAATCTTAGAATTATGCAAAAGAAAACAAAGATGAACTGTAGATCAATGATTGAAACAGAATTCCTTCAATCTCAATCCAAAATTCATAAACAGAAAGTAAGAAATGTAGAAGTAAGAACAAGGAGGAGAGAACTCAGCTTTCGATCCCAATTCAAAGCTAAAATGTAAAAGTGAGCTCAAAATAAAACTCAAAATAAAAGAAGGTTTAAAAGTGAAAGTGAAAAGTCCTCTCTAAATTAAACTAAGTCCTATTTATACACTTTCTATTTTTGATCTTTAGAATTTGGAGTGGGCTTCTCAATTTGGTGAAGAATTGGATTCAAAGTGGCAATTGAATTAAAATTGAACCCATAGTGCACTTCCAGGGAATCGCTCGGTTAATTGAACCAACTGAGTGCTCAATTTCTTCTTGTTTTGGACTCATGTCAAGCTCCAGGAAAGCGTTCAGTTAATTAATCTAACTGAGCACTCCACCTTGCTTTTGGCCCTCCAATTTGTTGCGCACCAAGCCTTCTTTGTGTACAGCCTCGATAGCGCTCAGTTGGAGCACTTAACCGAGCGCTCAATGTGTACAACGTGAGGCCTCAATTCAAACCTTGCTTGCAACATTTGGTGCCAACATTTCATGAGGAGTGTAGCATTCAGTTAACAAAGTTAACTGAGTGCCCCTTGTGCGCTTGGGAGGGAGCCTCACTTCGAACCTTGGGTGCAACATGTGTGGAGGAATTTTCTTTGTGAAATAATGAAAGGTAGTGCTCAGTTGAATAAGGTAACTGAGCACCCTTTGTTCCATTCTTCGTGTCTCCAATTTCGAACCTTGGGGATTGCAATTTTTGCTTATTTCCCTTGGAGTAGCGCTTCTTCCTTGCTCCCTAGGTGCTTGGTTCAAACCTTGGCTAGCTCCTTTTGCCAATTTCTTTTGTGGAGTAGCGCTTCTCTTATCCCTCAGGTGCTTGGTTCGAAACTTGGTGAAGCCTCTACCAAATGTTGCACCTTGAATTTCTTTGAGGAGACCCCCGATAAAGTGAACTTAGTTAACTGAGCGCTATTGATTTTGGTTGCTTCCTTGGGCGCTCGGTTAACTCTCTTAAATCTTGCGCCATAGGCCTTTGCTTCATTTGGTGTGCCATGCTTTTGCTTCACGCTTTTATATCCTTAGGCCACGCTTCATAGGCCACGCTTTCCTTGTTTCTTTCTTTTCTTCACCTATAAGTAATCAAAACAACCAATCAAAGTATCACCAAATTCACAAGGTTTATAAATCATTCAAAACCAACTAATTCTAGCTTAAACCTTATGATTTAGTGTCAAATAAAGGATGGTTGATTGATTCAACAAAATCATGCAAATCCACCCTAAATTACTTACTTACAATGCAAGAAAGTGCACAAAACCTAATAAAACAAGTGAAAAATTGCTTGAAAAGCTAGCATAAGATGACGTGTCATCATTATAGCAATTTCTGTAATCCTATAGTGAGAACAAGTGAGGATGACATTCTCACTTCCCTATAGTTTATTCCTTTTCAGGATATGGACGACAAAGCTTCAGAATGATTATGTTTAATTTCTGTTTGTTCAGTATTTTTGTACTCTCTTAGCTATTAGTGTCCCCTCGCCTTGATCTTTATATATTCTGTAAGAGGGATAGGAAATTATATTGATTAATGCTTGTAAAGTTATATATATATATTATTGCAGTCTAAAGTTTTAAATAGGCTCATATTTTAGTATTAAATATGTATAGAGTTGTCGTAATATCCGAGCTATCAGATTCACGCAGCTGAAAGCGTGGACTTTGGTAGTTAGGGTGTTACACTAGATGCACAATTTCAGCACACTATGCACACAACTCTCTGGTTTTTGTACTGCACCTGGAAAATTTGGGGATTCACGCGTATGCGTGGGCGAGGCGTACGCGTGAAAGGTTGGAAACTTGGGGGTCACGCATATACGTGGGTGACGCGTATGCGTGGGTGACGCGTACGCGTGGCTGGGTGCTCTGTTTTTCAAATTTTTTCAAGTTCTAGCACCAAACCAAGCATTCTAAACCTCAAAACAGCTGTCAAAACAACATCAAACCTTATTTAACATACTAGACTACTAAATAAACCAAACAAAAAAAACTAAACATGAAATTAAGCTTATTTTACCAATATATACAGAAGAGAAAAGTGAAAAGATGTTACTATAGTGGTGTGTCTCCCATTATGGGGAGCTCTCATCAAGGTGGCTTATGCTTGAATTCATCCTTGAACTTCTACCAATGCTTGGTCTTCCATTGTGCTCCAAGATTCTCAATTAATTGTACCAAGTCTTGTTGGAGTTCTTCACAAGCTTGGAGCTCCCAAAATTGATCCACATCTTGTAATTTGGGATCCCAAACCTTGTTTTTACACCCGTCTTCAAGTTGATCATGGTAATTCCCTCCGGGTGGTTTAGTCATGGAATTCTCATGCATACACCAAACTATCCTCCTTGACCCATGCAAATGAGCACTCGTCCAACCTTTGCTCCTAATCCTTGAAGCTTCAACCATTTTGAGCCTAGATTTACACCGCCAACCACTAAACATCCTTCTCTTACACTTCATTCTACAAAGCGCCCTAAGTTGGCCATCCGTTTCAAGTAAACCAAATTCAAGTGGGATAATAAAGCTAAAAGTGACAAGTTTTACCCACTCAAATGAAGGATTAGATGGCGGCCTAGGTAGAGAAGTTTCCAATGATCTTGATAAAGCACATTCTACTCCCGTCCATCCTCTTCTAGGGGCTTCCATCACTTGACAAGGTTCTTCAAGCTCTACCTCTTACCAAACTTCCTCAAGTTCAAATGCTTCTTCACCAATTTCTTCTAGCTCTTCCCCATCACTCAAGTCATATCTTGGAGGTTGAGTGAAATCTTCATCAACATCAATTCCAAGTCCAATGGGGAAGGATTCATCAAGCTCAAAAGGATTATATGTTGATGCAAAATCATCATAGATAGGGGAACTTGTTGCTTGTACCATCTCTTCCAATTCTACATTCACAATATGCCTTGGAGGTTGTGCACTAGCCTCCTCAAAATCAATTTCAAACTCTATGGAAAAGGGTTCTACCACTTGATATTCCTCTTTGCATTTAATATCTCCTAAATCTTCAATCACTTCCTTTGGTTCAATTATCTCTACTTCCTCCTCTTCTTGCAATTCTTGCTTCAATTTATCTTCTTCACCTTGAAGCTCCAAATTCACTCCCTCTCTATGCTCTTTGGTTGATCCTCCACATTCAACAATGGGAGTGCCTTGATCGTATAAGCTTAGACGGGAGACCATGCGGTTAACGGCTTTTGCCATGGTAGCTAATATGGTTTCTAACTCCTTTTGCTCCTTTTGCCTCTCCTCTTGCCTTTGGATATAAGGGTTGATATCTCTTTGTTGTTTTAGCATGAAGGCATGGAGGAATTCATCCATTGAAGGAGGTTGTGGAAGAGAGGGTTCACTATTTGAGGGGAAGGTATTGTAGTTGGAGGGTGGTTCATATTGGTGAAAGTCTTGAGGTGGTGTATAGAAAATTGGTGGTTCTTGGGAGTATTAGTGTTGGAATGGTGATGGCTCTAAGTATGGTTCATGGTGGACGAAATTGTGATCTTTAATTAATGGCTCCTTGGCATGTGCCAAAAAGTTAAACTAATTTAACTAACTGATTAGAGAAGCTCACAACTTCGTTCAACTGACCAGCAAGTGTACTGGGTCGTCCAAGTAATACCTTACGTGAGTAAGGGTCGAATCCACAGAGATTATTGGTTTGAAGCAATCAATATTTATTTTATTAGTCTTAGTCAGGATATCAATAGGATTATTTGGATTTATTTGTAAAAAGCCAAACTGCAAATTTCATAAAATTGTAAGTTAAAATAATAGAGTTACTTGATTTTCAGTACTGGGGAATATGTTGGAGTTTTGGAGATGCTTTGTCCTCTGACTTCAACTCTTCCTTGAAATCCTCTTCTCACACGCAGGTTCCTTCCATGGCAAGCTCTATGTAGGGTGTCACCGTTGTCAATGGCTACTTCCCATCCTCGCAGTGAAAACTATGCACGCACTCTGTCACAGTACGGCTAATCACCGGTTGGTTCCCGCTCCTACTGGAATAGAATCACTCTTTTGCGTCTGTCACTAACGCCCAGCAGGTTAAAGTTTGAAGCACGTCACAGTCATTCAATCCCGGAATCCTACTCGGAATACCACAGACAAGGTTTAGACTTTCCGGATTCTCATGAATGCCGCCATCAATCCGGCTTATACCACGAAGATTCTGTTGGGGAATCTAAGAGATATTCATTCAATCTGATGTAGAACGGAGGTGGTTGTCAGGCACACGTTCATGG
>NC_029774.3:52122557-52123544 GCF_000817695.3 Arachis duranensis
AAGATGTCTAATTGCACCCATTCTGAAAACATTTCAGAGGGGCATTTTCTTAGCATCTCTCTGTATCTCTCCCAGGCATCATAAAGGGATTCATTATCTCCTTGTTTGAAGCCTTGGATGCTTAGTCTTAGCTGTGTCATCCGTTTGGGAGGGAAATAGTGATTCAGGAATTTTTCTGACAGTTGTTTCCATGTTTTTATGCTGTTCTTAGGCTGGTTATTTAACCACCTCTTAGCTTGATCTTTTACAGCAAATGGAAACAATAATAATCTGTAGACATCCTGATCCACTTCTTTATCATGTACTGTATCAGCAATTTGCAGAAATTGTGCTAGAAATTCTGTAGGTTCTTCATGTGGAAGACCAGAATACTGGCAGTTTTGCTGCACCATGATAATGAGCTGAGGATTCAGCTCAAAGCTACTAACTCCAATGGAGGGTATACAGATGCTACTCCCATATGAAGCAGTAGTGGAGTTTGCATATGACCCCAGAGTCCTCTTGGACTGTTCACTCATACTTACTTCCATAATGGAATACAAGTTGAGAATTTATAGTTTGGAATGTAGCAATAAAAATGGAATAAATAAAAAGAAGTTAAAAATATTTTTTTTTTAATAAAATAAAAACGGAATAAATAAAAGAAAGTGGAAATATTTTGAAATTGAAAATTGAATTTTTATAAAAGATTTTCGAAAAAAAAATTGTTCAAAATTAGTTAGAAAAATAAAAATTTTTGAATTTTGAATTTTATGATGAAAGAGAAAAGCACACAAAAGACACAAGACTTAAAATTTTTAGATCTAATGCTCCTTAATTTTCGAAAATTTTTGGAGGGAAAACACCAAGGAACACCAAACTTAAAAATTTTAAGATCAAGACACAAGAAAAACTCAAGAACACCTTGAAGATTCACAAGAACACCAAGAACAAAAGAAAGAACACCAAACTTAAAATTTTTAGAAAACTTTAAGAAAATTTTCGAAA
>NC_029774.3:52124294-52150481 GCF_000817695.3 Arachis duranensis
CTGCAGAGCTCCTCACCCCCAACAATGGAGTTTAAAGACTCATGCCGTAGAGATACAATGTAAAACATGAAAATGTCATGAGGTACGAAATAAATCTCTAAAAGTAGTTTTTATACTCGACTAGTAACCTAGGTTTACAGAAAATGAATAAACTAAGATAATTGGTGCAGAAATCCACTTCTGGGGCCCACTTGGTGTGTGCTGGGGCTGAGACTAAAGCTTTCCACGTGCAAAGGCCTTTCTTGGCGTCAAACTTTAGGTTATGACGTGTTTTGGGCGTTCAACTCCGGATAATGATGTTTTTCTGGCGTTTAACTCCAGACAGCAGCATGAACTTGGCGTTTAACGCCAAGTTACGTCGTCTATCCTCGCTCAAAGTATGGACTATTATATATTGCTGGAAAGCCCTGGATGTCTACTTTCCAACGCCGTTGAGAGCACGCCAATTGGACTCCTCAGCTCCCTCAATTTCAGTCAGAAAATACCTGAAATCACAGAAAAACACACAAACTCATAGTAAAGTCCAGAAATATGATTTTTGCCTAAAAACTAATATTATTCTACTAAAAACTAACTAAAACATGCTAAAATCTACATGAAATTACCCCCAAAAAGCGTACAAAATATCCGCTCATCAGTTCATATGGTTCATAAGGTGGTTGGTATGATGGATATGGGTGAGGGTCATATGAAGGTGTTTGGTGATATGAGCTAGGCTTGTGAATATGATGATTCAAAACTATGTTGAGGGTAAGACTCATGGGCATATGGTGGTGATTTTGATAGTCACAAGGAGGTCCACCATATATATTAAATTGGAATGCATCATGGTGTGGTTCTTGTTCATAGTGCATTAGTGGAGGTTGTTGCCAAGGAGATTGATCACAAGCATATGGCATGATCACTAGTAAAACTAGTAAACAAACCCAAAAATCCAGCCATTTACAATATTAACATATGTACAATAGCCAATAACAAGCACACTTTGCAATTCCCCAGCAACGGCGCCAAAAACTTGAAATGAGCGAAACCGTCGGCTTAGAATTTCTTCTCGGTAAAAGAGAAATAATCTCGTTGCAAGTATAGTTCCAAGCCAACAAATAACGCTCAATCAAAATTTAATTATGGTTGTCACAAGTTCAACCCAATAAAAATAACCGAGAGTATTAGTCCCAGATCGTCTTCTCAAAGGAATTGTAGTGAGGTATGTGTACTATTGGTTATAGTATCCAAGGGGTGGGTTGATGATAGGACAAGAAAATAAATGGTAAGAATTGTAAAGCAAACAAACAAATAAAAAAAAGAGGCATTCATGACAAGGATTGAGAATCTAGGCTTTCTATCCTAGTCATTAATCATATTACAATAATTAACAAGAGCTAGTCCTATTTAGTCATCTTCAACATCGAAAGAAGGTACAATATCATCTTCAACATACGAAGAACGTTAAATAGGCCTAGTTAATCTCAATCTAAAAGTCCTAATCAAATTAGCAAAAGATTAGCATCAAAGGAAATAATATTAACTAATCATTGTAGATCACTAACATAAGTTGGGTATTAATGACTCAAGATTGCCTAATTTCTCTTTCCAAGCCAAGAATGCACAAAATCTACTCTAACATCCAACCAAGCATTTTGTCAAACACTTAGAAGGCATAAAAGGAAAGCATCATAAAATTGCAACAATAATAAAATCTAACAACTACTAATTGCAAGGAATTAACAATAACAACTAAAGAAAGCAACACTAAACATGAAATACCTCAAATTATCACTACAAACTGAAATTAAATTCAACAAAGAGTTCATAACATAAAAGTGACATAAAAGGAAAATTATCCCTACAAACTAAGAGAACAAAGATGTAATAACAAGAAATTGTAAAAAAAAAGTAGATGAAAGCAAGAATTAAACCCTAGATCTAAGAGAGATTGACCTAATTCTAGAGAGAAGAGGGAGCTTCTCTCTCTAGAAACTACCTAAAGTATGATTCTAAGCTAATCTAACTGCTCCCCCCTTGACCCATCTTGAATTCTACATGAAATAGTCTCAGAAATGAGTTTGATATGGGCCTGGAAAGCTCAGAGATTGCCCCCAGCATTTTCACTTTAACGAGGTCACGTGACTAGCATCACGCGTGCACGTGGGTGACGCGTGCGCGTCGCTTGACGATGCGCTGGTCACCCGTGCACCTGAGTGACGCGTGCGCGTCACCTAGCAAATTTCCTCTCTCATGCGTGCGCGTGGATGATGCGTGCACGTGGCCATGTATTCTCCAAATGCTCATTTCTTCATGAATTCTCCACTTTGCATGCTTTTCTCTTCACTTCTTCCATCCAAGCCTTGCTCTATAAGCCTGAAATCACTCAACAAACATATCAAGGCATCAAATGGAATTAAAGTGAATTAAATTTAGCAATTTAAAAGGCTAAAAAGCATGTTTTTACTCTTAAGCACAAATTAGGGAGAATTACAAAAGCATGCTATTTCATTGAATAAATGTGAGATAAGTTGATAAAATCTCCTAAATTAAGCACACGATAAATCACAAAATTAGTGTTTATCAGTTATATAATTGACAGATGTGCTCATTGGCCGTAGGGCAAATATGCATCATTTGTGTTTGTGTGTATTGATTGGGTTTGTATCTTGTATTTAGTTTTCCTTGTTGAATAATTGTATCTATATGTTATTTGATCTAATTGCTCTATCTAATTACTTTATTTGTGTATTCCTTGTATTGCTTTGTATGTATTTGAACAATAGAGATATCCCTTATATTGGTGATGGTGACGCTGAGGGTTGTTCCTGATGTGGATGTGGTGATTGGTGGTTTGTGGAATGCTACGTTTTGATACTGACTTACTGTATCATATGTTGATAGACTATGATATTGAAAAGAGAAAGGATGAGAGATGTTGTGAAGGACTGAGATTATGAATTACTAGTATAGTGGAATGCTTAACTTAATTACCCTATTTCTGGTTTAATGAGAACCCAAGACTTGGATCAATGAGAGACGTTGGAGATTAAGATTGCTTAGAGAGTTTCTGTTACCTTATATTGTATCGATTCGCCACTTTTATCCTATTGGGTTTGGGTTAGGTTCTTACCCATATTTATCACTGTTTTTCAGATGCAAGTCCCAGCGCTCCTAAGTGAGTGGGAGTTTTATCTGGAAGATGGTGAAGAACACTTTTGTTTTTGTTTTGATATTTAGAATCTCTACTTCTTTTGGAAAAACTTATATGATGTATTTACTTTAAAGACTTGCCTAAAGGCTTATAATGTATTCTTGGAGAGATAGGTTACGTATATCAACCGCTTTAATATTGTAACTTTAGACGGCTTAATCATCGTGGGTCGAGACTAGTAGATATTTATATATATACTTAAATATGTCTCATTAATCTTACTCTTTCCTTAAGTTTTTAATTATCTATCTTTTTTGACGCGCTTATGCATATTACGAGTGTGAACGATTGACAATTTGTCTTTTATCCAAGGTTTAAAACCCTCTTACAGGCTTCTAGCTTAATATTTCTTCTATACATAAGTATTTATATCTCATCTTTGTGTGGTAGTACCAAACCCTCTTTGAATTATGACTTAAGCATAAAGCTTTGAAGGGTAGGGTATTACAGATGGAGGCGGCATTGTCGAGGTCAAAGGAGCCCTGTAGTTGGGGTTAGGGACCATGATGAATGGCTAGTCTGGTGGACCCATTGTCTGTGACGTCATTGGGATAGTTAGAATAGAGAGGGATGACTAAGAAGTCCCAAGAATACCAATAGAACTCCTTCTTCTACCATGACTACGAGGTTGATCCGTGATACCTCTACCTCTAGTCATGTCTACAAAGAACATATAGCTAAACACTAGTCACAAATACAATGTAATAGAAAAGAAGAAATTTATAGACACTTTTAAATCACCTAGAACAGTGAATACAACACAAATCTTGTGAACATTTATATTATTTGCAAAGAGTCGCCCAATTAACATAAATCCTGCAAAAAAATTAGACATAACCACATCTAAATTTTGATATAACCTCCACAATCAAAATAAACTCTATGGAGAATCAATCATACAGTGAAACTCAAACACAACCATAATTCAAATTTGAAGAATTCCAACATAGAATTCAAACATGCTATTTTGATAGCAAGTCTTGATTTTAATAATTGAACCAAAATTTTATTAAGAGCTCCTTAAACCATTTTTTTTTAAATTAGTAATATGTACATTTTAATCAAAAAAATCAACAACAATCAACAAATTATTAATTACAACTTCAAACTAATGAACATAATCAACAACTAATCTACCTAAACATCATATATTCTAATCTAATCAACACAGAAAATAATGGAATTTCAATAATGAGAGTTGGAAAGGGGGTGCTACCTAGAGAGAGAAGCAGCAGTTCGGCATAAAAAACAGCGACGGCATGGTAAAGAGAGAGAGAGCAACTCGAAATGAAGAGAAAGAGGATTCGCGGTTCGAATTTAGAGCACGATTACAGTCGGATTTACCAATGAAAAATTCGTCGGTAAATCTTCGCATGTGACCAAAACGCAACATTTCACTAATCCAGGTTATTGGCGGATTTATTCGCCTGTAAATTCGACGGTAACTACGGATCCAATTTTTTATCTTTTTCCTTCATTTATTACCGTCGAGAAAGAGAAATCGACGATAAAATTTGCATCTGACGAATTTATTATCGAATCCACTGTTAAAGCCGCCGTTACTCTGCGATACTAAATCAGATAGTAAATCTGACAGTATTTAGCATTTTTTGTAGTGGTATAAGATAAATACAACTTTGAAATTATACGTCTCGAAAGGAATTATTGTTCTTAGAAAATATTTGGTTGATAGGCTTGACATGGAACGTTTTTTCTCTATGTCAATCACTATCCAAATCAAGTTATGACAAAGTTAGTATTCAAGCTTATATTTTTTTGTGTAATATCGGGCAAGTTTCTTTTAATAAAATTACACTTGTACAAATGGTTGTTGACTCATTTTTACAAAGTGTGATGTTACTAAAGGCTTATTGAACGTTAATCTCAAATCCATGTTTTTGATAAAATTTTTGGTCTTTTTTCTCTGAATCTTATTTTTTATCCTATCAATTTTTCACTCGTTAGGTGAAAAGATTCTACCTAAGTTACGTGGTGGAGTAATTCATCCTCCTAATATTGCATCATTTAATAGTGTCGATTTCTATCTCTTACAAAGGCGAGAGATAAGAGATAGGCATAGAAACCGAAGAGTAGTCACCAGAAGGACAAGGAAAATGCTCCAAGAGAAAGAACTCTAGAAAAAAAATGGCTCAAGCAGAAATATAGAGAAGAAATACAAGAAAACCTAATAACTAGAGACATATTGGCAAACGTGGCAGCAGAACTTGGTAAATCAAACTAGTGGTAATGCGAAAACGCAAGCCACTTTAGCTCTTTCTCCACCGGTGTTACCCATTGTTTTAGGAGAAAAATAACTCACCATCAAACAATATCTAAATATCAACTCATACACTTTCATGGGATATTTCCTTGATGAGGATCTTCAATAATACCTTGAGAATGAAAAAAAAGTCCCTCGAACCTTTAGATGCAAAAAAGACTGCACTATTGAGCTAGTATTATATAACCTACAAGGACTGTAAAATATTATTTTATTTCAAAAGTTTTTTTGTATTCTTTTTTTCTTCATTCTTTTATCTTAGAAAGTTTTTTCTTCAAGTTGTAATTTAAAAATTTTGTATTTTAACATCATCGACCAAATTACATTCTTGTAAATATGAGACTAGTCTATCTTCATCTATAATGTTTTTGAACAATCTCAAAATACTAGGAAAAGAGTTTGCAGCTAAGTTGTAAATAAAGTTTCCAAATTCTTTATCATTCTGGATATAATTGTAAGTTCTTAAACTCAACAATTTCTGATTGTAACTTAATCCAATAATGATCTCTAGTCTTAAGAATACTTAAGGAAAGAATATTTAAATTTTTTTGGGTTAAGTTAGTTGCGATCTTGGGTTAGATGGTCAGGAGAATATTTAAGTTTATTAGATTGATAGGATATCAAATATGAGTTACTTCTTAGTCTGAGAAGGCTTAAGACTAATACCTAAGGTTCTTTGATTGGTGAGGAGCCAATTTAAGTCACTTAGTCTTGAGAAGATTTTAAAAAATAACATCAAAAGTTCTTAGGTTAATAGCCATATCCAATCTGTCTTGTTAAATAAGGTTAACTAAATATCAAAAGTTCTTAGATTGGGTTGTGGTACATCTAAGTTAAAACTATAACTTAGAGGACTCTATGTAAATAATATCTTTTATAAACATATTCTATTAGTGGAACCTCAAGCTACTTGAGGACTACTAGATATAGACATTTTAGACTGAATCAGAATTCATCATTGTGTACTTCTTTTGAATCTTTATCACGTATGTTTATCATTTATTTGTCTTAAGTTCAAAAGCCCTTTATTATAACTTGAGTCACCTCAGAAAGCATTTTTAAAGTTTTTTAAAGTCTACCGAAGATCTCAGAAGCGGTTCCTTTCAAGTTATAACTCAGAATGTGCTTTTAAAGAACTTATACAAACTTGCTGATCTTTCAAGCTAACATATACTTATGTGTGTGTGTATGTGCCGCATACAAGTTCAAAGATTTGAAAAGCTTTTATGTTTTTTTTTTTTTTTCAGAGTAAAAAGAACTAAAACATAATTCAACCCCCTTTTCGTGCATTTTTTAAAGTTGGAATTGCTCGTTGTTGTCATCTCTAAAGATTGAGACTTGTTATCATATCAATGAGGAGTCTCTAGGTGTATAAAGTGGTTGTTGTTACGGCGGTGGTTTGTGAAGCACTTATTTCAAGCTCGATAGATGGTGGATAAATCTTCAGCACAATTGTATAAAGCACTGGATGTATGTAAGAATAAAATCCACGATTTCAATTTGTCTGACTCTATCTCTTATTTAATTGCAATTTACATTTTAAAATGGTGTGAAAACTTCGATTCCTTATAAGTTCCTGAAGTTCACTTTTAAGTCCTTGGAAAGTATTAGTAAAAGTCCATTTGTACATTTAATTGAAGTAAACTTCTGTTGAATGAAAATTTATCATTATTTAGTACTCATCAATTTGCTACTTCTTGAGTATCTTATTAGTTATTATTAGCTAACACTTTAGATATTCTTTCACAAGTCTTTTAAAGACTAAGAGCGACTCATATTGGATCAAACACCAATGTAAGAGTTTTGAATATTTTGTCTTAAAGTTATTTTAAGACTAGAAATAGCTATTTGATCACCTACTATGAAATTTAAAAGAATGAATTGAAAAACTCTTTACATCTTTTGAGATATTATTTAAATATATTATCTAAGGTATATAAACTATCTCAAATTTACAAGAATGTGATTTGGACAAAGATATGAACCAAAATATTTAAATTACAAATTGTTTCTTGAATATCTTTATAGACGAAACGTGTAAAAAAGAAAAGAAATAAGGATTTCAGAATAAATATAATCTGTTTTCATTTTTTCAGCACTTAAGTATTTTTCTTCTGAATTTTAAAATCTTATATAATTATAGACATGAAGTCATTAAATATCGAGTATCATATTTCAATTAAATTCCATCTTTATTTTTAATAAATTATGGAATTAACTATTGACATTAATTTTTTTTATCTCTAATATTCTAATAAAGAATAAAATTATAGAAGATATCATAAATCTTCTGAATTTCTCTTCTGTATTTATTTTAAACTCATAAATAAGAAAATAGAAATATTAAATCTTCCTTCTATTTACATATTGCATTTTTTGTTTGTCAAATGTACAATTATGCAATCAAACTCATATTTTATTATTAAATTCAACTTATCAGTCTTATCCTATGATGCATGAATACTGATATGAATACGGACACGACATGATAAAGATATGCGGACACACAAATTTAAAATTTTTATAAGACATGAGGACACGATATATATATAAAATATACAATATTTTTTTAGATAAATTGTAATGATATTTTAATATTTTATTAATATTAAATATAAATTAATTTTTTAATTGTTTTTAATATCTTTTTTAATTATATAAAGTATTTAAAATATTTTTTGTTTTAATAATTAATAATATATACTGTAACACCCTACCACACTTAATCTTATGCTTAAGTCATAAGACTGATCAAATAGTAAGGTATTACGACCTCTAAAAGTAAAAATATATATATAATAATAGTGAAAGAGATATATAACTAGGAGCCTTGAAAATGGGTAAAACAAAATCGCAAAATAAAAGCGCAACACTCAGGAAACGGGATAACTTGCGTGCTAAGAAATCTAAAGATAATGAGTATAAACAGATAGAAAATGAGAATAGAGAGTCAAGGATACAAAATAACTAGCTCCTAACTCAGTCTGCGAAACTAAGGCTGACCGAAGAATATTCACACACATATATACATATCCCAAAAACCCCACATACATAGGTAAAACCCTAGCTCTCCTTTAACCTCTAAGACGAACAAGATAAACAAGTTATTCGTAGAAAAAGTTAAGTACATATATACATAAATTAAACAGCAAAAGAAACCCATAAACCACTCCACTTCAGAAGTCCAGATGCCTACCGAGGAGCCTTCCAACCTGAAAAATAACAACATAGTATAGGGTGAGAATCAGAGGTTCTCCGCATGGTAAAGGTACCACGCACATAATATATAAGGTCCTGGGAATTTCAGAGGCAATCCTAGAATGCCGACACTCAGATATAAAGCTTAAAGTATTAAACAGAAACCATAAAAGGGTGGTCTTCTAAGAATATCTAAGCCTAGCTTAAACCTGACCTTAATACTAAGTCTTTTTCCACCATTTCCTCCGTTCCTCCATCTCAGATTAGTGTACATAGAAAAATAAGCAAACAAGGCAAACACAAGTAACTTACAAGAAGTACCGATAATAAGTACAACAATTAGCATGCTATAATCACGTAGGCATTCCCAAATAGTTCTCAAATGAGCAATTCAAACAATATGTACATGATGCATGCCCGTCCTATGGCTATTGATATCAACTGTCGGTTACGTAGCCATCCCGACATGTCCCCACGCTAAAAAATACACCATGGTGAGAATCCCCAAGCTCAATAACATCCATGGGAAGAGTCCCAAGTTGACATAGGGAGAAGAGACAACACCCCCAAGCTGACATAGGGAAAACAATACCCCAAGCTGACATGGAAAAAACAATACCCCAAGCTCAATGTTATCCATGGGAAAAATTCCCGGCTAACATGGAGAAGACAATACCCCAAGCTCAAATATACTCAACCTTTATCTCCCGTATGCATTTCCGGCATACTCGCAACATTACGACACTTCCTCAATAAATCATAATCACTCACTCATTAATTATATCTCAATTAATTAACATCATCCATTGTCTCATATATCATTCTCATCATCTTATCACTTCGAGTATCAACTCCTCCAATCATTAATTATCTTGCTTTAATTTTAAGCTACCTTTCCTTCCTAACTTTATCTCCAAGTTACTCCAATTTTCTAATTCCAACTTATTACTGGGCTAACCATTATAATCTAGAGCTAAAAGGGTGAAAACAGAGGCTTGAAGGTTCAAAATTAAGTTTTAAAACACAAAAACTTCTTTACTGAAAACAAGGGTCACGCGTATGCATAAGCCACGCGTACGCGTGGGTACGTGTTTGGACCAAGACGCGTACGCATGCAAACCAGGCAGAATCGACTGGTCGCGTAAGGGAGGTTCTGATGACAAGTCATCTTATGCTAGCTTTTCAAGAATTTTTCACTGTTTCATTAGGTTTTATGCACTTTCTTGCACTATAAGTAAGTGATTTAGAGTGGATTTGCATGGTTATGTTAAATCAATCAACCATCCTTTATTTGACACAAAATCATAAGGTTTAAGCTAGAATTAGTTGGTTTTTGAATGATTTATAAACCTTGTGAATTTAGTGATGCTTTGATTAGTTGTTTTGATTACTTGTAGGTGAAGAAAAGAAAGAAAGAAGGAAAGAGTTCCTCAACCAAGCGTGGCCCAAGGAAACAAAAGTGTGGCACTCACTCAAGGAACAAGGCCATAGCGCTCAAAAAGTGAGCGTAGCGCTCAAAGAGTGAGTGCTAGAGAAAGAGGGCAACACCCAGCCAAGAAGCAAGAGTGCTACGTTGGGTTATCCAACTGAGCGCTACAAGGAACCAAAGAAAACAAGGCAAAACCAATAGCGCTCAGTTAACTTTGTTAACTTTATCGGGCTTCATTCAAAAGAAAATACAAGGCGCGCTACACTAAAGAGAGCCACCAAGAATCGAACCTTGCACATGAGAACCAAGAGAAGTGATACTTCACAAGGAAATTGCTAGCACATGAAGCCAGCAAGGTTCGAACTGGGAACCTTGCACAAGCTTAGAGAGGGCGCTCCGTTTTGTTACTTCACTGAGCACTATTAGTGACATGAGGAAATTGGCAATTGAAGTCACCAAGGCTCGAAGTGGAGACCTTGCACAAGCACAAAGGGCACAACGTTAGTTCTTCTCACTGAGCACCATTACTTCATGAAGAACTTGGCCAAAATGGATTTACCATGGTTCGAAATAGGAATAAGGCAAGCAAGAAAGAAGCGCTACATTAGATTTTCTAACTGAGCGCTATGCTAAGAGCTTGACATGAGACAAAATTGAAGGGGGACAAGGCCATTGAGCGCTACGTTGGGTTACATGACTGAGCGCTCCTCTGGGAGGTGGCCTTAGTTGAATTTTTCAATTAAAAAACCAATTTGGATCCAATTCTTCACCAATTTGAAAAGCCCACTCCAAGTTCTGAAAATAAAAAATAGAAAGTATATAAATAGGAGTTAGTTTGATTTGTAAAGGACCTCTTGGTGCATTTTTTATTTCCTTAGCTGAATTTTTAGTTTTCACTTAGTTTTCACTTTGAAATTGGGGAATTGGGATTGAGATCTGAGTTTTTGTTTTCCTTGTTCTTACCTCTGCACTTCTTACTTTCTGTTTTGGAATTTTGGATTGAGATTGAACGAATTCTGTTTCAATTTTTGATCTGAAATCCATTTTTGTTCTTCTTCTGCATAATTCTGATAATTGAGGATTGAATCTGAGTTTCCTTTACTGCTTTCATTTACATTTCTTCTGCAAGCTTATTTTCTGTTTGATCAAGAAAGGAATTGAGATTTAGATCTACTTTCTAGTCTCATTGATCCCCTGAGATCTTCAATTTCTCTTTTAGATTTCACAATTGAGCTAAGTTTACTTTCTGCCTTGTTCTTTCAAGCAATTTTCCTTTTTGTTTAAGATCTTTTGCACTTCACTTCATTTTCTACTTCTCTGCTTGATTGCTCCTTACATTTTCTTGCTTAATTTTGAATTCCAGCCCCCCAAGTCCCTTTAATCTTACAATAATTTAAGTTTTACAGCAATTTATATTCAGTAGTTTACATTTCTTGCACTTTAAACTTCAGCCATTTACATTTCTTGCAATCTAAGTTTCAGTCATTTACATTACTTGCATTTTAAGATTAAGCTCTTTTACTTCTTTTGCTCTTTAATTTACTGTCAATTTCCCCTCTCCCTTTTATTTTCATGCAATTTAGCTTCTGTTGATCACAATTCACTCAAATCATCAACTTTTGCTTAACTAAATTCATCACCTAACTAAAATTGCTCAATCCTTCAATCCCTGTGGGATCGACCTCACTCATGTGAGTAATTACTACTTGATGCGACCCGGTACACTTGCCGGTGAGTTTTGTGTTGGAATCTGATTTTTGCTCATCAAGTTTTTGGCGCCATTGTCGGAGATTGATCTAAATTGACAATGATTAGGTAAGGTCGTGGTCTAGATTAAGCACTTGTTCTTTGTTTCTCTTTATTTTTGACTAACACACTAACTATTTGAATTTTTGTTTAAGCTAACCATAACCTCACTCTAGCAGTAGAGTGCATTGTTCCTGGTTTTTCTGGTCTTGTGTGTTTCTTGTGTTTTGTTTGTATGACAGAGGCAAGATGAGAGATCTCTACTTTCTGTGAGACTAACGAAAAAACTCTCAGGAGGTTAAGAAGAGAAGCTAGAGGAAAGGGGGTCATTGGTGGAGAAACTTCTGAAGAAAAGTACCAAGAAATGGAGGAGAATCCAACAAATCCACCAGTGGGAGTAGCCAACAACAATGGTCAACCTCAGAGGAGAGTTTTGGCTTCTTACACGTTTACAAATCCTAGGCATTATAGGAGTAGCATCCTTACCCCAAATGTCAATGCAAACAACTTTGAATTGAAGTCACAACTCATCACTTTGGTACAAAATAACTGCTCCTATGGTGGAGGCCCACTTAAAGATCCAGACCAACATTTATCCACTTTTCTAAGGATTTATGACACTGTCAAAACCAATAGAGTGTATCTTGACATTTACAAGCTGTTGTTATTTCCATTTTCCCTTAGAGACAAAGCTACTCAATGGTTGGAGTCATTTCCAAGAGATAGCATCAACAATTGGGAAGATCTAGTGAATAAGTTCTTAGCCAAGTTCTATCCTCCCCAAAGGATTATCAGACTCAAAATGGAGGTCCAAACATTCACTCAGATGGATGGAGAGTCATTCTATGAGGCTTGGGAGAGATATAAGACCTTGATCAGAAAGTGTCCCCCTGAAATGTTCAATGAATGGGATATACTTCAGAATTTCTATGAAGGCTTGACCTTGAAAGCTCAAGAAGCACTAGATCACTCAGCAGGAGGTTCTTTGCAATTGATGAAGATAGCAGAGGAGGCCCAAAACCTCATTGATATGATGGCAAATAATCAATATTTCTTTGCTCATCAAAGGCAACGTCAACCAACCCAAAGGAAATGAGTCCTGGAGTTGGAAGGTGTGGACACTATCTTAGCTCAAAACAAGGTGATGCAGCAGCAAATCCAGCAACAATTTGAGCAAATGGCTAATAGGATTGACAGTTTAGAAGTTGCATCAGTGAATGTCACCAATCAACCACTAACTGGGTGGGGATTAAATGAAGAAAACCAAGAGGATCAGCAGCAGGAACAAGTTCAATATGTGCACAACCAAGGTTCTGGATCAAATGAAGTTTATGATGACATCTACAACCCCTCCTGGAAGAACCACCCAAATCTCAGATGAGGAGATAACCACAATCAAAACCAGCAGCCATGGCAAAGAAATTCAAACCACAACAACTCAAGAAACACAAGCAACAACAACTAGCAAAACACTAACCCCAATCCATATAGGAAACCCCAAAACAATCATCCTAATTCTAACTATTATCCATCCAATAATCCAGTCACTAACCAAAACAATTATTATCCACCCTCAACATCTCACAATTAGCCACAGATACCACAAGATACTCAAAGGATCTCCAACTTGGAGATACTGATGGAAAAGATGATGAAGCAGCAGGAACTAACAAGCAAGAATCATGAAGCTTCAATGAGAAATTTAGAGAGACAAATTGGACAATTGTCCAAGCAAGCTGTGATTGAATGACCAACAAGCTCACTCCCAAGTGACACCATTCCAAATCTTAAAGAAGAATGCAAAGCTATTCAATTAAGGAGTGGAAGAACCTTGGTGAAAGACAAGAAAACTGACAAGAAGCTTATGGGCAATGACAAAAGGCCAACTGAGGAAGATGAAGCCAGCAGCAAAGATGAAGCTGTACTAAACAAGAAGGAACCAGAGAAGCTTAAAGAGAAGAATGGCCAGCCACAAAATTCAAGGAAAGGGAAGCAAGTAATAGAGGAACCATCTCAAGAACAAAGGCAAGGAGTGAAGGCTCACACACCTCCCTTGCTATATCCTCAAAGGTTCAACAAGGAAATGAAGGATCAACACTTTCCTAAGTTCCTTGAAGTCTTTAAGAAGTTGGAGATTAATATCCCCTGGCTGAAGCATTAGAGCAGATGCCTCTATATGCCAAATTCTTGAAAGAGCTCATTAACAAAAAGAGAAGTTGGCATGAGAAGAAAACCATTATGCTCACTGAAGAATGCAGTATTGTGATCCAAAGAGGTATCCCACCAAAGCTTAAAGACCCAGGGAGCTTTGTGGTTTCATGCACTATAGGCAAGATGACATTAGAGAAAGCTCTCTGCGATCTAGGTGCTAGTATCAATCTGATTCCCCTCTCAATGATGAGAAAGCTTGCCATAGAAGAAATCAAGCCTATCAGGATGTCAACGGTGATGGCCGACAGATCAATCAAGACACCCAATGGAGTTGTGGAAAATCTATTAGTGAAGGTTGGAGAGTTCATCTTTCCTGCAGACTTTGTGATCTTGGACACAGAAGAAGAAGGAAATAACTCAATTATCTTGGGAAGACCATTTCTAGCTACAGCAAGAGCTATTATCGATGTAGAAAAGGGAGAAATGATCTTCAGGGTGCACAATGAGCAAATGGTCATCAATGTTTTCAAGTCAATGCAGCATCTCCCTGAGCAAGAGAATTACATGAACGTAGATATGATAGAAGGGTTGGTAGAAGTAATGTTAGAAGCCAATTATCATGAGCAATAGGAAGAAGAAGTGGAGGAAGAGTTACTGGAAGATGACAACCAGAAGGAACAAGAAGAGGAAGTGGTAGAGATCTCCATTGAAGACAAGGAAAAGGAGAAGCCAAAATAAGAGTTAAAGCCTCTCCCTCCTCACCTTAAATACGTGTTTCTTGGAGGAGCAGAGGCCCTGCCAGTGATCATAAACTCCTCCCTGAACATGGAAGAAGAAAAAAAGTTGATTGAAGTGTTAAAAGCTCACAAGACAGTCTTGGGTTGGACAATTGAGGATATCAAAGGCATCAGCCCTGCCATTTGTATGCATAAAATTTCATTCAAGGAAGATTCAAAACCTGTGGTTCAACCCCAAAGGAGACTTAACCCAACCATGAAGGAAGTTGTTAAAAAAGAAGTGATGAAGCTATGGAATGCTGGGATAATCTTTTCAATCTCTGACAGCTCATGGGTGAGTCCGGTTCAATTTGTACCAAAGAAGGGAGGAATGACAGTCATCTCCAATGAAAAGAATGAGTTAATTCCCACAAGGACAGTGACTGGATGGAGGATGTGCATAGATTATAGAAGACTGAATGATGCTACAAGGAAAGATCACTTCCCTCTACCCTTCATTGATTAGATGTTGGAGATATTGGCAGGCCATGCTTATTATTGCTTCCTGGATGGGTATTCCGGGTATAATGAGATAGTGGGGATCCCAAGGACCAAGAAAAGACCTTCTTCACATGTCCTTTTGGAGTTTTTGCCTACAGAAGGATGCCATTTGGGCTATGCAATGCCCCAGCCACCTTTCAAAGGTGTATGCTCTCCATCTTCTCTGACATGGTAGAAAAGTTTTTAGAAGTTTTCATGGATGATTTTTCTGTTTTTGGCAATTCATTTAACACTTGTTTGCATCATTTAACTCTTGTCTTGAAAAGATTCCAAGAAACTAACTTGGTATTGAATTAGGAGAAATGCCATTTCATGGTTTCTGAAGGGATAGTTCTTGGGCATAAAGTATCAAGCAAAGGTATAGAAGTTGATAAAGCTAAAATAGAAATCATTGAAAAACTCCCTATACCTATTAATGTGAAAGCAGTAAGGAGTTTTCTTGGGCATGCTGGTTTTACAGGAGGTTCATCAAAGATTTTTCAAAAATAACAAAGCCATTGAGCAATTTGCTAATGATTGATAGCCCTTTCATTTATGATGACAGTTGCAAGCATGCCTTTGAAACTTTAAAGAGAAAACTCATTACAGCACCAATGATCACACCCCCTGATTGGAAATTGCCTTTTGAACTTATGTGTGATGCAAGTGACTTTGCAATTGGTGCTGTGTTGGGGCAAAAGAAAGACAAGCTGCACCATGTCATATATTATGCTAGCAAGGTGTTAAATGAGGCACAAAAAAATTATACCACCATTGAGAAAGAGCTTTTGGAAATTGTATATGCATTTGATAAATTTAGACAATACTTGATTGGTTTAAAGGTTATAATGTATACTGACCATGATGCTCTCAAGTATCTAATGTCTAAATAGGATTCAAAGCCAAGGCTTATTAGGTGGGTGCTGCTGCTACAAGAATTCGACATTGAAGTGAGAGATAGGAAGGGGAGTGAGAATCAAGTAGCAGATCATTTGTCAAGAGTGCCACAAGAAGCCAATCAAGATATACCACAGCAAGTGAATGAAAAATTCCCTGATGAGCATCTTTTCCAAGTTCAGCAAGCACCATGGTTTGCTGACATAGCAAACTACAAGGTCGAAAGAAAAATCCCTCAAGAACTCTCCAGGCAACAAGTGAAAAAACTGAAGCAAGGAAGTTTTTGTGGGACAAACCTTTCTTATTCAAGAGATGCTCTGACGGAATGTGACGATTGGATTTCTATCGGTAAAGAAATTCACAAATATAATCACGTTGTAAGTATAGTTTCTAAACCAACAGAGAATCCTTTCGTACAAAAGTTTGTTTGTCACTTAAGCAAAACCCAATGCAATTTATAAACCGAAGTATTCAAACCTCGGGTCGTCTTCTCAAGGAATTGCAGGGAGGTGTGTTTTATTATTGGTTATGGAAAAAGGTATATTTTGGGGTTTTCAAAAGGGTTGAACAAGTAATTTAATTGACAAGAAAAATAAATTAATAATTAATAAAAATCTCTTGGCAAGATGAAAATTTGAAGTCCTATCCTAGTTTTATGAGAATTGAAATTCCTATCCTAGTTATCCTTATTAGGTGTGATAAGAATTGGGTTTTAATCCCACTTAGTTATCCCTTATTAAATAAAGAAAAGTCAAGTGGACTAATTAAATTGATCCTCAAGTCCTAGTCAACTTTTAGAGCGATCCAAATCAATTAGCAATTGCCAATTTCAAACACTGCTGAGTTTGATAACTCAAGTGTTACCAATTAATTAACCAAAGCCAAAAGGGAAGAAAATCTACTCGAATGAAAATAATTTGGATAAAGCAAAAGCATCAATAACATAAATTAGAGAAAGCCATCATAAGTTTGAAATACCTCAAATTGTATTAAATAGAAAATTAATCTAAACATAAAGAGTTCATAAACTAAATTGAGAAAATAAATAAAAGGAACGTTGAACCTGTGATTGAAGAAGATGAAATCCTAATCCTAATCCTAATCCTAAGAGAGAGGACAGAACCTCTCCCTCTAAAAATTACATCTAATCCTAGAATTATGTATATTATGAATCAATGATCATGAATTAATGGATTCCCCCACTTTATAGCCTCTAATCTGTGTTTTCTGGGCCTGGAATTGGACCAAAAAGGGTCCAGAAATTGTTAGGATGATTTCTGCAATTTTCTGCACGTGGGGTCCGTCATGCGTTCGCGTGGGTCACGCGTCCGCGTCCTTTGGAGTTTTGCTCTTCTGTGCGTCCGCGTCAATCACGCGTTCGTGTCAATTGCGTTCTGCTCAAGGCATGCGTCCGCGTCGTCCATGCGCTCGCGTCGATGTTTTTTGCGCTAAGCACGCGTCCGCGTCGTCCACGTGTTCGCGTCGCTGCTTTTCTTCAAAAACTCTATTTTGTGCATTCCTTCCATTTTTGTATGTTTCCTTTCTATCCTCTAAGCCATTCCTGCGCTATAAAGCCTGAAAGTACTCAACACACAGATCACGGCATCGAATGGTAATAAAGGATAATTAAATTTAATATTTCTAAGGCATAGGAAACATGTTTTCACATATGTCATATCACAAGGAAGGAATTGTAAAACCATGCAAATTCATATGAATAAATGGGTGAAGAATTGATAAAATCATTCAATTGACCATAAGATAAATCATAAAATAATAGTTTATCAACCTCCCCACACTTAAACATTAGCATGTCCTCATGCTAAATCCAAGAGAAAAGAGAATGTAGGTAGAATGGTGAAATCCAATGCAATGCAATCTATCCTAAATGCAAACTACCTAAATGAGTCATACAATTCTAATTATTATTCACTTGTATATAAAGCTTACATGTAGTTAAATTAATTCATATCTTCAAGTAATCATATATGTACAATTAAAGCCAAATCATATTAAAGCACAGTCACAATTGAGTTGACTTAAGATAGTTCACAACTTGTAAGACACTTAATAATTATATATGGATATATGAGAATGAGCTATTAAACCCTCACTGGATTTTATGTTTACTCTCTAATCACTCAGTGTTTGGGGTTAATCACTCTCTTCTCTTCTAGTCATGCTTTCTAAAATCTTATTTTTTATCTAACCAATCAACAAATATGGAATATAGACATACAAAAATCATGAGGTCTATTCTCAGGTTGCAATGGGGCTAAGGTAAGGGTAAGGATGTATATATAAGGCTAAGTGAGCTAACAAAGTGAATCCTTGATTAGTCTAAGATCTCACTTAACATACATACTTTAATGCACCACATTTAATTTTTATTTTTTTAATGCACATGGTAATTTAATTATTTACATGAGCATGCTTCCCAAATTTTTGAGATAACTTATTTAATTTAATTCCCTTATTTTCCTATCATCCCATGTTCCCATAAAATTTTCTATTCTTAAATTATACACAAAATCTATCTTAAGCTAACCAATGATTCAACTTGGGATTTTTTATTTTGTTTTTCTACTTAAGGCTAGTAATGTGGTTATAAAATAGAAGAAGGGGGTAAAAAGGCTCAAAGTGGCTAACAAAGGTGATTGAAAGGGTAGGCTATTTGAGATAAGTGAACAAAAATAAGTAATGGCCTCAATCATCTCTTGGTATGTATCTATATTCTGTATTGGACATATAGATTAAAACAAAGTAAAGATTGCAAGCATAGAAAAAAAGTGTGAAACACACAGGAATGAAATTTATGGTTTGATGTAACCATACAATTAAGTGTCTCTGTGAGTGGAAGGGGGTCTGTCTGCTGAAGGGGAGGCTCAGTCTGTAGAGGGATCTCTGGGTCAGCTAGCTATATCAGATGGGGCTCCTCATGGCGTGGTGCAGCCTGCTCAGGTGCTGCCTGTGCAGCCTAGGTATGTGCCTCCTCATCATGATCGCTCGCCTCCTCCTCAGATGTCTCTGACAGTGTGTCGGGCTCGGAGGGGATGTCGCTAATAGATCGGATCATCAACTTGAGGTGCTCATAGCATCGCTTGTGGCGACGCTCAAACCTCTCATAACGTCGCCTGTTGTGACGCTCATACCTCTCATATTGCTGCTGGTGGTGGCGCTCCATCTGGTCTAAGCGGTCAAAGAGTCGGTGCACCAGAAGATAAACGGGCTCAGGAGCAAGTGGGGGTGCAGTGGATGGAGCTGGGCCAGTAGATGCTGAAGGGGCAGCTGAAGATGTAGCTGCCTCAGCAAAGTCAGTGAGAAAAGGAGGTTGGTAGCCTAGAACCTGAAACTTCCTACTGTGAGGGATGATCTTTCTGCAGTCCGCAGCGGGTGGCTTTTCATCAGCAATTTCCCAAGGTACCTCAGCTCGGCGACCCAACTGAGTAATCAAGAATGGAAAAGGGAGGGTGCCTCTGACATGGACCCTGGCCATGTAATACCAGATGAAGCGGGGCAGATATAGGTCCTTACCCTCCATCACATACCAGATGAGAGTAATCATAGCAGTTGGCACCTCTGTCTCATGAGTGCTTGGTATTACGTAGTTACTCAGAATCTGTTGCCAAAGTCGAGCCTCATCATTCATATACATCAGCCTGATTCCCTTAGGTACCAGTGTGCTCTTTCCCATAGCCCATGGAAGAGTAAGATCAAGAGCTATAGTCCTTTTCACGGCATCCCAGTCAAATCTCATGAATCTCATATCCTCTTCAGCCCTTTGGTAACCATCTGGTTGATCAGATTTAGGTGGGAGCTGGAGGATGTCTTCTATTGCTTCCTCAGTGATCAAAATCTATTTGCCTCTGAGCTGTACTGCATCCAGGGATGTTTTAAAGTAGTTACAGTAGAATTCTCTGACGCAGGATGAGTTGATCTCAGTCAAGTTTCTCTCCAAGAAGAACCAGCCTCTCTGTTTAATTTGATCTGAAGTGTATTGCTGGAGTTCTTTTGGAATTTTGAGTGTCCGTTCCAGGTATAGGTTCCTAGATGTGGCAAAAACTGGGTACTTTAGCTCACAGTATTTGTTTGCAAATTTTACTGGGTCAACTGCAGGTACCAACTGATCAGCCTATTCCTGCGGGGTAAAATTCTTCTCCCACCAGGAATCATCATGCAAAATGTTAAGGATGGTCATAGAGGATTCACCCCTTTTCCTTTTGCTAGTGGTTGCTTTGCCTTTTCCTTTGCTTTGAGAGTCAGACATCCTGAAAAGTAGAAATTCCAGGATATAAATGAAGAACAAAAATAGGAAAACAAGTAGGCAAATAGAATATTCGCAATATAAGCACAGAATGGCAAAAGAGAAAGAGAAGTATGAATTGAGTCAAATATATGGGCATTGTGGATTGTATTCGAGTGAAAAAGTCTGAAAATAAAAATTACAATCCAAAATACATGATAAGTGGAATTCATGTTAATTAGGAAAAATAGTGATCTTGCCTTGAGGTAGAAAGTTAAAGTAGTTAGGTAAAAGGAGAAGTCAGAAAGTTAAAATGGTTGGTAGGTAAAAAGGAAGTTAGAAAGTGAAAGTAGTGAGTTAGTAAAAAGAAAGTGAAAGTAAGTGGCATGATGAAGGGTTTCCTAGTTAACAATAAATTCACAAATTTAAAGAACAGTCAACTCATATTCAAGCAAGGATTTCAGGTTATTGATGATAATTCATATAGATACAAGAGTTGCAAAATTAAAATGAAATTATCAATAATGCAATTTATTAACTAGGGAATCAAAAGGAATAAGAATGCTAGCCCGTGCATTCATGAATTGGTTTGGTTGTAGCCAAGTAGTGAAAATTTCAAAATTGCCAAAACCAATACATGAATGGGAAAAATGAAACAATTTACAAAAAATTGGGCAGTATTCCGGCTAAAATTGGATGTTCCCGGTAAATAAATAGCAGGAAAAATCAGTTCATATAAAATTAAATAAAGCTGCAAAGAGACACAAATAACATGAACATGAAAGAATAGTGTAACAGCAGCAAGAAACATGGAAGAACAATATATGAACAATATGATCATCACAGCAAAATCAGAATCGCAAAATAGATAAAACAAGTAGCAAGAACGACGCAATTATCAGGACTAAATCCACTAACCACATCCTAGCTACCTAACCACCTAGAATCCACTACAATCATGCATCTCTAACTATTCTAATTTGAACGGATTCTGAAAAATATGCAACTAACTAACTAATGAACTGGTAAAGGGAACGGTGTTCGGTGGAACCTGTTGTGGGTAGGATCATAATTTGAGATAGAGAGGGAGGTAGTGGCGCTGGTGGCTGCACGGCGGTGGCACGGCGGTGGTTCGGATGGGGGCAGTGGCGGAGGGTTGTGTTTGTTGGGCTGGTGTATGGTAAAGGAGTGGAAGCAGAGGAGAAGGGGGCGAGGGTGGTGGTCGGCGGTATGGGGGTCGAAGGCGGCGCTATGGTGGCGGTTCGGTGGTTAGGGGCTCGGGTAGGGTTTAATAGCGGAAGGGGAGGTGGTTGAGAAGGAAGGGAGGTGAGGGAAGAGAAGAAGGGGGCGAGGGTGGTGGACGCGAACGCGTGGAGCACGCGATCGCGTGATTAGGGTGGAAGGGGTTGACGCGGTTGTGTGATTGACGCGATCGTGTAGGTTGGGTAAAAGATGAGTGACACGGACACGTGAAGCACGCGAATGCGTCACTGTAATTTGTGCTAGACGCACAGTTCCAGCGTCATTTCAGCGCAACTCTTTGTTTCCATTTAGGGGGCCATAATATTCACGCGATGCGGACGCGTCGCTCACGCTTTCACGTGGAATGAGTGTTGTGCAAGTGACGCATTTGCGTCAGGGATGCAAACGCGTGGGCCGTGTTGTGATAAACGCACACCAGCTGCACGATTCCAGCCCAACTTTCTGGGCATTGGATTTTTACGCCGATTTCCATTCGACGCCCATGAGTGGCCTGCGCACTCGCGTGGGGTTTTTTTATGCAGTATGCAGAATGCAATGAATGCTATGCACAATTCCAAGTTCAATCAAAATTCAAAAACAGACTAAACTGAAAAAGGAATGATCATACCATGGTGGGTTGTCTCCCACCTAGCACTTTTGGTTAAAGTCCTTAAGTTGGACATTTGATGAGCTTCCTGTTATGGTGGCTTGTGCTTGAATTCATCCAAAAATCTCCACTAATGTTTGGAATGCCAACAGCCTCCGGGGTCCCAAGCAAGGCACGTAAAGCCCTCGAGCAGTTCCAAGCAGGTTCTCAGGCTTCCGGGGTGTTGAATGTCAGAACAGATTCCAGAACCTTGCTTTTACACCCGTCTTTGTCTTGATTTATATTTTTCCAGCCGGGTGATTTGGAAGTTGTATTCTAACCAGGATGGCCAAACATCTTCCGAGACGCATTCAATTGAGCTTGACACCAATCTGTGTACGTCGAATTAAAGCGTGGAACCTTATTGGATTTTGCATACTAACTCTGAGTGCGAGTCATTTTCCTTTTGCTCTTAAAGCCGCAAAGAGCTCTAAGCTGGCCGTCTGTTTCAAGTAAACCATATTCAATTGAAAAAGTAAAGATAAAAGTCAAGGATTTTACCCACTTGAAGTTGGAGTTGGGTGGTAGTGGCCTTGGGATAGGTGTTTCCAGTGGTTCTGCAAGCTCTACTTCCTTGTGTTCTACTGTGAATTCCTCCACTTCCTTGCAAACTTCTTCAATTTCAACCATGTCCTGATCAAAGTTCTCGATTTCTTCCTCATCACTAAAGTCATAAGTTGGAGGTTGAGAAAAGTCTACCTCAGCATCGTCTTCGTATTCACTTGGGGAAGGTTCTTCTGTCTCAAAGAAGTCACTTGCGGATGCAAGTTCATCACTAGGAGAACTTGACTCGTGATTATCATTATCAAGGAAACTTGCGTCCTGGGTTGTTCCGTCTAGTTCTTCATAAGATACCTGCTTTGGGGGTTATGCATTGTCCTCCTTAGCATCAATTGTAATTTTCTTGACGGAATTTTCCACAACTCTGGATTCCATGGAGGTTCAGCATCTCCTAAGTCTTCAACCAATTCTACTTCTTCTTGGATAATTTGGGCTTCCTCCAATTGTTCCAGTACAAATTCATACTCCTTACTATCCACTAGAATTTCTAATATCTCCTTCATGCTACGTTCTTCATTTGATTGTCCAAATGAAGCTATGGGAGTTCCTTGAGTGTCCGAACGTTGGGAAGGTAATCGATTTATTGCTTGGTCCAGTTGGCAAAGGGTTGCATTAAGTCTTTCCACTGTATCCTTGAAATGCTCCCTTGATTCTTGAGGTGATGGATGTGGACATGGTACATAGGGAAGTAGTGGTTCTTGGGAGTAATTGGATTGGAATTGGGGTGTATAAGGGTTATACGATGGTAAATGGTGAAAAGGGGCTTGTGAGTGTGGTGGTTCAAAGCTGTGTTGAGAAGGTGGTTCGTAGGCATATGATGGGGCTTGTTGGTAGCCACAGGAGGGTCCACTATATCTATTGCCTTGACATGCATTCTGGAAGGGTCGTGGTCCATGGTATCTTGGAGGGTGTTGTTGCCTAAAGGGTTGATCAGATCCTTTTGGCACCATCCATCTTTGATTGCCTTGACCTTGATGCATGTTCCTGTTATAGCTTCCATTCCTTTCAACAAAATTAGAACCAAACTCAAAGTGAGAGGGGTGAGAATTCATAGTAGCTAATAGAAACAAAAAGGAAAAACAAAAACAAATAAACAAGTAAAAGAAAAATATTTACAATAACCAATAATAAGGCACACGTTTGCAATTCCCCGGCAACGGAGCCATTTTGACAGTTGGATTTCTATCGGTAAAGAAATTCACAAATATAATCGCATTGTAAGTATAGTTTCTAAACCAACAGAGAATCCTTTCATACAAAAGTTTGTTTGTCACTTAAGCAAAACCCAATGCAATTTATAAACCGAAGTATTCAAACCTCGGGTCGTCTTCTCAAGGAATTGCAGGGAGGTATGATTTATTGTTGATTATGGAAAATAGTATTTTGGGGTTTTAAAAAGGTTTGAACAAGAGAAATAAAATGCAGGAATGTATGAGAACTGGAATTCCTATCCTAGTTATCCTTATTAGGTGTGATGAGAATTAGGTTTTAATCCCACTTAGTTATCCCTTATTAAATAAAGAAAAGTCAAGTGGACTAATTAAATTGATCCTCAAGTCCTAGTCAACTTTTAGAGCGATCCAAATCAATTAGCAATTGCCAATTTCAAACAATGCTGAGTTTGATAACTCAAGTGTTACTAATTAATTAACCAAAGCCAAAAGGGAAGAAAATCTACTCGAATGAAAAAAATTTGGATAAAGTGAAAGCATCAATAACATAAATTAGAGAAAGCAATCATAAGTCTGAAATACCTCAAATTGTATTAAATAGAAAATTAATCTAAACATAAAGAGTTCATAAACTAAATTGAGAAAATAAATAAAAGGAGCATTGAACCTGTGATTGAAGAAGATGAAATCCTAATCCTAAGAGAGAGGAGAGAACCTCTCTCTCTAAAAACTACATCTAATCCTAGAATTGTGTATATTATGAATCAATGATCATGAATTAATAGATTCCCCCCACTTTATAGCCTCTAATATGTGTTTTCTGGGCCTGGAATTAGACCAAAAAGGATCCAGAAATCGTTGGAACGATTTTCTGCAATTTTCTGCACGTGGGGTCCGTCATGCGTTTGCGTGGGTCACGCATCCACATCCTTTGGAGTTTTGCTCTTCCGTACATCCGCGTCAATCACGCGTTCACGTCAATTACGTTTTGCTCAATCCGCGTCGTCCATGCGCTCGCTTGATGCTTTTTGCGCTAAGCACGCGTCCGCGTCATCCACGCGTTCGCGTCGCTTCTTTTCTTCAAAAATTCCATTTTGTGCGTTTCTTCCATTTTTGTATGTTTCCTTTCTATCCTCTAAGCCATTCCTGCCCTATAAAGCCTGAAAGTACTCAACACACAGATCTTGACATCGAATGGTAATAAAGGATAATTAAATTTAATATTTCTAAGGCATAGGAAACATGTTTTCACATATGTCATATTATAAGGAAGGAATTGTAAAACAATGCAAATTCATATGAATAAGTGGGTGAAGAATTGATAAAATCATTCAATTGAGCATAAGATAAATCATAAAATAGTGGTTTATCAGAATGATTAAGAGGTGTGTCCCTGAAAATGAAATGAGAGATATATTGTGGCATTGTCATGGTTCAGCCTATGGTGGACACTTTGGGCCAGAAAGAATAGCTACTAAAATACTGCAGAGTGAATTCTATTGGCCAACCATCTTCAAGGATGCCAAAGAGTTCATTCACCAATGTAATGAATGCCAAAGAGCTGAATAATTGACAAGAAGGAATGATATGCCTCAGAACTACATCCTGGAAGTGGAGCTATTTGATCTTTGGGGCATTGATTTCATGGGCCCGTTTCCTCCCTCTTACTCTTTCAAATACATTTTAGTGATGGTGGTAGTCATTTTTGCAACAAGCAGATCGAGAAACTCCTTCACAAATATGGATTGATTCATAAAGTAGCCACTTGGTGCACGAAATTGCAATCACACTTTTGCAACTCCGCACAACTAACCAGCAAGTGTACTGGGTCGTCCAAGTAATACCTTGCGTGAGCAAGGGTCGATCCCACAGAGATTGTCGGCTTGAAGCAAGCTATGGTTATCTTGTAAATCTTAGTCAGGATATCAGAAGTTATCAGGATTGATTGTGAAAAGCAAAAGAATATGAAATGATTACTTGTTTTGCAGTAATGGAGAATAGGTTGAGGTTTTGGAGATGCTCCATCTTCTGAATCTCTGCTTTCCTACTGTCTTCTTCTTCAAACACGCAAGTCTCCTTCCATGGCAAGCTGTATGTAGGGTTTCACCGTTGTCAATGGCTACCTCCCATCCTCTCAGTGAAAGCGATTGCATATGCTCTGTCACAGCA
>NC_029774.3:52151685-52151905 GCF_000817695.3 Arachis duranensis
TCCAGGGTTCTTAAGCACACTCTTGTTGCCTTGGATCACAACTTTATTTCTTTCTTTTTTTTTTCTTTTTCTTTCTTTCTTTTTCTTCTTTTTTTCGAAATTTTTTTTTCACTGCTTTTTCTTGCTTCAAGAATCAATTTGATGATTTTTTTCAGATCCTCAATAACAGTTCTCTTTCTCCTCATTCTTTCAAGAGCCAACAATTTTAACATTCTCAAAA
>NC_029774.3:52151989-52152666 GCF_000817695.3 Arachis duranensis
CAAAAAGTATTGTCACCACATCAAACTAATTCAACTGGTTTCAGAGATAAATTCGAAATCGTGTACTTCTTGTTCTTTTGTGATTAAAGCATTTTTCATTTAATAGGGGTGATGGATTCATAGGACATTCATAGCTTTAAGGCATAAAATTTCAATTTTATTAATTATGAATTAAAATAAGACTCAAAAATAGATATAAAATGAAACTAAAAAAAAAAAACAAAAAACAAAAAAAAAACAAAAGAAAAAAAACCGCAAACATAGGCTCTTAATGATAGAGGTTTTCGCAGAGTTAGGACTCAACAACCTTGATTTTGAGAAGTGGATGCTCCCTCAGCTTGAGAGGAGAGCTTTTGGCGTTTCAACTCTTGGAGTTCACGCCCCTGCTTCTCTTGTTCCTTCAGGAATTTGCAGAGCATGCAGTTCTGATTCTGCTGTTCTTCCTTCAGTTGCTCCATAGTCTCTTGCAACTTGGTGATAGATGCTTCTAGGCTAGTCCAGTAGTCAATTCTTGGGAATTCAGGGAGGAATTCATGCGCCCTCCTCTTGATAGAGTTGTCTTGCACTTGTCCTTCCATTGACTTCTTGGTGATTGGGTGTTCAATGGGTATAAACTCATCTACTCCCATCTTCACCCCAGCCTCTTTACAGAGCAAGGAGATCAAGCTTGGGTAAGC
>NC_029774.3:52153162-52153867 GCF_000817695.3 Arachis duranensis
GCTTAGTGATCACGGAAAAGCACACCAAACTTAGAGGTTTGCTTGTCCTCAAGCAAAAAGAAAAGAAAGAAGAGAAGAGAGAGGGAGAGGAAGAGGAAATTCGAATGGTGTGGGGAATGAGGGGTGAGAAAACGTTTATTTATAGAGTGGGGGGAAGAGATTTTCGAAAAAAGAAGAAAAATTTGAAAGGAGATTTGAGGAGATATGGAAAGAAATTGAAAGAAGAGTGAGTTTTTGAACAAAATTTGGGAATGATTTGGAAGATTTGAAGAATGATTTTGAAAATTTGAAAGTGAATGATGAGAGATTGAAATGTGTTTTTGTGGAAAAATATGGGAAAGAAAAGGAAAGTTTGAAAAAATCTGATTTGAAAACAAAATTGTGGTCCCCCCACCTTTCTGGCGTTAAACGCCCAGAATGGCACTCATTCTGGCGTTTAACGCCCAATTGGCACCCCTTTTGGGCGTTTAACGCCCAGCCAGGTGCCTGGCTGGCGTTAAACGCCAGAAATCCTTTAGCACTGGGTGTTTTTCTGAACGCCCAGGATGCTGCACACCTGGCGTTAAACGCCCAGAATGGTGCCCATTCTGGCGTTTAACGCCCAAAATGGCACCATTCCTGGCGTTAAACGCCCAGAATGGTACCCATTCTGGCGTTTAACGCCCAAAATGCCCCCTTACTGGCGTTTTTTCGCCAGTAAGCTCT
>NC_029774.3:52154429-52154978 GCF_000817695.3 Arachis duranensis
TCTTTTTTCACCAGCTAACTGTGCATCCATGTTTAGGAATCTGGTTGCCCAGTAGGCCTTATGTTCCAGTTCCACAGGCAAATGACAGGCCTTCCCATACACCAGTTGGTATGGAGAGGTTCCTATAGGAGTCTTGAATGCTGTTCTGTATGCCCACAGAGCATCATCCAAGCTCTTTGCCCAATCCTTTCTTCGGGCTATCACAGTCCGTTCCAGGATTCTCTTTAGTTCTCTGTTAGAGACTTTAACTTGCCCATTTGTCTGTGGATGGTACAGAGTTGCCACTTTGTGGCTAATTCCATATCTAACCATAGCAGAGTATAGCTGTTTGTTGCAGAAATGAGTGCCTCCGTCACTGATTAATACTCTGGGAACACCAAATTTGCTGAAGATGTTTTTCGGGAGGAATTTTAGCACGGTCTTGGTATCATTAGTGGGTGTAGCAATTGCTTCTACCCACTTAGATACATAGTCCACTGCCACCAGAATGTAAGTGTTTGAGTATGACGGTGGGAATGGCCCCATGAAGTCAATTCCCCATACGTCAAA
>NC_029774.3:52155683-52156059 GCF_000817695.3 Arachis duranensis
AATGTCCTCCATACTGTGATCCATGGCAGTGCCATAGGATCCTTTGTGCTTCTTCTCTGGGTACACATCTGCGGATCACTCCGTCAGCACATCTCTTAAAGAGATATGGTTCATCCCAGAGGTAGTACTTGGCATCTGAAATTAATTTATTTCTCTGCACCTAGCTGTACTCTTTGGGTATGAACCTCACAGCTTTATAATTTGCAATATCTGCAAACCATGGAGCTTCCTGAATGGCAAAGAGTTGCTCATCTGGGAAAGTCTCAGAGATCTCAGTAGAAGGGAGGGACGCCCCAGCTACTGGTTCTATTCGGGACAGATGATCAGCTACTTGGTTCTCTGTCCCTTTTCTGTCTCTTATTTCTATATCAAACTC
>NC_029774.3:52159610-52160296 GCF_000817695.3 Arachis duranensis
ATGCTACTCCCATATGCAGCTGTAATGGGGTTGGCATATGACCCCAGAGTCCTTTTGGACTGATTGATCCCACTTAAGTCCATAATGGACAAAAGGGAGATGATAATGATTGCAAAGAGATAAATTTTGTTTGTTTTTTTTTTTAGAATTAAACGAAAAAAAATAAAATAAAATAAAAGGAAAATAAAAAAAAAATTCGAAAATCAAAAAGAAAATAAGATCAAAGCAAATTGAGAACTGAATCAATTAGTCAAATAAAAAGATTTTGAAAAGAGCAATTAAAAGATATGATTGGAAAAAATTTTTATGAAAAAGATTTGATTTTTGAAAAGAGGAAAGAGAAAAACACAAAAAGACACCAAACTTAAAATTTTTAGAAAATCAAACACACAGTTTTCGAAAATTTTTAAGGGAAAAACACAAAGAGGACACCAAACTTAGAATTTTTATAAATCAAAAAAGGACTAAGAACATGCAAAATTCGAAAATTAAAAGAAAAATAAAAGTATGCAATTGACACCAAACTTAGAATATGAAACTATACTCAACTAAAAGACTCTAAACCAACAAAAATAAAACAGTCCTAATCTAAGCAACAAGATAAGCCGTCAGTTGTCCAAACTAGAACAATCCCCGGAAACGGCGCCAAAAACTTGGTGCACGAAATTGCAATCACACTTTTGCAA
>NC_029774.3:52160942-52176835 GCF_000817695.3 Arachis duranensis
GGAGGTGGTTGTCAGGCACGCGTTCATGGTTGAGAATGATGATGATTGTCACGGATCATCACATTCATCCGGATTAAGAACAAGTATTATCTTAGAATGGAAGCAAGCATGATTGAATAGGAAACAGTAGTAATTGCATTAATCCATCAAGACACAGCAGAGCTCTTCACCCCCAACCATGGGGTTTAGAGACTCATGCCGTGGAAGATACAATGAGAAATGTGTAAAGTGTCATGAGGTACTGATACAATGTCAAAAGATCCTATTAATAGTAAACTAGTAGCCTAGGGTGTACAGAAATGAGTAAATGACGTAAAAATCCACTTCTGGGTCCACTTGGTGTGTGCTTGGGCTGAGCAATGAAGCAATTTCGTGTAGAGACCTTTTCTGGAGTTAAACGCCAGCTTTCATGCCAGTTTGGGCGTTTAACTCCAAGTTTTCTGCCAGTTCCGGCGTTTAACGCTGGAATTTCTGAGGCTGTTTTGCCACGCCGGTTTGGGCCATCAAATCTTGGGCAAAGTATGGACTATCATATATTGCTGGAAAGCCCAGGATGTCTACTTTCCAACGCCGTTGAGAGCGCGCCAATTGGGTTTCTGTAGCTCCAGAAAATTCACTTCGAGTGCAGGGAGGTCAGAATCTAACAGCATCTGCAGTCCTTTTTGGTCTCGGAATCAGATTTTTGCTCAGGACCCTCAATTTCAACCAGAAAATACCTGAAATCCACACCATACCACCCTCAGACTAATGGCCAGGCTGAGTTAGAAAATAAGGAGTTGAAGAAGATCTTAGAGAAAACAGTAGGAAGTACAAGAAAAGATTGGGCCAGGAAGTTAGAAGATGCACTCTGGGCATATAGGACAGCATTCAAAAGTCCTATTGGAAAGCCCCCTTTTCAGCTGTTATATGGCAAATCTTGTCACCTCCCTGTAGAGCTTGAGCATAAAGCTTTCTGGGCGACTAAACACCTCAACCTTGATTCTCAAGCAGCAGGGAAGAAGAGGCTACTGCAACTAAATGAGTTGGATGAGTTTAGGCTAGAAGCTTATGAAAACACTAAGATATACAAAGAAAAAGCTAAGAGGTAGCATGACAAAAAGATTTCAAGGAAGGAGTTCAAACCAGGACAGCAAGTACTCTTATATAACTCCAGGCTCAAAGTCTTCCCTGGCAAGCTCAAATCCAAATGGACTGGTCCTTACTTGGTGACAAAGGTTTTCCCTTATGGAAGCCTTGAATTGCTAGATGAAGCAACAAAGAGCCATTTCACAGCAAACGGTCACAGGGCAAAGCATTACTTGGGAGGCCAATGGGATAAAAAAAAAGGAGGTTCAGAACTTGAACTAAACAAGAATTTAGGATGTCAAGTTAATGCCAATAAAAGAGCGCTTGTTGGGAGGCAACCCAACCTGAGGTAATCTCTTTTCATAGCTATTTCAATAAAAAGATTGAGTGATCTTATCTGTATTGCAAGGAGCTAAGTTTGGTGTTGCAAACTAAAATAATTTATGGGGAGAATGAAGAATGCTAAGTTTAGTGTTCCACCAAAATCTCATTTAAAAACACATTCTCACCTTCTGCATAAAGAGTTTCTAGCTCCAAGTAATCAGAAAGACTACTTAACCATTGTCTGTTTTCTAGTTTTTAATTTTATGACCTTCAGCAAAGGCAAAAGGTTTCATATATATATATGTGTGTGTGTGTGTGTGTGTGTGTGTGTGTGTGTGTGTGTGTGTGTGTGTGTGTGTGTGTGTGTGTGTGTGTGTGTTTGACTGGTTGCATCAGAAACGTTGGCAAGGAATTAAGTTTGGTGTTCACACACAAAAAATAATCTCAAAAGCTTACAAGCAAATATTGTATACTAATCAGTTTCCTAAGGGCTTGAGAGACAAGCAACTTCTAAGGATTATACAGGAAAACATCCAATCTATGAAGGGGATCTGCATCATCATCCAAAGAAGGAACAACAGAGAGAAATAATGATGACAGAAGGAAAAGCTGAGAGACATTCCCAACAGGTTGTATTGACACTTTATCCTTGTTGCTGTGAAGTATTTTTACTTGGGAATTCCTTTTTGTTTTGCTGAAATGTTCAATTAGGTGTGAGTGGAATGTGCCACGCACATAATATATAAGGTCTTGGGAATGCCAGAGGCAATCCTAGAACGCTGACACTCAGATATAAAGCTTAAAGTATTAAGCAAAAACCATAAAAGGGTGATCTTCTAAGAATATCTAAGCCTAGCTTAAACCTGACCTTAATACTAGGTCTTTTTCCACCATTTCCTCTGTTCCTCCATCTCTAATTAGTTTATACAGACAAATAAGCAAACAAGGAAAACACAAGTAACTTACAAGAAATACAGATAATAAGTACAACAATTAGCATGCTGTAATCACGTAGGTATTCCCAAATAGTTTACAAATGAGCAATTCAAACAATATGCGCATGATGCATGCCTGTCCTATGGATGTTGACATCAACTGTCAGTTATCCGACATGTCCTCAAACTCAAAAATACACCATGGGGAGAATCCTCATGCTCAATAATATCCATGGGAAGAGTCCCAAGCTGACATGGGGAGAAGATACAACACCCCCAAGATGACTTGGGAAAAACAATATCCCAAGCTGACATGGGAAAAACAATACCCTAAGATCAATGTTATCCATAGAAAAAATTTTCGGCTGACATAGGGAAGACAACACCCCAAGCTCAAATATACTCAACCTTTAGCTCCTGTATGCATATCCAGCTTATTCGCAACATTACCGCACTTCCTCAATAAATCATAATCACTCACTCATTAATCATATCTTAGTTAATTAACATCATCCACCGTCTCATACATCATTCTCATCATCTTATCACTTCGAATACCAATTCCTCCAATCATTAATTATCTTGCTTCAATTCGAAGCTACCTTTCCTTCTAACTTAATCACCAAGTTACTCCAATTTCCTAATTCCAACTTATTACTAGGCTAATCATTATAACCTAGAGCTAAAAGGGTGAAAACAGAGGCTTAAAGGTTCGGAATTAAGTTTTAAAGCACAAAAAGGGGTCACGCATATGCGTAAGCGACGCGTACGCATGGAACTACATTTCTGAAATGTCATGCATACGTGTAAGCCACGCGTACATGTAGGTACGCGTTTGGACCAAGACGCATACACATAGCCATCTTCGCGTACGCATGCAACCCAGGCAGAATCGACTGGTCACGTAAGGGAGGTTTGCGTACGCAGAAATCCCAAGCCACGCGTACGCAAGGGTCATGGGTACGCATGGGGCACACGTACGCGTGGTTGTATCTTTTATAAAAAAATTTAACCAAGTTTGAAAAGCTACAGAATTTCCATTTTGAGTTCCAAACTTCCGACGCGCATAACCTTTTTATTTTAAATCATTTTTCATCCGTTCTTTGAACAGCGTAAATTTCACGAACTCAATTCTTATATAAAACAAGTTTGAAACCATTTAGAAGTCTGAAAGCCAAGTTATGACTTGCCGAAGTTCGGCCAAAAACCAATATTTCTCAAAAAGCTTCCAACCTCAATTTTCACTAAACCAAACACAAATTATACTTCCAACATATACATCCAACATAGTCACATACTATTTATTCTATCAAAGTCATCCATAACCTGCTTCAATCAATTATACATCCATAAGTACATAATCTCATACCTAAATTTTATAACTTTAATTACAACAATCACAACACACCACCACAATTTATAATCATTTCTTCACCAAAATCACAAGCATCATTAGTTCATCACTTAGTAGTCCAACTTCAAAATCAACCATTAAAGCAAAACTGAACATTTAGCATAAAACACTAATCAATTTACATTCTCATTCATTCATTCCTATCTTATACTCAACTAGCCTAAGTCTTCATAGAAAATTATATATTATATACATGAAACCTAAACCATACCTTGGCCAATTTCTATGTATTTCTCGAGACAACTCACCAATGGCCCAAACACAGCCCAAGGTTTTAGGACTCACCAAAGCATAAGTGTTTAACCTCTATCAAGATTCCAATGTTCATAATTTTAATCTCTAATTACATATGCACAACCTAATAGATATATACAACACATATACACCCAAATTAAATACCCAATACATAAAATCAATAAATTAACTAGGGTTGAGGATCCTTACCATACCCATGGACCAAACGGACCAAATCCAACAAGTTCTGCAAGCTAGATTGAACCTAAAGTACTAAAACCCACAAAATCTCAACACCACTTACATAATTTTCAAAAATCATAGGGATTGAGAGGCTAAGATGAGAAATGCGACTTGCCTACAAAATTGTTCTGATAGAATCGTAGAGCTCGATGCGGTGGTCGCGTGGCCGCAAACGGTGCGGCGATCGGAGGTTGGAGTGGAGAGATATGGAGGTTTGAATTGGAGGTTAGGGTTTGAAAGATCTCTTCCCCCTTCCCTAATGTTTGCTGCATGAATGATGAGAAGGGAGGAAGGGGAAGCTGAATTCACTTAGGGGCATTGGACTGAATCGGGCCTTGGGCCCATTTTGGGCCTAATTCAACCGGTTCGGCCTGTTCGGCCTAATCTTGGGCCGATATCTTTGAAATTAGTGTCAAAATTTTCATTTTAATGAGCTCTATCCTATTTTACTATTGAATTTGAATTTCTATTTTTTCTTTATTAAAATTTAATTTATTGACTAATTATTCGCTAATTTAGCGGGGTTTACATATACTATTTCTAAACTCATGTCAAAAATACATGTTAAGAATAAGGTTGGACATGCTGACACGTGATGATATTTAGGTGTGTCCAAACGTGTCCATAAAAAATTTGTTATTTTTTATTAAGACATGATTGGAAACAAAAAATACGCGTGTCCGAGAAGTATCGATGAGTGTCGAGTTCGACACATGGACATCGCAAATCAAAAGAGTACATGTGCTTATCAATTGATGATGAAATGGTTATTTTGTCGTATATGTAAACGTAAGTTATGATGCAATGGTCATTTTAAAAAATTTAGTTACATTGTTTGTATGATTTTTTTATTTAAATTAAATAATTATATTTTATCGATATACATAAATTATAAAATAATTATCTAAATAAATAACGTACTACATCTCGGGTATTGTGAGCCGAACATGAATATGGGTGTGTTTTGGATATTGAGATCCCAGACTATAATGCATGGAGAATCTGACGGATAGAATCCAAGTTTCAAAATGGCCTACAAAGTATCCTAGGTACACTATAGATACATTAGATTCTCTATGCATCATAGTCCGGAGTCTTAATATTTGGGATATGCCTATATTCACATTGAACTCACAGTATCCGAGATGTGGTATGATGTTTAGTTAGATAATTATTTTACCGTTTATGTATATTGGGGGAAAATGAAGATGATGAAGCATGCAAGAATAAGCCACGGTCAGAGCAAAACTTAAATTCTTTGTTTAAAAATGGTGATAATCTATCATTGTTAAAAGATGAGGTAGATGATGAACTACAAGATGATGCCTTGGAGAAGACAAACATATGTTAGAATAGTTAATAAGTTAAAGGGTAAAGTACTAATTTGATCCCTTATGTTTGGGGTAAATTCTGTTTTAGTCCCCAACGTTTAAAGTGTTTTATTTACATCCAAAATAGTTTTGATTTGCATCAATCAAGTCCTGCCGTTAAGTGGGAGTGAAATACATAACGTCGTGTCTGATGTGGTAAACTGGGTACAGTGGCTGCAGTTAACCGTTGGAAGCACACAAAAAAGAAAAAGGAAATCCGGTCCAATAAGTAAACCCTAATCCCCAAAATTGATGTTTTTCATCCGCTGAGAATAGCTCCTCAATCGTCTTCCCAAGGTTTGCGTAGCAGTACCAAGAGTCTTAGGAGAATGAGGATGTGCTTTTTTGGAGAGAGACTAGTGTTGTGGACATCATCTACAACGGAGAACCTGGGAAGAAGATTCTGGGAATGCATTAACTATCAGATGAGTCTCCTCTTTTCTGTCTCTTGTTTCAAAATAGCGTTGGGTGTTAGTGTTTGGAGGATCTGAAATGTTTGGTGTCTTCCTTTTAGTTTAGTTCAGAACAGATAGGAGAAGAATATGATTATTTTGCTTGGGTAGAGCCTAAAGGGCAAGACCCACAAATTCAAAGACTAAAGAATAAAGCAAGTGTGTTGAAACAAGAACTGCAGAAGGCCGAAAGAAAATTTGCATTGGCACTTGCTGTTGGAATTCTTGGATGGACAACGGCTGGGTTGCTGCTATACGATCGATTTAATTAAGGTTTAGGGGTTAGCAGTTATCTTTGTTTGCTTTGCTGTTGTTGTCCCTAGTTTAGAGGGAATGTCAAGTGTTTAAAGGATTGAAAAAATTGACATACAGTTAGGGTGATAACAGTGATGTGTTAGTTGAAACTTTTAGAAGTTGTATATGTAAAGGCATGAGCTGTAAACATTATAAAGTTTTTGAGTGAAATGAAAAACTATAAGTTCCTGTATTTTGACATACATTATTTGGCCTTGTAAAAGTTTAATTCAGTTTGATCTACCAGTAAATAGAAGGCTTAAGTTGCCAATTCACATAACTATGCTGCTGAAAATTTATTTAAATCATTAGATAATGGAGAAGTCTTAAAGTAGCTTCTCTTAACCATTATAATATCCAAACAACAAAAGAGATCAACATGAAACTAGTAGTCTTAAAGTAGGCTATCTAAAGTATCACAAGGACATCAGCCCTTGGTCATTGCCACTTTCATTATAAAACCGAAGCTAAACACTAAAATCCACTATAAATTCATCCCAATGCTTTTCAGGCCCTAGGTGGTGTTTTTGCCATGAACTTTAGGGTCCTCCTTGATGGGCTAGTAACTGTTGCTGTCGATGGCTAGGGTTGACTGGCGCTACTGCTGCATCTAGCTCTCTTGGAGGAGGTTTGTGACTCTTGGGTCCCTCCAACTTGTGTATTGCTCTTCCTCTTTGCTGAAGTTTTGTTGTTGTCTTTGCTGGGTTCTTACTGGGGTTTGGAATCCCATTTGTGCCAGCACTTTTCTTGGCTTGTAGAGCTGCATTATGCTATAAACAGTAACAACAAACAGTGACATCAGGAGATTGGGTTCCAAAAATTGGGTTCATCAAACAATAAGGAATTGTGTTCAACATGACAACAACAAATTTACCTTTTTTGCCGAGGCCTCCACCTTTTGTTTTCTAGGGCAGGTTCTTTTGTTGTAACCAAGTGCAAAATAATAGGAGAATTTTTGTTGTTGTCCATCCTTGGATAATTTAGCCAGTGGTCCATTGTTGCGTGACTCATCACTAGTCTTGTTCCTACTTAGTTTTGGATGCCCTATTGGTTTCCTAAACACTGGTGGCAGCACATCATCATTCTCAGTCCGGGCCCAGAGATTTAGTCAATTCACTAGGTAGATTACATGTTGATAGCAGTCGACGTAGGTCTCTTTCTTATAGCACTTGTTCACATAGTTCTTAACATCTAAACACATTTTTCTAATGCAACTCATGGCATGCTCACATGGATAATCTATTAGTTGAAACTCTCTACATGAGAACTCATGTAACTGTAAGTCCACAATAAATTTGTCTCTATTACCCTGACTGCTAGATACCTCATACTTGTCCCTACCCACATAGATGGTCAACCACTCCCCACCCTTATCAAACTCTCTTTCAATTTTCTTGTTTATTTTTGGCAAAATTTCTCCAGCATATGTAACTATACTTTGTCTGTTATTAGCCCACCTATTCATTAGATAAACCCTAATATCTTATAACATAGACACTATGGGTTTCTCTCTAGCCTCTACAATAACAGCGTTAAAACACTCACACATGTTGTTTACAAGTGTATCAACTCCAGGAAAATAATTAAACCTGGACTTGCTCCAATACTTGGCAAGGATCTCCATGAGATGATTATAAGCTCCTTGATCAACCAGCTGAATCTCCTTCATCCTTCTCTCCCATTCCTAGACATATGTTGCCTTTGCAGCCTTCCATATCATCATTTTCAGCTGAACACCTGGGAAGCTTTTTCTGAAATTGTTATATAAGTGCCTGACATAAAACCTGTGATATATGTAGGTAGCAACTCATCAAAGGTAGGGATCAATCCCTTGGAAGCAGAATTTAAAAACAGCATAAGTTAATAATAGCACAACATGAATTAAAGACAGAATTAATTACACAATTTCAGGTGAGTACTCATTAGGTTGAGGGTTACCTTTTGTTGGTCGCTCATGAATGTACACCATCTGATCTTATCAACTCCCAAATCATCACACAGATTCAACAAAAACCATATCCATGAGTCTTTTGTCTCTACTTCAACAATAGCATAGGCAATTGGCAAAATCTGATCGTTGGGGTCCCATTCAATGGTTGTTAGAAGTTGACCCCCATATGGAGTATTGATGAAGTATCCATCAAGGCCGATCATGGTTCTGCACACCATGAAACTCCGTTTGCAAGCATCCAAGAAGATATAGATCCTCTCAAATCGTGGTTTCATGTCATTACCAGGGATTGGTGTCTCTAGTTGAAACTCAGGAGGTCTCTCCACTTACATCCGAACAGTGGAACTCGGATTCGACCTCAATAACTCGGCAGCATAGTCATGAATCCTCCTATATTGCTCTCCATAAGTACCATTAATCTCATCCAAGGCTTGCTGCTTCACTTTGGCAGCTTTGGTCTTTGTGAGATCAACATTCCATTTGCTATGAGCCTTCCTTATCAAAGTTTCCAACTTGATTTTAGGATTCTCACAAATCTTCTTCATAAAAGCCTTACTCAGCCACTTAGAACTCATGATACCAATCTTGGTTGCCTTACTACATGTATGTCTTTTATAACAACTGGTCAACTGCCATGTATCCTCTCTCTTCATCTTATGGCAGTATGCAAACTACTTACAACCCTCTTGGCAAGCAGCTTTACACCTATGGCTATCACACTTTGAGAACCACATAATAGCTAGTTACACAGTCCTTAAAAGCATCCCTATCTACATACATTATCCCAACCTTCCATTTATACTCCTTCATATTCTTCAAACTCTTATACACCAGGTACTTCTTCAACAAGGGGTCCCCTTCATCATCACTTACAGGGACATCCCACAACTCCTCACTCTCATACCCATCATCTTCATCCCTTAGTCTAGTAGCCACCACTTGATCCTTTTCCTTGTTAACACTGCCACTAAATTCTCCTTGTACTCTCTCAGTTGGAACACTCTGTTTCATCTTTTGAGAATCTTTCATAGTTGTGATATCAACATCATACAAACCCCCATCACCATTCCAATCATCATCGTTGTCATCAAATGCAACCTCCAGATCACTATCTCCAGAGCTATTTTCACTCTACTGTTCATCACTGTCTCCCTCATCATCATTCTCTAGCTGGCAATCATCATCCTCAGATTTATCATCACCTATAAAATCTAATCTCTCTGACCTCTCTTCATCATCATCCTCCAACATATCATTTTGGTCTTCTGTCACCACCTTGGGCTTCTTACCCACCTTGGCCTGAGCAGATGATTGGGCCTTGTGCAGCACAATTGGACCAGGCCCAACAGCCCATGCAGTAGGTGCAGCAGCCTCACCACTATCTATCTCTTCAACTTCTTCAATATTGCAGCCTTTCCTAGCAGTAGCACCGTCTTTGTGAACAACAAAAAGTTCCACCATGTTATCCCTCATTCCAATTCTGGCCATGTCCATTGCATCCTTGTCTATGTGAAGCATCCTCAGTCTTACATCTGTTTCATCTTTCAGGGAGGTATACCACATTGCAGCGATGTTCTCTGCCACATATTCCTGTTCGACCACTATCTCCATGACCTTGAACCTACTTCACCTATCTTCATCACATTAGTCCACTATCGAAGTCTCACCCCCACATAGTGTAAAGGTTCACTATCAAACCCAAACTTCCCCCCATGGTGTATCTTGACACTAAAATAACTCATTCTCTGAACAATCTGTTAGACAAACATAATAGACTTCATAAAATTCTCACATTGATCAACAACAACAGAAATGCATAAATGCAATCACTAGGGCAAAATAAAAACTTCCAAAATAAAATAAGAAACGAATATGAAACTATAAAACAAAACAATCAAATATCAACATGCATCATACATATCAACATGCATTAAGATGAAAACCAAATGGGCTTTGGAGATTTGATAAAGGAATACCTGATACAATCTTCTTCCAGAAAGGAAGGATTTCAAACTAACTACTTCTGTGGACCTTTAATGATACTAAAGGACAATGTCACCTCTCTAGCTGCAAATCGCAACCCTTGACTGACGATTGGTAGGGTTTGTGGATTTTTTTTATCATTTCTTGCTTCACAAGAAGAAGAAGAAGAGTCACGATAAGTATGCGTTTTGTCCAAAGGCGGGAACCATTACACGTCTATTAACCATGTCCCCTCTCCTTTGCCACGTTGGACACGACGTTAAGTATTTCAGTCCCACTTAACGGCAGGACTTGGTTAATGTAAATCAAAACTATTTTGAATGTAAATAGAACACTTTAAACATTGGAGACTAAAACATAATTCACCCCAAACATAGGGGATCAAATTAGTACTTTACCCTAAGTTAAATTAATTTATGATATGAAATTTATATTTAAATTTTTCATTTAGTTATAATTCATATTTTATTTTATACTTATTAATTATTGAGCATTTGCTACTTGTAATTCAGTAATCCTCATCAGGTTTTGTTATAATTCACATTTAGTTAACGAATTTTTAGTTGCATTTTATATTAATACCTATGTAAAAAATGCAGAATTAGATAAGGTTAATTTATATATAATTAATTTTAGGTCAGGTAAAGATTATTATATAGACAGATAAATAGAACAATTGAATGATTGAAATTTTCATTTTAAGAACTTCAAATTGTGTTAGAAAAACAAATGCAACCTATTCTTCGTAGCCTATATATTAGTAAAACAATAACCATGATCAACATTTTATTTTATACTTATTAATTTTTGATTTGATCTATTATACAGATATGCCAAAGCAAAAGGGGTACACGAATCTACTTAAAGCAGCATATACTACAAATTCTTCACAAGACAACTTAGTAGCAGCTGCAAATTCCTCTCTAGACAAGTCGGCATGGGCTGCAAATTTCTCCCGAAACAAGTTGGCAGTAGCTGCTAATACTTCTCGAGACAAGTCGACAGCTGCGAATTCCTCCCGAGACAAGTTGACAGCAGTTGCAAATGCATCCTGAGACAAATCAGTAACTACTACATTTAGAAATTCATCCCATGAAAGGTCAATAGCTGCTAGAAATGCTTCATTAGACAAATCAGCAACTGCTACATCTAGAAATTCATCTTTATCATAGACTATGTATTCTTCTGAACCATCATCAGTTGCTCCAACTACTTCTGAGCATCCATCATTTGAAGCTAAGCGTAAATGTGGACGTGAGTCTAAGTATTATTGAACTGTTGATGCTATAGGTATGTATAGATGCCATTATATTTTCATTTCTTTTCCAACCTTGCACAATAAGACATGGACCTCTTTCTATTATATTATTATTTCTTTTTCATTAGAACTTCTATTTTAATTCATTGTGATTATGTTGCTTAGCTAGCTAGTTGTAATCACATTTGAGATATTTTATTTTTTTCTTTAATTAAAATCTAATTTAATTAGAAAAGAAGGTTGTTGTCCACTTTATAAATGTTGCCTTATCTACTTAGAAGCCAATAATGAAAGCACTGTATATAATGTACTATAATTTATTCTTTAGTCGTTCAATTAATCATTTATTTATACTTATTTATCTATTTTAGATGAATACAAAGTTAGTACATGCCTTCATTTATTAGTGAAGGATGTGCATAATTTGCCAAAAGGTTTGCGCATAATTGTTAATTTTGATAAACATCATGCATCAATAGGAGAGATGGCCAGACTCCTTGTAGGAGTTTGTGGGCAAATTGGCCATTGATTGTGTAGCATTATCAATTAGTTTTAAAAAGTGGTCAGCCATTTTAGAGAGCTTTTTTGAAATTCAATGGAATACTTTTTTCCTAATAAGAATATTACTCTGATGCCAGGGCATCTTGGCTAGTTTTACTAGCCATTTTTTGTATGCTTTAGGTTGGTTTCATGAATTTTCTTAGGAAATAAGAAAGTATTTGGTTGAAAATGCATTCATACCATGATTCAAGCAAAAATTATGAATTTTGAATGATTTCATGAGAATTATGCATGAATTGAATGATAAAATGGATGATGCATGATCCCATGATTAAGAGCAAGACTTTGATGCACTTTGTTTGATTGATTTCAGGTAACAAGAAGTAGAGAAGAGCCACGTTAGTGGCTACGTTAGTGCCAGTAACGTGGCCATTATCGTGGAAGAAAAGAGAAGCCCCAACGTTAGTAGGAAAGTTAGTGGCATTAACTTTGAAGAAGGAGAGCGTGGAACGGTAGTGGTAAAAGTAAACACCACTAAAGTTAGCGAAGGGCAAGAAGACCCACGTTAGTCTCCACGTTAGTTACATTAACGTGGGAACTAACGTGGAAGGAAAGGGAAATGCCAATGTTAATGAAAAAACTGAACGCCACTAACGTTTGCGAAGGCAAGAAGACCCACGTTAGCTTCCACGTTAGTTACATTAACATGGGAACTAACGTGGAAGGAAAGAGAAACGCCAATGTTAGTAGAAAATGTGATCGCTACTAACGTTTGTGAAGCAAAGGAAGACTCACATTAATGGCCACATTAGTTACACTAATGTGGACACTAACGTGGGCAAAATCTCACCCGGCAGCCTGACCATGCCTTCTTCAAACAAGAATAACTAGAGCTACAAAGCTCCAAATGAGATGATTCCAGTGGCATTAGAAAGTAGGATTCCAGAGCATTCAAAGAATATATGGCACTACATGGTGAACACTGAATTTGAGGGAGAAAACCTGCTCCGAAAGTGAAAAGATGAACATGGTATCAACCTGTATTAAGGCCAGCTGACCTTTTCACCTTCCAAGAAGTGTAACTCGAGCTGTAGAGCACCAAATGATGCACTTCCAAAGGCGTTGGAAAGTAGACATCCAGGGCTTTTGAATAATATATAATAGTATGGGGTGAACATTAAGTTTGAGCTCCAGAATCTGGCAATATTAAGCCCCTGATCGCTAACGTTATTGTGACTCACTTTTTCCAGTAACGCTAGCGACTATGCCAACGACCTTTTCCACTTCAAAGGAGCATAACTTGAGTTACAAAGGTCCAATTGAGGTGATTTCAGTTGCGTTAGAAAGCTGACATTTAGAGCTTTCCAAAGATATATAATAGTTTGTAGTGGGCATGAAATTGGAGCACAAACAAGAGGCATCTTTTAGGCCCCAAAAACACCAACCGGGTAGCAAGTGTAACGTTAGCCACAATAACTTCAGCACTAACGCCACACTTGTAGCATTAGTGTGGCTAACGGTAGCACTAACATTAGCTCCTGGACCTCAACTTTATTCACTTCTCTTCAAGGACCACCCAACCTCAAGGAAGCAAGCCCACAAGTGTCAACCAATCAAAGGCCACAAGAAGCATCTAGAGTAGGACTTTTCATTTAATTGTAATTTGCTTTTAATTTCATTTTGTAATTTAGGAGAGCCTATATAAAGGCCTTAGTTTTTTACTTTGAAAAGAGGCTGGACTGGGATTTTGGAATTGGGGATTGAAGAGGGATCTTCGAACTCCCTCCCCTCACACACTTTTCCTTCGCTTTCTTTTCTTTGTACTTTTCATTTATGAATTTAGATATTTCAATGTTAGTTTTAATCTTCATCTTTACTTTTCTGCACTTTCTTTCTTTTCTATTTTGGTAGAGCAATGGTCAACTAACTCTTTTCATTGGGTTAGAGAGCTCTATTGTGATTCAATGGATCAATTGTAGTTCTTATTCTTCTTCTTCTTTCTTTTCTCTTGATTTTACTAGATAGCTTTCGATCTTCATCCAATTGGTTAGCTATCTTGGAGGAGAAGCTCTCCATAATTGGATATCCTCGGAACCTTGGAAGAGGAATGAGGAGATCATGCTAGAAATGCTCTCTCACATTGGATTAGGTTGGGGGTTGGATGAATATTGTGACATTTAATCCTACCAATACTTTGATCTATGAATGTGTGTGGTATAATCAGTGACCAAACTTCATCTCTTCCCTTGAGCAATTAAATCAAGTAATTGGAAAATTGTTCAAGCTTAGAGAGATTAGATTGCCAAGGAATTGGGATCCAATCACTTAAGATTGCCAAGGAGATCAATGAATGCATTGATTGAGGAAGAGATGAGAATGAACTTGATCCGGAGGATTGCAATATCTCTTGATTCCACTGTTTATTTTATTTTTAGTTCTTACATTTACTTTTCTTGCCATTTTACTTTTCTGCACTTTATTGCTTTCTTTACTTTTATACCATTTACATTTCCTTGTTACTTATCACTCCAATATGATTCGTCTAACTAGGATAATTAATTAACCATTGATTGCTTAATCCGTTAATCCCTGTGAATTCAACCTCACTCTATTGTGAGTTTTTACTTGACGACAATTCGGTATACTTACCGAAGTGAAATTTGTTGAGAGACAAGTTTTTGTGCATCAAGTTTATGGCACCGTTGCCGGGGATTAATTGTGATTAACAAACTACCGGTTGATTGATTTACTAGATTAGACACTTTTCTTTTGTCATTGTTTTCTTTTGTTTCTTTATTTTCTTTTGCTAACTAACTGTTTGTGATATTGCCTCACTGGAAATTTCCTCATCTGTGACAAAGGGATCTCTATATCTCTTTTATCTTGGTGATTGTCGTTTAATACAGAGAAAAATGGAGTATAGATCATCTTTTGGTCAATCAAGTTACTTGGGATACTTCTCACCACCACAAAATAATTCATGCTATTATGATAATGGTGGTTGGAAATATCAAGAACATGAAACGGGGTGCTTCCCAGGGTCACAAAATGGTCCATATTTTGATGACTTTGATCACTACTCAAGTTGTGTCTGGAAAGATCAAAACCAAAGAAATTTCACTTATTCACACCCCGTTCATCAAGAGCCATCATCCTCTAATTATTCAACCTCACCTCCTAGCTTTCCGCATCAAAACCCTTCACCACTTGGACATGCCTCAACACAAAATTCCTTTCCACATCCATATAATTCATCTCACCGCTCATACAATGCATTTCATTACACACAAAATTTTTCTCACAGTCCACAAAATCCATATCATTACCCACAAAAGTCATACCACTCTCAGAACATACAACCACAAAACAACCAATTCCATTCACAAAGTAGCCACCCTCAACCTCCAAATTTTACCCCAACTGCACACCTTCCTGATGAGCGAATAATTTATACGCTTTTTGGCATTGTTTTCATATAGTTTTTAGTAAGTTTGAGCTACTTTTAGGGATGTTTTCATTAGTTTTTATGTTAAATTCACATTTCTGGACTTTACTATGAGTTTGTGTGTTTTTCTGTGATTTCAGGTAAATTCTGACTGAAATTGAGGGATTTGAGCAAAACTCTGAAGAAGGCTGACAAAAGGACTGCTGATGCTGTTGGAATCTGACCTCCCTGCACTCGAAATGGATTTTCTGGAGCTACAGAACTCCAATTGGCGCGCTCTCAACGGCGTTGGAAAGTAGACATCCAGGGCTTTCCAGCAATATATAATAGTCCATACTTTATTCGAAGAATGACGACGTAACTTGGCGTTGAACGCCAAGTACAAGCTGCTGTCTGAAGTTAAACGCCAGAAAAACGTCATGAT
>NC_029774.3:52177350-52186991 GCF_000817695.3 Arachis duranensis
GCATTAGTTTTCACTGCGAGGATGGGATGTAGCCATCAGCCATGGGTGATGCCTCCAGACTGGTTAGCTGTGCGAGTGACAGCCGCACAGGTTATTTCCCCGTGAGGAATGAAAGTAGCCACAGTTGATGGTGAACCCCTATACAAAGCTTGCCATGGAAAGGAGTAAGAAGGATTGAGTAGAAGCAGTAGGAGAGCAGGCGTGCTTGAGCCATGCAGCATCTGCATATACTTAACTGATACCTCTACTAATGAATCTGCATAAGTGTTCTATCCCTTTTATTATTCCTTTTTATTATTAATTATTCGAAAACCCATAAAACCATTTTTAATCTGCCTAACTGAGATTTACAAGGTGACCATAGCTTGCTTCATACCAACAATCTCTGTGGATTCGACCCTTACTCACGTAAGGTTTATTACTTGGACGACCCAGTACACTTGCTGGTTAGTTGAACGAGATTGTGAAGGAAATAAACAATGTCCTCAGAGTATACATCCTACAAGTAGAAGAAACAAGTGATCACAATTTCGTCCACCACTTCCCCTCGAGGATAAGCTATCAAGGATAGAGAACCTACTGGCAATGCTCTTGGAAGAATTTAAGGACACGAGGACTTTCCAAGAGGAAGTAAAATCTATTATGCAGAACCGGGGGGTTGCCATTAAGAAGCTTGAGGCACAAGTTGGAGATCTATCAAAGCAAATCCATACCCATAATTTTCTCAGTGGTACCATGGCAAACCCAAGGGAGGAATCAGAAGAACAAGAAAAAGAGGCACCCATACCAAGTGAGATTTCTATGAAGAAGGAGGAGGTTATGAGAGTATATAAGCCCGAAGCCCCATACCCACAGAAGCTAATAAGGGTGACAAAGGAACATACAAACTCACTCCCAAAAGGCTCAATGCAACACCATACAGAAGAAAGGGAGGAAGTCAATTAAGGGAGTCCACACTACTCCAATGAAACAGAGAGTTACATAAAGGGTGAGTTCATTGAACCACCAATTCAAGAAGCTCTTGATGAAAAGGATGCTCCAACCATCATACAACACCCAAGTTCTGAAATCAAGGTGGTGAAGGGAATCAAAAAAAGCACCAAAAAGAGGATGGTGACTAAGAAAAGAAGGACAATATCTATGAAGAAGAAAAGGTCAACCAAAAACCATCCCACCCTTACCCCAACAAGCAAGTTTACTCAAGCTAACAACAAAGAAAGCTTGCTGGGGAGAGGCACTCTAAGCAAAGGGCATTAACTGGCTCCTCTTTCTTCTTGAGGTCATTCCTCTTAACAAACTGGAAGAAGAGGAAGAAAGTCATGAACAACATGTTAAGCTAATGACATTAAAAGAGCGCTTGTTGGGAGGCAACCCAACCGTAGGAAACATTTTCTTTCTTTGCTTAGTTTACTTTCAATAATTTGGCATATGATTGCATTTTATGTTTGGTGTTGCCATGCAACAATTTGATTTTCAATCTTCACTGGGTACTTGCAACATTCTAAATTGAGAGTGTCACACTAAGTTTGGTGTTGCCACTTATCTTTCATGCAAGGTACCAAGCACACCACTTATTAATGCAATCAAAATGTCTCTGTTTGTATCTCTTGTGCCTTTATTGTATCCTTAATCTTGCTTGCTGAAACACATGCATACTCACACTTTATTCTAAGATATTCATGATCCATCATAGACTCCATCACCACTGTTTTAATTGTTGCTTGAGTATAAGCAATCATTCTAAGTTTGGTGTGGGAAGGGGAAGAATAGGAGGAAAAGGGCAACAACAATGAAGATGAACTACAAGGTGGTAAAGTTCCTTTTTCCTCTTACTTATTTCCAGCACTTTAAATTGCATGATTGTCTTTTATTTTCTTTGTATGCATGTGTGATTCCTCCTTATGAATAAGCATAATTTGATATTTGATTTGTAACATGTTGCTATGATATCATGATTATCATCTTGAATTTTACTTGCACCCAACATCTCTAAGAATGCAACAAAGAAATCATTCTTTTGAAAGGAAAATGTTGAAGAATTTTATAAATCTCGGGGCAAGCAAAAGATTAAGAGAAGTGGAGGTTCTGATTGTATGATTGTGTATTGAGGTTGCATGTTTGTGAAAACTTGCATGGGAGCTCATAGACAGGAAATGAAGTTTAGAGAAGTATTATAGAATTTCTCAAACATCTATTGATCCAAGAAGCAGTAACAAAAGAAAACAAAAGAAAAAGAAAAACAAAGAACAAGCTCAAGGCTCTGAGCATCAATTTCTAGGAAGAAAAAGAAAGAAACAAGAACTCAAAGAGTTATTGTCCTAGTTAAATGCTTGTGGTGGATTTGTATCAAAGAAAGAGGCTTGAGCAAGTAAATCCTAAGGGGTGCTTCAACACCTAATACCTTAGACCAACTGGTTTGGGAGTATTGATTGAAAGCTTATCTTAAAAAGTCACTTTGATACATGACACCTAGAGTCGAGGCAAAATTCCACAAAGAAAGAAAAATGCTAGAAAATAAGTACTGCTTCAAGGTGACAATCTATAAAGAGGATTCCATAATATCATTTGAATGGAAGTCCTAAGATTTAAGACTTCCAAAATGTGAGGACTAATGAGCACTGGAATCCTTGCAGAAGCATACAAATTAGAGTTCACCCCACTGTCACTTATTCACTTCACCCACTAAGGCATCATAAGCAATTCTTCAATACATTCCAATTAATAGAATTCTTTATGCATATTTCTTTTCTTGATTGGGGACAAGCAAGATTTAAGTTTGGTGTTGTGATGCCAGGGCATCTTGGCTAGTTTTACTAGCCATTTTTTGTATGCTTTAGGTTGGTTTCATGCATTTTCTTAGGAAATAAGAAAGTATTTGGTTGAAAATGCATTCATACCATGATTCAAGCAAACATTATGAATTTTGAATGATTTCATGAGAATTATGCATGAATTGAATGATAAAATGGATGATGCATGATCCCATGATTAAGAGCAAGACTTTGATGCACTTTGTTTGATTGATTTCAGGTAACAAGCAGAGAAGAGCCATGTTAGTGGCTACGTTAGTGCCACTAACATGGCCATTAACGTGGAAGAAAAGAGAAGCCCCAACGTTAGTGAGAAAGTTAGTGGCATTAACTTTGAAGAAGGAGAGCGTGGAACGTTAGTGGTAAAAGTAAACACCACTAACGTTAACGAAGGGCAAGAAAACCCACATTAGTCTCCACGTTAGTTACATTAACGTGGAAACTAACATGGAGGGAAAGGGAAATTCCAACGTTAGTGGAAAAAGTGAACGCCACTAACATTTGCGAAGCCAAGAAGACCCACGTTAGCTTCCACGTTAGTTACATTAACGTGGGAACTAACGTGGAAGGAAAGGGAAATGCCAACGTTAGTGGAAAAGGTAATTGCCACTAACATTTGTAAAGTAAAGGAAGACCCACGTTAATGGCCACATTAGTTATTGAAAGCGCTAGAAAGTTGAGTTAGCGACTATGCCAGCGACCTTGTCCACTTCAAAGGATCATAACTTGAGTTACAGAGGTCCAATTGAGGTGATTCCAGTTGCGTTAGAAAGCTGACATTCAGAGATATCCAAAAATATATAATAGTTTATAGTGGGCATGAAATTGGAGTACAAACAAGAGGCATCTTTTAAGCCCTAAAAACACCAATTGGGTAGCAAGTGTAACGTTAGCCACAATAACTTCAGCACTAACGCCACACTTGTAGTGTTAGTATGGCTAACAGTAGCACTAACATTAGCACCTGGACCTCAACTTTATTCACTTCTCTTCAAGGACCACCCAACCTCAAGGAAGCAAGCCCACAAGTGTCAACCAATCAAAGGCCACAAGAAGCATCTAGAGTAGGACTTTTCATTTAATTGTAATTTACTTTTAATTTCATTTTGTAATTTATGAGAGCCTATATAAAGGCCTTAGTTTTTACTTTGAAAGGAGGCTGGACTGGGATTCTGGAATTGGGGATTGAAGAGGGGTCTTCGGACTCCCTCCCCTCACACTCTTTTGCTTCTCTTTCTTTTCTTTGTACTTTTCATTTATGAATTTGGAAGTTTCAATGTTAGTTTTAATCTTCATCTTTACTTTTCTGCACTTTCTTTCTTTGCTATTTCGGTAGAGCAATGATCAACTAACTCTTTTCATTGTGTTACAGAGCTCTATTGTGATTCAATGGATCAATTATAGTTCTTATTCTTCTTCTTCTTTCTTTTCTCTTGATTTTACTAGAGAGCTTGATGAATATTGTGACATCTAATCCTACCAATACTTTGATCTATGAATGTGTGTGGTATAATCAGTGACCAAACTTCATCTCTTCCCATGAGCAATTAAATCAAGGAATTGGGAACTTGTTCAAGCTTAGAGAGATTGGATTGCCAAGAAATTGGGATCCAATCACTTAAGATTGCCAAGGAGATCAATGAATGCATTGATTGAGGAAGAGATGCGAATGAACTTGATCTGGAGGATTGCAATATCTCTTTATCCCAATGTTCATTTTCTTTTTAGTTCTTACATTTACTTTTTTGCACTTTATTGCTTTCTTTACTTTTATGCCATTTACATTTCCTTGTTACTTATCACTCCAATATGATTCGTCTAACTAGGATAATTAATTAACCATTGATTGCTTTATCTGTTACTCCCTGTGGATTCGACCTCACTCTATTGTGAGTTTTTACTTGACGACAATTCGGTATACTTGTCGAAAAGAAATTTTTTGAGAGACAAATTTTCGTGCATCATACTCAAACTCTAAAGATTATTTTTTTGCCATTATTTAGTTATATTTTCTGGTTAATATATATTCTTTGCTATATATTGAAGGCTCGATTTTGCTTCAAAGTGAGTGATAACTTCGCCAAATGATTTTTTCTCCAATCGCTTGGCAAAAAATGGAGAGAATATAGGATAAAGCTTTGGAATGGATTTTATGATCTGAGGTTGAGTAAAACCGAGATCATAAATAATGCACCAGAAGATATTGCTCTTGATCAATGGGCTTTATTTGTAGAATACCATTTGAAGCCTAAAACTCAGGTAAGTACTTACTCTTCTAGTTAAATGTTGTCCCTTTTTCTTTATTTTTAATTTTATAACCATTGGAATATATTTAATTATTAGGCATACCCACTAAAAAGTCTTATATATTTTTTTGCTGTAGATAGGATATTGAATTCATATGGAATGTTGCGAAAAAATTAATATATAAAGCAAATATTACTAGTGCCTACTCTTGTCTTTTATTTTATATAAAGTTTGTAATGAACAAGTGATAACTTCTCATGCTGCTGCTTTTTTGTGCCCTCTTGAAACCATTATTATTATTATTATTATTATTATTATTATTATTATTATTATTATTATTATTATTATTATTTTCTTGGCTCTATTTTCATAAACTTTGTTATATGTTGAATGTATGTTTGACTTTATTTAATTTTGTCTAAATTTAACTTGCAGAATTTTTGTAAGAGAAATCAAAAAATTCAACAAAAACAAATAACTTCTCATACTTCAGGTGCTAAATCAATTGTAAAAAGAATTGGCTAAAATGGTAATCAATTAATGCATGCATGCCCCCTGCTATTAGTGTTATTCATGGTAGCATTGTTAAGATGCAGGATTTGGACATATTTTGCAAGTTATTGTATGATTTGGTGATCCTTCTTCTGAATGTTTATGATTTGTCCCCGTTGACTAAAGCCAATAATTATCTTTTTCTACATATATGAATTTCATATAATGCATGCATTATCTCTTAATTTTATGCATATCTGATCTATCTCAAATAATAATTAGATGAATGATATATATATAATTGATTGAGGCTGCTATTTCTTGGTTGAATGTTTCTACTTTTCTTGAATTTTAGACGGAAGAGACAAGGAAAGAAGTTAGTAGCATTCAAATGTGGAACATTACTTACAAGAAAAAAGATGGAAGTTATGTTAATAAAAAGTCTAAAGAAATAGCGGTAAGACTAAAGTGAAATAAGTAACTTGATTCTTTCTCTTTCTTTTTATATATGTAGGAAAAGATTGAAGCACATAGCAACTAACAAGCGATGGAATCAACTATTAATTCTCCTTTTGATGCTCTTGGAGTAGTTCTTGGGAAAGAGCACCCCAGTCGTGTTCAAGGTTTAGGCATGAAAATTGTTCCAACAGTTGCTTTCAAGAACAACACTAAAAGGATTAGTCAGATGAATTTAGATTCTTCAAATGATGCTGGCACATCATCTACTTGTGGTCCAAATATGCAAGAAGAGTTGGATGCCGTTAAAGCGCAATTGCAAGCGCTAGTCTCCTATATTACTTCTAAAGAAGGAGGTAAAATTCCAATACAATTGTCTGAAATGTTCCTTACTCGACAAGTTTCACAGGTACAAATATAATTATCCTATTTTTTTTCCTTTGCTATATCCCCTTCAGTTTTTCCCCTTTTATTTCTCCCGTTCTAATTTGTTTCTCAATAATAAACAAAAATGTACCTAATACATTTTTCTTAAAAGAAACCCCTTTTATTTCTCCCGTTCTAATTTGTTTCTCAATAATAAACAAAAATGTACCTAATACATTTTTCTTAAAAGAAAAAGATGAATAGGCAAACTGAACAGATAAACAAGAGGCCAAGTTATAATGTGTTAGATATTGAAACTCTATTTATACTTGTATATTGGATCTTGAAAAAATTCTTGTCAATTAGGATTCAAATTAAGTCTCAAAGCCATGAGCTATCTATCAGAAACTTAAAGTGTGTGTAGTATGAAATCTATTCTTCTATATTCATTTTTTCCCTTTTAATTAATAGTTCATTATCTCATTAATTATTAATTATTAATTATTAATTATTAATTCGGGTGAACATTTCAAGTTGATTAATTATTAATTAGAGTTTAACTAAAGAATATTTTTTATTGTGCTCATAATTATATTTTTGTTGTAAGAATTAAATTAAGAGAGTGAAATTTCATCACCAAAAGAGTTAGAAAGTAGGTCTTCTGGAGTGAACAACAAAAAAGCATGATCTTGCATGATAAAGATTCTATGTATTAAGGATTATATATATATATATATATGTTAAGACAAATTATTGAAAAATGTTATCCTTAATACTTTGTTTCTGGACTATGACTTTTGATTTTCAGAGATCATGTATGAATTAAAAATCTTGTTATGATGTTCGATTTAAAGTTATGCCTTTTGGTTATTATGAGATTTTAAAGTTTGAATTCCAAAAATGTCACTTCAAATAGGTAGCTTCAATCTCATTTTAAAACACATAAAATTACCATCATATTTAGGTAAAAATTGCAATTAGAAAGTGCCATTTTAAACAAAAATGATGCCATTATATTATGGTAAACGAAAAGGATACCATTAAATCCTGGTAAAAACGGCAGTTATAAACCGCCATTTTAAACAATAACAAACCACCATTTTATTTGTTTAAAATAGCAGTTAAAAACCGCCATTTAACTGTAAAAAATTCTCGTATTATCCAAAGACAATTGTGGCGATTTTTTAAAAACCGCCATAATAATCAGAATGGCGCCCATAATACTGACGTTTCATGGAAGGCGCCGTTTTTTGTTATAATGGCAGTTGGAACCACCGTAATTTCCAAAAAAAAATGCCATTTTAACTCCTTTTTTGTAGTGGATGTAGTATGTTGGGCTACTTCTACGAGTTATTTAATGAAGGACATAAGACTCTTCCGAGCCTTGGTCGGTTATGCACAAGGAAAGAATATCAAAATTTCGACTATTATCGAAGGATTCGAGACTTCGAGGTAAAAGAGGCTCTAAAACAGATGAAAAAGGGCAGGGGCAGTAAGACATGATAATATCCCGATTGAGGTTTGGAAGGGCCATAGAGAAAAAGGTATTAACTGGCTAACCAAGCTTTTTAATGAGATTTTAAGGTCAAAGAAGATGTTTGATGAGTGGAGAAAGAGCACCGTGGTACCTATCTACAAGAATAAGGGGGATATACAAAGTTGCAGAAACTATAGAAGGATCAAACTGATGAGATATACTATGAAATTATGAAAAAGGGTGATAGAACGGAGGTTGAGAAAAGAGACACAAGTAACATAGAACCAATTTGGATTTATGCAAGCAGATCCACCACCGAAGCGATATACCTTTTAAGAATGATGATGGAGAGGTATCGTAGTAATAAAAGAGACCTACATATAGTGTTTATTGATTTGGAAAAAGCGTATGATAGGGTGTCAAGGGAGTTCTTATGGAAGGTCTCAGAAAAGAGGAGAGTAAGGATCACATATATTCATGCAATTAAAGGCAGATATGATGGGGCTACAACTAGTGTGAAGACTCAAGGTGGTGTGATAGAGGAATTTCCTATTGGTATAGGATTACACTAGGGATCATCCTTAAATCCATACCTTTCCACATTAGTCTTGGAAGTACTTACAGAGCACATCCCAGAGCTTGTGCCACGGTGCATGCTTTTTGCTGATGATATCGTTCTTATGGGAGAGTCAAAGGAAGACCTAAATAAGAAGTTGGACTTATGGAGAGAAGCTCTAGAAGTGTATCGTCTGCACATAAGCCGTAGGAAGACAGAATATATGGAATGTAAGTTCGGTCTGAGAAGGAAAAATCCTAATATAGAAGTGAAGATTGGAGAAAACATCTTACAAAAAGTTAAAAGTTTTAAGTATCTTGGGTGCATCATACAGGATAATGGAGAGATTGAACATGATGTAAATCATAGGATTCAAGCAGGTTGGTCAAACTGGCGGAGTGCATCTGGTTTTATATGCGACAAAAAAGTGCATTTAAAACTTAAAGGTAAATTCTATCGTACTGTTGTAAGACCGGCTATGCTTTATGGTACGAAGTGTTGGGCGGTCAAAAGGGAGCACGAACATAAGCTGAGTGTGGCAGAGATGAAGATGTTGAGATGGATGAGTGTTTATATGCGTTTAGATAAAATAAGGAACGGGGATATAAGAGAGAGAGTTGGAGTAGCACCCATTGTGGAAAAGATGGTAGAATCACGTCTCAGGTGGTTTGGACATGTTGGAAGAAGACTGACAGAATATTCAGTCAGGAGGGTGGATGGGATGGAAGATGGACAAGGGATGAGAGGTAGAGGAAGATCTAAGAAGGCCATCCATGAGGTGGTCAAACGAGATATACATGTAAACGGTTTTTCTGTAAACATGATACATGATAGAGCTCAATGGCGTTGTTTGATTCATGTAGCCGATCCACTTATTGGGACAAGACTTTATTATTGTTGTTGTTGACTTGTTGTTGTTGTATTCTACCGTTTATATATACGGGTAAATTATATAATTAATTAATTTAAATTAAAAAAATCCCTTGTCTATACATACCATCGCTTGGCTGCTACCATTCACGTTCGACATAGACGGAAGTGGAATATTCTAATAATGTACCTGGAATAAATTCTGGTTGATCAAAATTAAAATACTCCCCCCTCCCCCCCTAATTTATGATACACAAAAATAAGAGCATAACATAGATCAGCATCATATGTGGACCAACCCAAAAGTTAATTAATATATATTAGCTGTCCTTTTCTTGTTATATATATATATTTTCTTGTTATATAT
>NC_029774.3:52187599-52269764 GCF_000817695.3 Arachis duranensis
CCTAAGAAACTTAGCATCCAAATATGGACCCTTAATGCATCTTAAACTTGGAGAAGTGTCCCACATCATAGTTACATCACCTGAAATGGCACATGAGATTATGAAGACTCAAGATCTCAACTTTTGTGATAGGCCAAACCTTCTCTTTGCCAGAGTCATGAATTACAATGGAACAGACATTGCTTTTGCCCCCTATGGAGAGTATTGGAGGATTGTACGAAAGATATGCACCATGGAATTATTAACAGCAAAGCGTGTTCAATCTTTTAGGCACATAAGAGAAGCAGAGGTTTCAGAGTTGGTCAAAGCAATATCTCAAAGTCAAGGCTCCATTTTTAATCTCTCTCACAAGATTTTATCAACTACCTATGGAATAGCGGCTAGAATAGCATTTGGTAAGAAAAAATTATGATACACAGTGTTATTGTGCAATTAATAATAATAATTATTATTATTATTTTATTTTATTTTTGGACGGGGGACTATTATGTCTAACAAAGAGAAACGTTGGGGATTGATTTGTATATTAGTTTTTCTTGGGGACTAAAATGTCCGTTTTTAAAATCTTTGGAGACTGATCTGGGTAATTACACTGCTGCCGGAAAATGAACTGGAGACTAATTTGTCTGCCGGAATAAAACCTTGGGGATTAATCTGTGTATTAATTTTTCTTGGAGACTAAAATGTCCGATTCTAAAATTCTCAGGGACTGATTTAGGTAATTACTATAATAATAATATTGCATATTTGTGAAAATCAGCGTGTAAGGTTAGATACCTATGGGTAAGGTTGGATTGTTTTGAACTCACATGTAGGATAAGGTTGAGTTTTAGTAACAAATTCAACTCATGGGTAGAGTTAGAGACTTAGGGTTGGATTCAAATCCTACCCTAACTATTGCCACTTCTACGCTCTATTTAAGGGTTTGTTGTTAGCCAATGGATTGCTGCAGGCACAAGACGAGATTTAAAGTTCCAATATTTACTTAAACAGATGAGTGAACTGACTATTTGATCAATCCAAGTTGATTATGTTATCTTACTTCTGAAAAAATATTTCTTTTAATATTAAAAGTAAAATATATAAAAAAAAGATGTCCAAAAAAATATACACAAAAATAGTATATGTAATTAGAAGAGTTTTGGATATTCCAAAAATATCCATATTTTAGTTGTTGATTTCACTTAGAAAATTTATATATAATTGATATTAACGGCTAAAAGCATTGGTATTTTTGAAATTTGAAATAGGAAAAATGTTAAAAAAGTTAAAAACAAGTTTATTTGGTGAGTGCAATTTGAGATGTGGTATTCTTACCATTAGAGTCTATGATTCCATCCTCAATAAGCTTTGGTATGCTGCACTGCAAGGCTAACATAGCTGCTGATGCAGGATTAAACAGAACTCCTCTGATTCCAATCTTTCTTGCAATTTCCAACGCCCATGCCATAACAAAATCAGCAACTATGCAGCTTACTGTGACACCATCTTTAGGGTTGATAATCTATATCCTATTTGTAGGAGTTTAATTTGAACGTTTATTTGTGTAGAATTGTTTATTCGAATTGTTACAAATAAAATAGTGTACAGTGTAAATTTGTCTGTGAACAGGTAGGATATGGATTTAAATTTTATTTTATCTTTTATTTGTACTCCTAATATATTATATAATATATATGTAAAAGTTATGTATATAATAAAAAAATGAGTATTAAATTCATAATTTTTTTATAAAAATTTAAAATAATCACTAAACTAGTTAATTATCATATTATTTATAATTTTATGTTAGATTTTTTTAAAATTTTATTATTTTAATTTTAATTTAAATTTAGTTTTTTATTTTTTATTTTATTAATATGTATAAAATTTAGAATGTTTAAATTTTATATTTACTTAATTTTTTTTATTTTTCTGCAAGAATAATAGAATTGAGTATGGTAGGGTTTAAAACTTTAGAATGCGAGTCAGAGTTAAAAATTTTTCAATTCATAGATAAAATAAAAAAAAAATTTAAAAAAAATTTAATTTACAGATAAAATTAGAATAAAATCGAAATCCTACCCTAATATATCTTAGCTATTGTCACTCCTACTAATTAATCTCGGTCTACTCTATTCATCTCAATAATCAATATTATAAAATATATGCCTAGCTCATATCGAACTGTAGACACAAAATAAATGAATGGGTTTATTCTATATAAGATGGTGATGGTGATGGTGAAGTAATCCCATGTAGTTGTCCTAATCATTTGCGCTATTGTATAGAAAATAACATATTCAGCATTCTTAAATATCTGACAAAGCCCTTCTTGTTACAGATTAAACTATTTTATTGGTTGATAACGTGGGATTTGCGTATCGCTTTTCTTCAGGTTTCGAAGATCTTCTACTTATGTTTACCATTTATTTATCTGGATTTTTTAATAACTATATGACTACTGCACTATATTTTCTTAGTACAATTACTAGAGTTCAGACCAAAATTAGGGTTCTTGCCAAAATCCGTAACCACTCATTTTAATAATATAATAGAAATAAGAATATTTTTTAGCCAACAATAAGTTAACATGTTTCATTAATAAAAAATTATTTTCCTTCCTACAATAAGAATTCAAATTTTTATTTTTATTTAGCTACTATTTTATTAGCTGATTATTAATAAAAGTAAAGTTGATTCCTAGCAAAAAGGAATAATAATGTATTGCTTTATTTTTTGTAATGGTTTCTAGCTAGAATGGCAAGAAATCCTGGATTAACACAACTAGAACAACATTGAAGTACAGACCAGAGGAAAGAACAGAGTTGAGAGAATGAGAAAGCTATGAAACTCATTATCACTTATTTTAGATTGATATTCTTGTTAAAAATAGAATACTAGGCATTTATTGTTTTGATTGCTTTCTGATTTATTCTATAAAATACAAGTAAATAATAAATAATTAAGTAATATATCAATTATGAACGAAAAAAATAAAAATTTAAAAATTTATAATTAAAAAAATAAAAATATTTAAGATTCAAATTAAAATATTTATTTTAAAAATTTTTTGTCTTATGTTGAGCCAAATAGACAAAAATTCACAAACGAGAGAAGGAAAGAAGAGAATGGTGTCCCCAATGCTGCTATTCATCACTTCACTAAAATCATCGCAACTTTCAAACCGAAACTCCGATTGACGATTTGTTTGCGGCTATGCATTTGTCTTGACTCCCTCTTCAATTCTATCAAACCATTGTGGTAAGGAATTGATGAGTGAAAATTGAAATTTACGGATACTGACAAATGTACCAGATCGTTCAAGTAATACCACAGTGAGTGAATATCGTTCCCACGAGGATTAAAGGATTGAACAAGAAAATATCATATTAAAAGTCTAATTAGATTAATAAAACTTGATTGATAAAGAGGGCAAGAGTGTATCTTGCTGAGAGTTTTGAGAATCTTGAATGCTTGAATGCCACGTACAGTGAGCTTGAATGATAATTTGAGAAAAGATAATAATGGTGAGTGTCAAAGGCTTCGGAGATATTTATGCTTTTAGAGAAATCAAACCTTATTTACTTATCTTAAAATTTACAAAGATCTTTCATGACAAAACCTTTAGTAAATGATTTTCAATACTTTGACTCCTCAGTTTCTCAAGCATTAATTAGTCATCAATTAATTAATCACGAGATTAAGTACAAAAACTGATTTTATATTCAAATAAGATTTAAAAGTAGTTCTTAGGTAGAATTATATGTCATGTATTCAAGCTAGTCCTGTCCAGTTCAATCTTAGAAGAAACACAATTTTCAAAAGTTATTTTAATCCAAATTGTATGTCACTTATTCAAAATTACAGTGATTGAAAATCATATATGTGTCGCACACTAATTGAACCACTAATCCTAGCTGTTTCAAGCTTTAATTCAAATATCAAATTTCGCAATTATTATAAAAGGATTCAAAAGAGATTAGCATACATTTCAATACTACTAATCTGAATGAAGAATGAATAACTCAATCATGAAATAGATCAATGAAAAACTTTAAAATAAAATAAACGTAGATTAATAACCCCTAGAAAATATAAACAGAACTCCTAATCCTTTGGTAAAGGATTAGTTACCCATGAAAAACTGAAAGAAAAATAAGAAGAAGAGATTACAGAGGAGAAAGATGTCCTCCTTGTGAAATAAGTTCACTTATTTATATCCTAATTCTAGAATTCAAATTTAAACTATCTTAATTTTATCTCTTAAAGAGAAAATAATATAACCACTTATCTTTTGGAGAGAAAAACAAGATAATTACTTACTGACTTGAATTTCAAATTCAAAACAATAATTCAAATCAAAATCTAAACGACCAAATCTCTTATGTTTCTAAAAGGAATTAATAACTAATGTTCTAGAGTTTTCAATGCTTTAGATGTGATGAAGACCTCTAATTATGTGGATAATTGGGCTTTAATTATTGAATCCGAGAGTTGTAATTGCTTTTAAACTTTCTTGAATTAGAGAAAATTTGGACAAAAGCCAAAAATCACACTTCCAGGGAGTGTTGGGCCGCCGGGTGTGGAGATAGGCCGCGCTGGGCATGCTGAAGTCATGCTTGGAGTCCGCCGATTGTGGATGGAAAGCCACCGGGCATGAGGCCCATCCACCGGGCGTGGGGCTTGATCTGCCGGGCGTGCTCCTTGTGCAATGGCGTGCTTCGTTCCCTTCTTTTTGGGCACGCTTTCTTCTTTAGGCCACACTTTTGCTATTTTTGTATTTTTTTCTTTGATTATTAATTATTTTTTAGCCAAAAACTTCTGAAAACATAAAACCACTATCTCAACTCTAAATATTTTAGTATTTATTAAATTCTATTAGAAAAAATAAGAAATTTGATTAAAACCTAAGAAAATAAATGAAAATAGGCTTTAAAAATTGCTTAAGATGACGTGTCATCACAACATCAAACTTAAAAATTTTCTTATCCTCGAGCAAAAAAAAAAGATAAATGGAGTTTAGCTTAATGAAAAAGAATTGAAGAACTTTTAAGATTTGAAAACAAAAGTGAGATTTATGATAATCCTTATGGTTACATTCGACTTCTCTTATCCTTCAAGAATCTTGCATACTTAGGATTTAGTAATTTTCAAAAACTGAAATTCGAATAATATTATGAGAATTCTTTTTGAATTTATATGACTTGAAGGCAGTTTACTTCTTATTTGGATTAGGGGAAAGATCTTCTGCGGACTTTTGACTCTCAGGGCTTTGTCACAACAAGGCAACATTTAACGGACTTTCAATCGATAATCCTGGTCTAGTTGGCCCAAGTTATTGGGTGATAAGACACCCCTCAGATCTAATTATCTGAGCCTCTCCTTGACATAATCACACCACAAGCACATAACTAGGATTTTGACCCAGATATTGATGCCCAGAGCCACTTTGGATTTCTTAATATTTTGTCTTAAGGCAACTCCTTAAGTGGACTTTCAATTGATAATCCCTGTAACACCCTACCACACATAGCTTTACGCTTAAGTCATAAAACAGAGGCGGTGAGATATTACGACCTCTAAAAATAAAATATATACGTAGTAATAATTGAAAGAAATACATATTGAGGAGCCTTGAAGGAAAGTTTAAGCAAAAACCGCAAAAAGAAAAGCGCGTCATACTCGAAAACGTAAAACTGGATAAACCGAAAGGATAACCATGAATACATAGATAGAAGAGTACCAAAATATAGAATATCAAGCTCCTTACTCAATCTGCAAAGCTAAGATTGGTCGGAGTATAAATACATATATATAATATTTTAAGAGTGTTTTGAAAAATAAAAAATTTACCTAAGTAAATTAAAGAGAAACTCAAATTACTAGAATTCTCTAAATGAGTTTTTAATACATGAGTCTCTTTTTTTTATTATTATACAAATCATCCTAGGTCATTGAACTTTATGTAATTAATAAAAAGTGTTGCCTTAGGACGATCTATGCTTGAATTTCTTTGAAAATAATGAGTATAAATCATCCCAGCGTATTGAGGCTTCAGTGATACACATAAATCATCTCAGGTAAAGTGTTTAATGTTATCAGAGATTAAACCACAGTAATTTGAGACGATTCATTCACATTAGGTAAAAATCAAAGAGCTATCACGATTTATGTGTTTAGGAACAAACTACAAAGGGTTGTAACGATTTATATAAAAACGAGAAGCTGAATAACCTTCCGCGATTAAGCTTTCCTCTATTTTTCACCATTATCTCTGCAAGGAGCTTCAGGAAAGGAGAATATTGGTGAAGAGGGGTGGGTTTACGGCGGCAGACATTGATTATGTTGCGTTTAGTGGTGGAGTAAAGCACAACGGTGAAAAAGGTGGTGCCCGGCAAAGTCGAAGGTGAAGAGTTACGAAGTCAGTGGCGGCGGAGACAGGTTCTGCAACCAGTGGATCGCGGTGGAAGAAGTCAGATCATGGTGAAGCATTAGGCAATGGCATTTTCGAGGAAAGATGGTTGGCAATGAGGGATACATCTACCACCTAAACAGAGTGACACATGTGGCCGGATTTATCGATGAAGAAGTTAGTTGAAAAATGGTTTTCCAATTTATGTGGTTGATGAAATTAATTTATTGACTCATGGTTAGCGTATTCATGTGTTATAAATTTCTTATGATGACATTGAACTAGTCATGTGAATTGTAGATATTGGTTGTGTGTTAATAAACCCCAATTTTGTGGTTTATCTTGTGTTGAATTTGGTGGGTTTTATCAATTTATCTCACATTTATTCAACGAAATAGCATGCTTTTGTAATTCTCCCTAAATTTGTGCTTAAGAGTGAAAACATGCTTTTTAGGCCTTAAAATAGCTAAATCTAATTTACTTAAATTCTATTCGATGCCTTGATATGTTTGTTGAGTGATCTCAGGTTCACAAGGCAATGATTGGATGGAAGAGGTGAAGAGAAAAGCATACAAAGTGGAAAATTCATGAAGAAATGAGCATTTAGAGGATTCAAGGCCACACGTACACGTCAACCACGCGTACACGTGATAGAGAAGTTTGCAACCATGTGCACATGTCATCCACGCGTACGCGTGAGGAGGAAATCTTCCAGCGACGCGCATGCGTCACCCACACGTACGCGTGACCAGAGAATCATCAAGCGATGCACACGCGTCGACCACGCGCATGCGTGAAGCTAGTCACGTGACCTCATTAAAGTGAATACACTAGGGTGATTTCTGAGCTTTCCAGGCCCAAATCCAACTCATTTCTGAGGCTATTTCATGCAGAATTCAAGATGGGTCAAGAGGGGAGCAATTAGAAAGTGAAGGAAACATGCTTTAGGTAAGTTCTAGAGAGAGAAGCTCCCTCTTCTCTCTAAAAATTAGGGTTCCTAGTTTAATTTTTCCTTTTATTTCAGCTTTTAATTCATGGTTTAATGTAGTTTCATTTATGTTTTTATGCTCTCTTGTCTTGATCTTCTTAGTTTCTTTGTTAATTTCTCTTTTATGCATCTTTTTATTTTATGAACACTCTTGTCAATTTTACTTTCCTTTAATGCAATTTTATGTTTTATGTTCTTTTAATGTTTATTTGAGTTGTTATTGCTATTTCCTTGCATTGGGTAGTGGTAGAATTTATTATTTCTTGCAATTTACTAGGCTTTCTTTTTATGCCTTTTAAGTGTTTGACAAAATATTTGGTTGGACTTTAGAGTAGTTTTTGAGTATTCTTGGCTTGGAAAGAGAAATTGGGCAATCTTGAGTCATTAATACCTAATTTAGATTGGTGATCTAGAGTGATTAGTTAGTCTAGTTTCCATTAACATTACCTATGGATTGGGATTAACTAGTCTTATTTGATTTTCTCTCAATATGAAGATAACATTCTACCTTCTTCCAATGTTGGAGATGACGAAATAGGATTAGCTCTTGTTAACTATTGTATGATAATTAATGACTAGGATAGAAAGCCCTGATTCTCAATCCCTGCCATGAATGCCTCTTTTTAGTAATAATTATCTTTAGTTGTTTGATTTACTTTCCTTGCCATGAATCCTCTTTCAAGTTTTTGGCACCATTGCCGGAGAATTGCAATGTGTGCTTGTTATCAGTTATTGTATATTGATGAGCGGATAATTTATACGCTTTTTGGCATTATTTTTAGGTAGTTTTTAGTGTATTTTAGTTACTTTTTAGTATATTTTTATTAGTTTTTATGCAAAAATTACATTCTAGAATTTACTATGAGTTTGTGTGTTTTTCTATGATTTTAGGTTTTTTCTGGTTGAAATTGAGGGACCTGAGCAAAAATATGATTCAGAGGCTGAGAAAGGACTGCAGATGCTGTTGGATTCTGATCTTCCTGCACTCGAAGTGGACTTTCTGGAGCTACAGAAACCCAATTAGTGCGCTCTCAATTTCTTTGGAAAGTAGACATCTTGGGCTTTCCAGAAATATATAATAGTCCATACTTTGTCTGAGATTTGATGGCTCAAACTGGCGTCCAAACGCCCACCAGAGACCCTTTTCTGGCGTAAAACACCGGAACTCGCACCAGAACTGGAGTTAAACGCCCAAACTGGCATCCAAGCTGGCGTTTAACTCCAAGGATGACCTATGCACGTGAAAGCTTCAAAGCTCAGCCCAAACACACACCAAGTAGGCCCCGAAAGTGGATTTTTGCACTATCTACTCATTTTCTATAAACCCTAGTAACTAGTTTAGTATAAATAGCACTTTAGGATCTTTGGAAATATCTTTTGATCTTTGGATCACTTTTGGGAGGCTGGCCATTCGGCCATGCTAGACCTTCTTCTCTTATATATTTTCTACGGTGGAGTTTCTACACCTCATAGATTAAGGTGAGGAGCTCTGCTGTTCCTCATGAATTAATGCAAGTACTATTGTTTTTCTTTCAATTCACGCCTACTTCTTCTCCAAGATATACTCTCATACTTAATTCAGTTAAGTCAGAATGAAGGGGGTGACCCGTGACAATCAGTCACTATCTTCGTTAATCGCTTAACCAAGATCCGTGTGGCTGACAACCACAAAGCGGTCTACATGATGTTCAACGTAGTCATTGGACGACAGTCGGAGTATATTCTCTTGGGTCTCTGATCACGGATTCGCATCACCTCTCCTGATAACAGAGCATCCAAATTCGTGATTAGAACCTTCGTGGTATAGGCTAGAACCAATAGACAACATTCCTGAGATCTGGAAAGTCTAAACTTTATCTGTGGTATTCCGAGTAGGATCTGGGAAGGAATGACTATGACGAGCTTCAAACTCACGACTGTTGGGCGCAGTGACATTGTGCAAAAGGATCAAGGGATCCTATTCTGACACAAGTGAGAACTGACAGATGATTAGCCCTGCGGTAGCTGTGCCTGATACTTTTCATCCGAGACAAGAAATCTGACAGTTGATTAGCCATACAGAAACCATAGCTGGACCATTTTCACTGAAAGGATCATACAGCTTGCCATGGAAGGGAGGACGCATGATTGGATGAAGATAATAGGAAAGCAGAGGTTCAGAAGCAACAAAGTATCTCCAAACGTTTATCTGAAATTTCCACCAATGAACTACATAAGTATCTCTATGTTATTTTCTGTTTTATTTATCTTTTAATGATCAAATCCTCATAACCATTTGAATCTGTCCGACTGAGATTTACAAGATGACCATAGCTTGCTTCAAGCCGTCAATCTCCGTAGGATCGAACCTTACTCACGTAAGATATTACTTGGACGACCCAGTGCATTTGCTGGTTTGTTGTGCGGAGTTGTGAAAAGTGTGATCACAATTTCGTGCACCAAGTTTTTGGCACCGTTGTTGGGGATTGTTCGAGTTTGGACAACTGACAGTTCATCTTGTTGCTTAGATTGGGTAATTTTATTTTATGTTTAAGCTTTTTATATTTTATTTTTGAAAAATACAAAAAAGTTTAATAAAATCATAAAAACAAAAAAAAAATAAAAATATTTTGTGTTTCTTGTTTGAGTCTAGTGTCAAATCATAAGTTTGGTGTCAATTGCATGTTTTTAATTTTCTTAAAGTTTTTGAAAAAAATATGCAGTGTGTTCTTCTGTGATCTTTAAGTTGTTCTTGATAATTTTCTTTGTTCAATCTCATGATTTTCTTGTTTTGTGTTTTATGTTGTTTTTCACATGAATTTTCAAATTCATAGTGTCTAAACATTCAAAATTTCTAAGTTTGGTGTCTTGCATATCTTTCTTTTCTAAAAAATTTTCAAAAAATATGTCCTTGATGTTCATCATGATCTTCAAAGTGTTTTTGGTGTTCATCTTGACATTCAAAGTGTTCTTGCATGCATTATTGGTTTGATCTTAAATTCTTATGTTTTAAGTCATTTTGTGTTTTTCTCTCCTCATTAAAAATTTAAAAAAAGTAAAAAATATATATCTTTTCAAGTAAATAATACAGAGAAATGAAGATTCAGAACATAAAGCAGAAGAATCACAGAGAAAAAGAGCTCACTGGAAATAAAACGCCAGTAAAAAGGCAATTTGGGCGTTTAACGCCAGTAAAGGTATCATTTTGGGCGTTAAACGCCAGAATGGGCAGCGTTCTGGGCGTTTAATGCCAAAACTGGCAGCATTCTAGACATTTAGAAAAATGCCCAGTAAAGAAGGATTTCAGGCGTTTAACGCCAGCCAGGGTATCTGGCTGGGCGTTAAACGCCCAAAGAGGCAGCCACATGGGCATTAAATGCCAGAATGAATATCATTCTAGGCGTTTAATGCCAGGATGACACAAGGGAGGTAATTTTATTTCCAATTCAATTTTTTTTCAAATTTTCATGTTTTAATTCATAATTTTAAAATCTTATCTTTCCATATTTTCAAAAATCCTTGCTAACAATTAATGTTTTGATTCAAAAATTTCAAGTTTGTTACTTTCTTGTTAAGAAAGGATCAATCTTTAAATTCTAGAATCATATTTTTTAGTTTCTTGTTAGTCAAGTCATCAATTTTAAAAATCAATTCTTTTTAATTTCTTTTTCAATCATATCTTTTCAAATCATATCTTTTTCAATCAAATCTTTTTCAATCATATCTTTTTAAATTTTGATTTCAAAATCTTTTTTCTAACTTCTTATCTTTTCAAAATTTTTTTCAAATCCTTTTCAACTAATTACTATTTCTTATCTTTTTCAAAACCACCTAACCATTTTTCCACTTCCAATTTTCGAAAATCACTAACCACTTTTTCAAAAATCTTTTTAATTAACTAATTGTTTTAGTTTTAATTTTCGAATACTCTCTCTCTCATCTCTTTCTATTTATTTGCTAACACTTCTCTTCTACTTATAATTCGAACCATTTGTCTCCCTCTGTGCTCGAATTCTTCTTATTCTATCTCTACCTCATTCCTCTATTCTTCTTTTCTTCTGACACATCAAGGAATCTCTATATTGTGACATAGAGGATGCCACTACTCTCTTTTGTTCTCTTCTTTTTCATATGAGCAGAAATAGGGATAAAAACATTCTTGTTGAAGTTGATCCTGAACCTGAAAGGACTCTGAAGAAGAAGCTAAAGCACAACACTCCGAAAAAGGACCTTACAGAGAATTTTGAAAAAGAAGCAGACATGGCAGCCGAACCCAACAACAATACCAGAGATGCAAGGAAGATGCTTGGTGACTATACTGCACCAACTTCCAACTTCTATGGAAGAAGCATCTCAATTCCTGCCATTGGAGCAAACAACTTTGAGCTTAAGTCTCAATTAGTTTCTCTAATGCAGCATAATTGCAAGTTTCATTGACTTGCATCGGAAGATGCACATAAGTTCTTAGCTGAATTCTTGTAGATCTGCGATATTGTTAAGACCAATGGGGTTGATTCCGGGGTCTACAGACTTATGCTTTTCCCCTTTGCTGTAAGAGACAGAGTTAGAACATAGTTGGACTCACAACCTAGAGAAAGCCTGAACTCTTGGGACAAGTTGGTCAATGCTTTCTTGACCAAATTCTTTCCACCTCAAAAGATGAGCAAGCTTAGAGTGGAAGTCCAAACCTTCAAATAGAAGGAAGGTGAATCCCTCTATGAAGTTTGGGAAAGATACAAGCAATTAACCAAAAGGTGTCCTTCTGACATGCTTCCAGAATGGAGCATCATATGTATATTCTATGATGGTCTGTCTGAATTGCCCAAGATGTCATTAGACTATTCTGCTGGAGGATCTCTTCATCTGAAAACACCTGTAGAAGCCCAGGAACTCATTGAGATGGTTGCAAATAAACAGTTCATGTACACTTCAGAAAGAAATTTTGTGAATAATGGGATGACTCAGAAGAAAGGAGTTCTTGAGATTGATACTCTAAATCCCATATTGGCTCAGAACAAAATATTAACTCAACGAGTCAATATGATTTCTCAGAATCTGACTGGATTACAAGCTACATCCGGCAGTGCTAAAGAAACCTCCTCTGAAGGAAAAGCTTATGACCCTGAAAATCCTGCAATGGAAGAGGTGAATTACATGGGAGAATCCTATGGAAACACCTATAATCCTTCACGGAGGAATCATCCAAATTTCTCATGGAAGGATCAGCAGACGCTTCAACAAGGCTTCAACAACAATAATGGTGGGAGAAATAAGTTTGGCAATAGCAAACCTTTTCCATCATCTTCTCAGCAACAGACAGAGAATTCTGAGCAGAGCCTCTCTGGCTTAGCAAACATAGTCTCTGATCTATTTAAAACCACTTTCAATTTCATGAATGAAACAAGGTTCTCCCTCAGAAATTTGGAGGCACAAGTGGGTCAGCTGAGTAAAAGAGTTATTGAAACTCCTCATAGTACTCTCCCAAGCAATACAGAGGAGAATCCCAAAAGAGAGTGCAAGGCCATAACTATAACCAAAATGGCCGAACCCGGAGAGAGTGAAAAGGTAGTGATTCTCAGTGAGGAAGACCTCAAAGGACGTCCACGGACCAATAATAAGTTCCCTATTGAGGAACCAGAGGAATTTGAGGCTCATACAAAGACCATAGAGATTCCTCTGAACCTACTATTGTCATTCATGAGCTCTGATGAATATTTTTCCTTTGAAGAGGACGAAGACACTGTTGAAGAGCAAGTTGCTCAATATCTAGGAGAAATCAAAAAGCTGAATGCCAAGTTATTTGGTAATGATACTTGAAAGAATAAACCTCCATTGCTCATCAATAAACTAATACCTGGATCCAGCAGACATTACCTCTGAAGAAACCGGATCCCGGAAAGTTCTTAATACCTTGCACCAAAGGCACCATAACCTTTAAGAAGGCTCTGTGTGACCTGGGGTCAGGTATCAACCTCATGCCACTCTCTGTAATGGAGAAACTAGGGATCTTTGAGGTACAAGCTGCAAGAATCTCACTAGAGATGGCAGACAAATCAATGAAACAGGCTTATGGACTTGTAGAGGATGTCTTAGTGAAGGTTGAAGACCTTTACGTCCCTGCTGACTTTATAATCCTAGACACTGGGAAGGATGAGGATGAATCCATCATCCTTGGAAGACCCTTCCTAGCCATAGCAAGGGCTGTGATTGATGTGGATAGAGGAGAGTTAGTCCTTCAATTGAATGAGGACTACCTTGTGTTTAAGACTCAAGGATCTTCTTCTATAAACATGGAGAAGAAGCATGAAAAGCTTCTCTCAATACAAAGTCAGACAGAGACTGATGCCCGGAAACTTGTCTCTCAACAAATCTCCCTCAGCAAGTATACCGAATTGTCGTCAAGTAAAAACTCACAATAGAGTGAGGTCAAATCCCACAGGAATTGATTAGTTAAGCAACTTTAATTGGAGGAATGTTCTAGTTGAGCTAAGCAGAAAGTTGAGTTGATAATTGCAGAAAATTAAATGGCGAGAAAGTAAATTACAGAAAGTAAATTGCAGAATCTTAAATGGGGATTTGGGGAGATGAACATAAAAGTAAATGGCAGAATGTAAAGAGAATGGGTAAGATCAGAAATGGGGGATTCATTGGGCTTAGGAGATGTTGCATTCTCTGGATCAAGTTCATTTTCATCTCTTCCTCAATCAATGCATTCATTGATCTCCTTGGCAATCTTAGATGATTAGATCCCAATTCCTTGGCAACCCAATCTCTCTAAGCTTGAACAATTGCCCAATTCCTTTATTTAATTGCTCATGGGAAGAGATGAAGTATGGTCACTGATTATACCACATGTATTTCCAAATCAAAGTGTTTGGAGGATTATATGTCACTATATCCGTCCAAACCTCAATTTGGTCCAACATGAGAAAGCATTTCTAGCGTGATCTTCTCATTCCTTTTCCAAGGCTCAGAGGAGATCCAATTATGGAGAGTTTCTTTTCCAAGACAACTAACCAATTGATTTAAGATCGAAAGCTTTCTAGTAAATCAAGAGAAAAGAAAGAAGAAGAAGAATGAAAACTATAATTGATCCATCAAATTACAACAGAGCACCCTAACCTAACGAAAAGGGGTTTAGTTGTTCATAGCTCTGGAAATGGAAGATGATAGAGAAGAGTACATTCTAAAGTAAACTAGAAATTGTAGGAAAAGTAAATATACAAAGTGTAGTTCTTTGATAAACCACTATTTTATGGTTTATATTGTGTATAATTATGTGGTTTTATCATGATCCTTACCCACTTATTCATTAATTTAGCATGCATTTATATTTCCTTCTTGGAATTATTACATGGTTGAAAACTACTTCCTAGAGACTTTTTATTACGCATTTTAGTTCTCCTTTATCCCATTCGATGCCATGATCTGTGTGTTGAGTGTTTCAGGCTTTATAGGGCGTGGATGAGTTGGAGATTGGAAGGGAAGCTAGCAAAAATGGAAGGAACACAAGAAATTGAGGAGACAACCAGCGAGAAGTGACGCGGCCGCATGGCTCACGCGGTCGCACGGAAGAGGAGAAATTGCAGTGACGCGGTCGCATGGCTCACCCGACCACGCGGAAAGGAAAAGCACAAGTGACACGGAGGCGTGGACGACGCGAACGCGTGGCACGGAAAAACGCGAATGACGCGTCCGTGTGGACGACGCGATCGCGTGACATGCGCGATCTGCATAATCTGCAGATTTCGCTTGGGGCAATTTTGGGCCCTGTTTTGACCCAGTTCTCGGCCCAGAACAGTAGACTAGAGCCAGAAAACATGCAGAAACGAAGGACAACATTCATTCTACACAGTTTTGAGTTTTTAGATCTAGTTTTACTCCTCCTCTAGGTTTTCTCTCTGCAAAATTGGTACTCTTAGGATATTATTTTTCTACTGCTTTTACATTGGGATATTGAGAAGAGTCATTACCTCATCAAGACTTCGTCATTCTAGTTCGTTTTCTTTACTTGGCTTTACTCTTCCATGTCCTTTGCATTGTTAATTTTACCATTGGAATATTATTAGGATTTATTCAATATAAGGATTATTCTTATTTCAATTGGACTATTTTTAATTTCTATTTACAATGTCTTTCTTTAAATTCTTCTCATATGTTATGAATTTTGCATTCACAATGAGCGAGTAGTTCCCTAACTTGATGGGGAGTTGATTGAAAGGAACCAATTGAGTTGGAAGGCTTGAAAGAAGGATTGTAATTGGGTTACTGTTGGATTGCCTTCTAGTCACTAACACCAATCCCTTTTAATTAAGTGGGTTGCGATTTGTGAACAGACGTAGCATTCCAACTTGTTTGACTTTCCTTTGCCTAGTAAAGGATAACAAAATAGAATAACTTTTAATTATCAATTAATCTTGAGAGTATTCCAACTGTAATAGGGATTCCAACTAATCAACTCCCAGTCAAGGCTTTTATTTACATTGTTCAAATTCATCAATTTAAATTCCTGTTATTCAACTCAAACCTTTTTGAAAACATCTGATTAATAAAATAGCATACCTTTCTGCAACTCGTTGGGAGACGACCTGGGATTCATATTCCCAGTATTTAAAATTTGAATTTCTGTGACATATTTCTAAATTGATAAGTGGATTTCCGGTGAGTTAAGAACTATACTTGCAACGTATACATTTTAGTAATTTTTAATTCACCAATTTCCGCTGCATCAATTTTTGGCGCCGTTGCCGGGGAGTTGCAATAGTGTGTTAATTTATTGATTGGTATTTATTTCTATTGCAATTTTTTCTTTTCATTCTATCACTATGAACTGCACGTTTCTTTCGTTAAATGACGCGTTCGCTTCCTGATCCAAGCTTGCCAACATTTGACCCTGAAATTGAAAGAACTCTTTCGCATATAAGGCAAGCTAGGCGTAGGCGATTCCTCTTTGAGGACGAACCTGAACCGTCATTTAAGGAAGAAACAACCCCCCTTTCTACTGATTCAGTTCATTTACGTGCAGGTGACATAGCAGCACCCAGAAGAGTCACCATCCAGGAGGAAGAAGCCCCTGATTTTACGCTCCAACCATTCCAGGCGCACCACCCAGCAATAGCTGTAGATTTTGAAATAAAATCGTCACTACTCAACTTAATGCCCAAATTTCATGGCTTACCTGCTCAAGAGCCTATCAAGCATCTCATGGATTTCCAGACCGCTTGCTCTACTGTTAAGCGTGATGGAGCTGATGAAATCTCTATTCTACTAAAAGCCTTCCCATTTTCTCTAGAAGGAAAGGCAAGAGAGTGGTACTATACTCAGCCCGAGAAACTATTTCCAACTGGGATACACGTAGGAGCGAATTTCTAGATAAGTTTTTTCCAGCTGAAATTGCTGATAAGCTAAGGAATGATATGTCTATGATCGTCCAGGACGAATCTGAGACCCTCTATGAATACTTGGAACGCTTCAGTACACTTCGAAATGTATGTCCCAATCATATGATTGACAAGATAGTCTTACTCGGTTACTTTACACAGAGTCTGAGACCCCAAGATAGGACCACACCAGAAGGTGCTTGCAATGGTTCTATGAAAAAGCACAAGACTACGGACGAAGCATGGCAATTGATCAGAGACTTATCTGACTCTACTAGGAATCATAGGCAGAGACAAAGTCGGTCAAGAGCTGTTGTAGAGGTATCCACTAATACAGAGACTACCGCTATAGCCCAGAATCTATGTGAAATTACTAACTTGCTGAAACAGATGCAACTGAATCAACAACAACCTCAGCAAGTTCAGCCTTCTCCACCACAATACAGCTAGCAGTTAGTCCCACAAAGAGTGTGCGGCGTCTGTGCATATTATAGTCACTATACCGATGAGTGTCCGCAGCTCCAACCAGAAGACAATACTGTAGCAGCCACTCACAACTTTTATGACCGCCCCAATCAAGGGTACAATCAAGGTGGCAATTATAACCAAGGATGGCAGGATAATTCCAACCAAGGCTGGAGAGATAATTCTAACCTGGGTTAGAGGGACAATTCTAACAGAGGAGGTAGAGATAACTATGGAAATCAGAGGTGGAATAACAATAACAACAGGCAGCAGAATCAACCTTACAGAGCACCTCATTTAAGACAACCTCAAGCCCCTCAGCAAACCTCTCAGACCACTAGCATCTCTTCATCCCCTAATACTGACTTACTACAAGCCATTGATCAGAGACATTAGGCTTTGGAAGAAAGTATTAAAGCAACTCTGAATACTTTCGCTTCTACTTTACAAACTCTTGTCTCACAGATGGGATCAACGCAGAATTCCAGTAACCAGTCCTCAAGCTCTGGTGGACTCCCCTCTCAACCATTCCCCAACCCAAAGGATGGTATTAATGCCACCACCCTAAGGTCTGGAACCACACTGCAGGAGAGAAGTCAGGAGGAGCCAAGCCCACCAGAACACACCTCAGTTGAAGAGGTTGTGGAATTAGAAGATGTTGAAGAGGACATACAGGACATACAGGACATACCTGAGAGAGAAGAAGCTCAATCACAGCGCAGACACTGCAGAAAACACCACACCCATTCCATTTCCACAACTTGCAAGGAAGCCCAGGAAGCAGTTGGAACCTGACCCTAAGATGGTAGAAATCTTCAAAAAGGTTGAGGTAACTGTTCCCCTTTTTGATGTCATTCAACAAGTACCTAAATATGCAAAGTTTCTAAAAGATTTATGTATACATAAGGACAAAATTAATGAATTAGAAACTATTCCTTTAGGAAGTTCCATATCTACTTTAATGGGAAGTTTACCTGAAAAATGTAGTGACCCAGGTCCTTGTATAGTTAGTTGTACTATTTGTGGTGTAGTAATTTATGATTGCATGTGTGACTTGGGAGCATGTGTTAGTATTATGCCTTTATTTATATATGATGTTTTAAGGCTCCCTCCCTTAAAAAGGTCGGCAGCTCGTTTTGTGTTGGCAGATAAAAGCATCATTACAGTAGCTGGAGTTGCTGAAGATGTTTTAGTGAACATTAAAGGGCTCACATTTTCCACTGATTTCTATATCTTGGAGATGCCCAATAATGACTCAGATAAGCCATCATTAATCCTACTTGGTAGACCATTCTTGAAGACATCAAGATTCAAATTAGATGCTTTTTCAGGAACATATTCTTTTGAAATAGATGGCCGAATAGTAATCTTCAATTTGAATAGAGTCACAAACAACCCTCCAGAAGATCATTCCATCTTCCAGTGTGATGTCATAGATGAAGCTGTAGCTGAAATTCACCAGGAAGAGTTGGAAGAAAAGTACACAGAACAAAGTCCAAGTGTGGGGACTCTATTAACTAACAATAAGGACACTTCTGAACTTTCACAAGCTCCAGACAATCCAGAGCCTGCTCATGACCAGAAGATTGAGTTGAAACCTCTCCCTCCACATCTCAAATATGCTTATCTTGAAGAAGCGCAGAAGTTTCCAGTTATTATTGCACAGGATCTCACTCATGAACAGGAAGAGCAGCTACTTAATGTGCTGAGGAAGCACAAGAAAGCAATTGGGTGGAGTTTGGCAGACATCGTAGGCATCAACCCTCAAGTGTGTGAGCACAGAATATTTTTAGAGAAGGAGCAAGACCTGTCCAAGCAGGTATCATTTATCCCATTTCAAATAGTGAATGGGTTAGCCCAGTACAAGTGGTGCCCAAGAAGTCTGGAGTCACTACAGTGAAGAACGAGCATGGAGAACTCATAGCGACCAGAGTACAAAATGCTTGGAGAGTTTGCATTGATTACAGGCATCTCAACCAAGCTACTCGCAATGATCACTACCCTCTTCCATTCATTGATCAAATGTTGGATCGCGTGTCAGGTAAATCACATTATTGCTTTTTAGATGGTTACACAGGTTATTTCCAGATTCATATAGCTCCTGAGGATCATGAAAAGACTACTTTTACATGTCCTTTTGGGACTTATGCTTACAAGAGAATGCCCTTTGGCTTGTGCAATGCACCAACTACTTTTCAGAGGTGCATGATGAGTCTTTTTTCTGATCTCATTGAGGACTGTATGGAAGTTTTTATGGATGATTTTAGCATTTATGGTGATTCTTTTAGCCTGTGCTTAGATGGATTATCTAGAGTATTAGATAGATGTGTCAATACAAACCTTGTATTAAATTTTGAAAAATGTCATTTTATCGTTAAACAAGGGATTGTATTAGGACATGTTGTATCTAATACTGGTATTTCTGTAGACCCAGCAAAGGTGAATGTTATTTCCAGTTTACCTTACCCCTCCTCTGTGAGGGAAGTCCGTTCGTTCCTTGGCCATGCAGGTTTTTACAGGAGATTTATTAAGGACTTTAGTAAGGTAGCACTTCCCTTATCCAGATTGCTGTAGAAGGATATTGAGTTCGAGTTCAGTGAGAATTGTAAGCAAGCGTTCGATAAGCTGAAGACCAACCTGACTCAAGCTCCCATTGTGAGAGGACCAAACTGGAGCCAGCCATTTGAAATCATGTGCGATGCTTCCAACCATGCAGTAGGAGCAACGCTGGCTCAGCGTGAAGGTAAGGATCCTTTTGTTATTGTTTATGCGTCTAAAACTTTAGACGCTGCCCAGTCCTATTATACTACTACTGAGAAAGAGCTTCTTGCTATTGTTTTTGCTCTGGATAAATTCCGAGCTTATCTACTTGGTACTAGAGTAGTAGTGTATTCGGACCATGCAGCTTTGAAGTATCTATTAGCTAAAAAGGAGTCCAAACCAACGCTCATACGTTGGATATTGCTTTTATAAGAATTTGATTTAGAAATAAAAGATAGGAGTGGTAATCAGAATCTAGTGGCAGACCACTTGAGTCGCCTTGAGCACATTAAGGATGATTCTACTCCTATAGATGATAATTTTCCATTTGATAACCTGCAAGCAGTATCTGAGGTAGCAGCTTGGTACGCACCTGTAGCTAATTATCTAGTTAGCCGCACATTTCCTCCACAATTCTCTAAGCATCAAAGGGACAAGCTAAAAAGCGAGTCTAAATATTATATATGGGATGACCCATATTTGTGGAGATGTGGTGCTGATCAGGTAATTAGATGTTGTGTACCTCAATCAGAATTCTAGTCCATTTTGGAGGCCTGTCACTCATCTGAGAGTGGAGGACATTTTGGCCCTCAAAAAACATCTAGAAAGATCTTAGACTGTGGATTCTGGTGGCCTACTCTCTTTAGAGACGCTGCTGAGTTTTGTAGATCTTGTCTTCCATGCCAAAAATTTGGTAATATATCCAGGAGGGATGAGATGCCTCAACAATTTATGCTTTTTTGTGAAATTTTTGATGTTTGGGGCATTGACTTCATGGGTCCGTTTCCAAATTCTAATGGTCAATTTTATATATTGTTAGCTGTGGATTATGTTTCCAAGTGGGTGGAAGCAATTCCCATCCGCACTGATGATGCTAACACTGTTGTTTCCTTTGTGAGAAACCATATTATTTGCCGCTTTGGATCACCACGAGCAATCGTGAGCGATCAAGGTACCCATTTCTGTAACAGAAGACTAACAGGATTGATGAAGAAGCATGGGATAATTCATAAGGTTGCAACAACATACCATCCTCAGACCAATGGGCAAGCTGAGGTGTCAAACAGAGAGATAAAGCATATCTTGCAGAAGATAGTCAAACCTCACAGAAAAGACTGGAGCACCAGGCTGCAAGATGCACTATGGGCATACAGGACAGCATACAAAACACCCATTGGGATGAGCCCTTTCCACTTAGTTTATGGAAAAGCTTGTCATCTCCCAGTTGAAGTAGAACACAGAGCCTTTTGGGCAGTCAAGGAGTGCAACATGGGAATTGAGCAAGCTGGAGCTGAAAGGAAGTTGCAACTGCAAGAACTGGAGAACCTTCGCTTAGAAGCTTATGAGAACTCAAGAATATACAAGGAAAAGATGAAGGCTGTACATGATCAGCACATTCGGAGGAAAGAGTTCCAGCCTGGGGATTTAGTCCTCCTTTATAAATCTCGACTAAGACTCATGCCAGGCAAGTTGAGATCGAGATGGGAAAGTCCATACAGAGTAGAGAAGGCCGAACCATACGGAGTTTATCACCTAAGCCACCCTTCACACTCTGAACTTATTAAAGTTAATGGACATCGTCTGAAGTTGTACCATGGAGAGAAGCTGCAGAAAAATAAGGAGCTTGAGATCTTCCTCTTGGAAGATCCCCACAGGCCAGAAGATTGAGCTACTGGAGCGTCCAACTTACGGATGTTAAAGCAAAGTGCTAGGTGGGAGACAACCCACCATAGTATGATCGTTCTTTTCTTTCTATCTTTAGTTTTTCCTAGTCAATAACTCTTCTCTTTATTAGCACCTTCATGCATCTGCATTCGTATTTTATATATATTAAAAAAAAGAGCTACGCGACGCGACCGCATCAGCGACGCGTCCGCGTCGCAAGAATAGGTGAGAAAATAAAAAGCGTACAGAGAGTCATGCCGGAGCGTGGCTGGAGGCATGCCAATGGCACAGATCATCCCACGCGACCGCGTCACTGACGCGTCTGCGTAACATGGGATTCCTGGCCTTCCACGCGATCGCATGCCCCACGCGGCCGTGTGCCTTGGATTTCGACGTAAAAGGGTGCACAACCAATTATTGTGCTGGAGTGGTGTTGGATTGGTGCTGAACGCATAATTCTACCCACGCGGCCGCGTGCCCCACGCGACCGCGTCACATTCCTCTAAAAGCCCACTCACGCGATCGCCTGCCCCACGCGATCGCGTCACCCCAATTTTGGAAAATTTATCAATTTGAACAGAGAGTTGTGCCGCCGCGAGGCTGTACTCGCGCCAGAAGCACAATATGGGTCACGCGACCACGTGACTTACGTGACTGCGTCAACTACCTTACAGTGCAATCACGCGAACGCGTGCTCCATGCGGCCGTGTCGCTTGCACTGCACAGCTCCACCAAAACTGCCAAATTATCTTATCTTTCTCTCTTCCAAATCCTAATTTTTCTTTTCCCTCCTTACTTCTCCCTTCTCCCTTCTATCCCACCCTTCACTATCTCTTTCTCTCACCTCCATTAACAAGATTTTCTTTTCTTCTTCCCTTTCTCCCTTTTTATCATTCATCTTCTTTTAGATGTTATTTTCTTTTATTTTCTTTTTCTTTTCTTTATCATTATTTTCTTTCTTCTTATTTCCTTTTTACATGGTGCTAGCATATTTATTTGAGCCATCATTCCTCATTATTTGCTTGTGGATTATTGTAATTTGTTTGGCACTTATATCTTATTCTCAAAAAAGGATTGCTTGCATGTTTACTTTAATACTTTCTATGCCTTATTTACCATGCATGCTATGTGTTTGTGAAAAGGCTTATATGGCATCATGCACCTTTCTACATTATCCTATTCTACTACTCCATGCATGTTTTTCACAAATATTCCTTTACTATTTTATTAATCCAATTTAATTGCCAATACAAATTGTTAATTTGTTATGAAGTGATGCTTGATCTATGCTACTCATGCCCTTGCCGGCATGCCAATAATCATCTTGCATCTACTTCCCTTTTTATGCACCTATCCTATTTCCTTTCTTGATCTTTTCACATATTGTCTAGACCATGTGTTTCTTTCATTCATCTTCACCGTGCACTGTTTATTACCCACTCCATCTCCTTCCTTGCTTTGTTTCTTTGGATCTAACTTACTTTCTCTTCCCTTTTTCAGAATGGCCACCAAGAAAGGCAAAGAGAACGCTACCCCTAAACCCACAGCAAGGAAAGGAACGAAGAGAGCATTAGTGGCAGAACCCTCTTCAACTGCAGTTAAGCCCTCAACAAAGAGAATTAAAAGGATTATCAAGGTTGATGAAAAGGAACGAGCCTTCCCAGCCAAGGACACTGCACGATTCCCAAATCGCTACTGTGAGTAGATGTTCCCTATTCTGGCAGCTCGAAATTACAATAACGAACACCTTCTTATCCTTCCGCCTCATATCGCTGAATTTGTTGAGCCACAAATTGCACATAGACATTGGGGATTTTTACTGACACAGCCACGACAGGTTAATCTTTCTTGGGTTGTTGAGTTCTACTCCAACTTCCACCTGCCAACTCTGCAGTCCATCTATTTACGCCAGAAGCAAGTCCCCATTATAGAAGAAGCCATACAGCAAGCCTTAGATCTCCCACCTGCTCCAGAAGGATTGGACGCTTTTTAGAGAGCCGCAACCAAGCGCCAGGCATACACTTTTGACTGGGATGCTGTTCTCAGAGTTATTGCTCACCTTGGCAGCAAATGGATCTTCGGATACCATCGTTCCCATCCTAAGGGAATCTCAGCTTCTGCCCTTACCTTAGAGGCTCACGTATGGGCACAGATCATGTCCCATTACGTCTTCCTGAGTACTCATGAGTCCTCCTTCACCGTAGACATGGCCGTTCTACTATGGTGTATCCTCACAGACCAGCCTCTCAATTTACCGCGACATATCCGGAATGCTATGGAACATGTGCAGATCGCGGGCAACCTACCTTTTCCCGTATTGGTCTCTGATCTCATCTCAGCAGCCGGAGTATCCTACAGAGCTGGGGACACCAAAGCCATTCTCCCACGGGATGATCAATATATTCCTCACGGGAAATATCTCAGGCCACAACTTGCCACTACCAGCCAGTCCACAGAGGATGCTCAGCTCCTCCACCATCTACCAGTCAACTACTACATCAGATACTGAAGCGGTTGGACCAACATGAAAAGAAAGCAAAGCTCCATGAGCGCCGCAACTAACGCCGATTCAAACACCTCAGGGAGCTGCTTCGAGAAGATTGCAGAGACTCAGCCACCCCGGACTCCACGTCCTTCACCAGCACAGGGAGCCATGACAGCCCCGACTGTGGAGACACTGCCACCAGCCCACCATTATTCCTGACAGATGGCATCGAGGACGGTGCAAAGCCTTAAGTGTGGGGAGGTCGGTCCGTACCTGACTTCCGGAGGTAAATTCTCTTCCCTAGCACCAATAAATTAGGATATTTTAGTTAGATTTTCTTTTTCTTAGAATAGGTTAGTTGCATGCATGTTCTACTTGATTGAAAAGACAATAAGTTTCCTCTAAAAAAAAATATATGTTTAGAACAAAATTTCACTAATTCTGATCCTAATTTTTAGGATAAATCTGCTTGAAGTTGTATTTGGAACATGATTTTTGAGCTAAAGAACACACAACCTGTGAAAATTTGAGCCTTTATGCATGGCTACATTATTTAACCATGATTATTTTTATTCTTGTGTGTTTACTTCTCTATGATTGTAATCTATATTTTGTCCCATCCTATATGTCCAATAGTTATTATGTTTATATGCTTGCATGTGATTGAGGCCATTATTTGTTTAAACTCACTTATCCAAATTAAGCCTACCCTTTTTAATTACCTTTGTTAACCACTTTGAGCCTTAAAATTCCATTTGTTCTATATTTTACCACATTACTAGCCTTAAGCGGAAAAACAATTGTATATCCCAAATTGAATCTTTGGTTAGCTTAAGATAGAATTGTGTATGCTAGTTAAGTATGGGAATATGTGGGAACAAAAATTATTAAGGGAATGTATCATGATAATATAATGGGAATTTGGGTACCTACTCATGTGAAGCTATAAGAATTACAAATCTATGTGCATTGATAAGCTATGTTTAATGAATAAGGGGACAAAATTACCCCAATGTTAAATTAAAAAATTCAAAGATCAATGCACACATATAAAAAAATTTTTTTTTGATACATGAGTATGGAAGGTAAAAGGGAATTCTGGGTAGCTAGGTATGAATTCTAAAGTTATATAAAATATATAGCACTACAATATTTTGGGTCTATGGCCATAGTTTTTTTTGTCACGGTAAAAAACCGTGACCATAGACCCTCTATGGTCACGGTTTTTTAGGGTGATAAAAAAAAAAGCTATGGTCACGGTTTTTTTTGGAAAAGGTGACCATAGAGTACCTATGGTCACGGTTTTTTAAAAAAGGGTGGCTTAAAAGGGTCTATGGTCACGGTTTTGAGGGGTGACCTAAAGGGGTCTATGGTCACGGATTTTTACAGTGACCAAAAAGGGTCTATGGTCACGATTTTTCAAAAAAGGGTGACCTAAAAGGGTCTATGGTCACGATTTTCGGGGGTGGCCTAAAGGGGTCTATGGTCATGGTTTTGGGAGGTGGCATAAAAGGGTCTATGGTCACGGTTTTGGAGGTGACCTAAAAGGGTCTATGATCACGGTTTTTTACAGTGACCAAAAAGGGGCTATGGTCACGGTTTTTCAAAAAAGGGTGACCCAAAAGGGTCTATGGTCACGGTTTTGGGGGGTGACCTAATGGGGTCTATGGTCACGGTTTTTTGGGTGGCCTAAAAGGGTCTATGGTCACGGTTTTGGGGGTGGCCTAAAGGGGTCTATGGTCACAGTTTTGGAGGGTGGCCTAAAAGGGTCTATGGTCACGGTTTTAGGGGTGACCTAAAGGGATCTATGGTCACAGTTTTTTACAGTGACCAAAAAGGGACTATGGTCACGGTTTTTCAAAAAAAGGTGACCTAAAAGGGTCTAGCGTCATGGTTTTGGGGGTGACCTAAAGGGGTCTATGGTCACGGTTTTGGGGGTGGCCTAAAGGGGTCTATGGTCACGGTTTTTGGGGGTGGCCTAAAGGGGTCTATGGTCACGGTTTTTTATAGTGACCAAAAAGGGTCCATGGTCACGATTTTTCGAAAGGGTGACTTAAAAGGGTCTATGGTCACGGTTTTGAGAGTGACCTAAAGAGGTTTATGGTCACGGTTTTTCAAAAGGGTAACCTAAAATGGTCTATGATCACAATTTTGAGGGTGACCTAAAGGGATCTATGGTCACAGTTTTAATCATTTGAGTTTTAATTAATTAAGATTTTTATGTATTTTTTATTATTTTAAATATATTTTCTTTTTAAAAATTTTAATAATTAAAAACTAATAATAATTTTATATGATTTACTTTAAATATTAAAATTTGAAATCTAATTTTATAAATAAAAAATTAGGTTGAATACTATTAATAATTTTAAATTAAAAATAATTTAAAACTTAATAATATAAAAATTAATTTTTTACACTAAAAATTTAACCATTAAATAATAGATTATTAAGTTTTGTGGATTAATAATTAGGGAAAAAGCATAGACGACGCCGTTTCTTGTTTATTTGAAATACATGAGAACCAAATTGAAGGAAATTGAAAACCCCCGCGGCCCTCTTCTTTCTTCCCCCAATTCATAAAACTGTGACTGATGGAAATCGAAACTTGAAAACCCTAGCCCCTTGTTGCTGCCACCGTCCCAAGCTCTTCAGCGCCACCGCCGTCCCAAACTCCGCGGCGCCATCGCTTCTTCCCCTTCCCTGTTTTGCAAAACCTAGAAAACTCAGCACGTCGTCTTCATCTTCGTCGGCTTCGCTGTTCATGGTTTGGAGTAGCACGCCGTCCGGTTGCCGCTTGCCTTCATCTCGCATATCGCCTTGTCTCGCCGGTTGCCGTCCGTCGAAGGTTAGTAGCCTCCACTTCTTCTTTTTGGTTCACTGAAACATGTGTTGGATTTTGGTATTTTCTTCTTTTCAGTGCGTTTCTCACGCCCTTTTGATGGGAAAGAAAAAGTGGAGTCATGTGCCATAGATTTCGTAGGTTTTGAGTTTGATATTGTTTCTATTATTTATGATGCCATTTTGGAGTATTATTTTAAGCTATGCCCCTACGTGTGCTTGTTGAATTCCCTCGATAACCAATTGGAATTCAGGGCGCGTACCGTTTTCGTGCGATGAGAAGAATCAATCAGTAAAACAGGACAAGTTAACATATGGTATAAAGAATGAATGAATGGGATCAAACCATGGAGGAAACAATGAGACCCTGTTCGTTGGGAATGCTTTTGCCATACCTCAAAACCCAGTATCGGTTCTTTGTCAATTTTACACCTACCATTCTTTGATTACCCTAAACTTGCGGCTGCTAGTGCCACACACACTTTGCCCGTGGTGAGTTGGTTGTGCCCTAGCTACCAGAACCACCATTTCTGAACTCTTATTGCTCTGTAACAATCCTATAGCTCAGGCAAGTCAATTTTTCGTTGTGAATCCTTTTTTTCAAATTGTGTTCTGTGTAGCTTGTAGACTGGTTGTGCCCTTGCATTCAGTTATTATTCTATGTTTGATATTCACAATTTCATACAGGATGCTGCTGTATTAATTGCTTTCCTGATTTCTGTCGTGTTCCACGAGGTTTGTGTCTCTCTCTAATGCTATTTTATCTAATGAAAGAAGCATCCATTATTTTCTTTTCTCTGGTTTGAGAAGTTGAAGGAAGGTGATGTTGCCCCAGTCGTAGTCATTACCTCTGAAGTATTATTTCTCGTTTTATCCTTGAGAAGTTGTCAGTGTGGCTAATGCCGCTGCTATTTGTTCGGCTCAAGACTGTTGCTGCTGCTACCAGTTAGGATGAACGGGTCAGGCTTAATTTATGTGGATTTCGACACATTGAGGTAGGGGATTCATTTCCAAACTAAACATTTTAAATCATGAATGCCAATAAAGTGTTAGATGAGGCTCTTCTAAAATGCAAATAGTTTAAAGAGTAAAGTGTTGTATATATACAAACACTTATGATAAGAAAATTAATCTTCTTGCCTTAGGCTTGTTTGTATGTTTTACATTTACTTCTAGCAGCTGGTAAGTTATCCTTCTTAGTTACTGAATGAACAATACAAGGCTGGATTAATTTCACACAAATTTTATTCATGAGGCAAGGAATTCTGAGAGAGCAGCCAAAAACTTGAGAAACAACAAATTGATCAGGGTTCCTCATGTATTCTGGGTATGATAGTCTTCATTATTTTCCTTTCAGTGGAATACTTAGTGTTTACTATAATACTTTTACCAACATAGTATGATATTAATGCATGCAGGATTTGACTAGCAGGCAAGTCCTAACAATGCAGTTTTATACAGGGCAAAAGGTATGTTCTGAATAATATCTTTGTTGTTACATCAAATTGCCAGGGACATTTTTACTTTGCTGATGTATAACTGCATGAATCATGATTGATTTTTTGTTGTTACACCACTACTTTGCCATTACCCTATTAAGGTACATACCTTGTTAAATTAATAGTTTCATTTTATTTTATTTTATTTTAATTAATTAATTATTAATTAATTATGGTCCTGCTTGACTTTTGCTGAAGTCATATGCCTCTGTGAATATGATAATGATCTTTATCTATATGTGAGGAGAACAAACCCCATGTGCATAAGATTTTATACTCTATTAGTGGTGCATGAATAATGCATTTCCTTATTAGCTTCCTTTGACACTTTATCGATGCTGTTAATAATTAACTGCCTTCAAAGTTGCTTGAAAAATAGCTCATTATAGAAGGAGATGAAAGAACTTTAATAATTTGTGTCTAGTTGAATTTTGTTGGCATAATTTTGACTCCGATCTACTTTTATTTGTAAGCTTGAAAATATATTTTCAGTCATTTTCACTTTAATGGATAGTGATTTGAATTTTGAAGTTGTGATAAGTGATTTGTGATTAGTGATTTTGTTATGCTGCTGGTTTGAATTAATTTAGGGGTGATTATTTGTTATGCTGCTGTATAGAAAATTTTTTAAAATCATGTATAGAAAATTCTTGTTATGCTGCTGGTTTGAATTAATTTAGGGGTGATTAATTCTTGTTCGCTGGTGTTGATTACTTGATTTGTTTGATGGGTTGGAAGCTAATAATAGTATTTCGGTATTACCTTGTTTTTTAAGCTTCTATTTTTGTTGTGGTTGTTTTTTTGTGCTGGAATTTTTTAGAGTTTTAAGCTACTTCAACAGGGGAGTTGAAGTTCCACTCAAAGATAGATTAAAAATATATAAACATTACTAAATGGCTCAAAACCTTAGCAAATGCTCCTTGTTATTTAGTGGTTGAAATTTTCATGTTGATTGACTTATTTAACTTGTGCTCCATATTCATTACTCAACTGTACTGCATGCATCATCAAAAACATTTTTGTTCTATTCTAACTTCTTTATTTCTTTTGCTAGCAGGAGGACATGATGTGAAGAAAATATGTTCTATACAAATATAAGATGGGATGGGTCTTATAATGATTTTGGTTATCTAACTATATTATTTTGATGTGTTCTTTACATTTTGATAAGAGACGTTATAAGGTATTACATGTAATGGATAAATTACACCTTATTTTGATTAGTATTGTAATGGATATCTAGTTTTTAATGAAACTTTCATGATTTACATTTATTGAATTTCTCATTCTTAGATTTATTTTGTGATTATCATCATTTTGGGATGTGATTATGCTTTTAAAAAAAATTTCATAAAATAAAATAGGTTACCATAGATAAGCTATAGCCACGGTAAAAACCGTGACCATAGATAAGGCTATAGTCACGGTGAAAAACCGTGACCATAGATAAGGCTATGGTCACAATTTTAAGGAGGGGTGACCATAGAAGCTATGGCCACGGTGAAAAATCGTGACCATAGATAGGCTATGGTCACAATTTTAAGGAGGGTGACCATAGAGTCTATGGCCACGGTGAAAAACCGTGACCATAGATAGGGCTATGGTCACGGTTTTAGGTGGGGGTGACCATAGAGGCTATGGCCACGGTGAAAACCGTGACCATAGATAGGGCTATGGTCACGGTTTTAAGGAGGGGTGACCATAGAGGCTATGGTCACGGTGAAAACCGTGACCATAGACAAGGCTATGGTCACGGTTTTTTACCGTGACCATAGATTAACCTATGGTCACGGTAAAAAAACGTGGCCTAAAGTGTCAGATGTTGAAAATTGAAACCGTGACCATAGATAAAAAAACCGTGACCATAGACCTATGGCCACGAGAGAATAGACCACGGTAAAAAACCGTGACCATCTGTTGTTGATTAGTTAGGAGAAAAACAAAAGTTAGAGAGCATAATTAGAGAAGGATAGAGTGATTACCCTATACACTAGAGGGATTAGAGTGTATATACATCATCAGTGAGGGTTCTATACTTAAATTTTCATGTTCCCTGCTTTCACGAGTTATCTTCTTGCAATTTTATCTGTTTTACTGTATAGTGATAGAATTAATGGAATTTGATTTGTAATTGTTTTGAAGAGCTTGTTTACTTTTGATCAAGTGGGCAAGAATCATATAGTTGCATTTGTATATATATAGGTTGTATTACATTGCATGAATTTCTACATGTTCAGACTCATTTGTCTTATCTTCTTCAATGGACATGCTAATGTTTAAGTGTGGGGATGTTGATAAACCACTATTTTATGGTTTATATTGTGTATAATTATGTGGTTTTATCATGATCCTTACCTAATTATTCATTAATTTAGCATGCATTTATATTTCCTTCCTGGAATTATTACATGGTTGAAAACTGCTTCCTAGAGACTTTTTATTACGCATTTTAGTTCTCCCTTATCCCATTCGATGCCGTGATCTGTGTGTTGAGTGTTTCAGGCTTTATAGGGCATGGATGAGTTGGAGATTGGAAGGGAAGCTAGCAAAAATGGAAGGAACACAAGAAATTGAGGAGACAACCAGCGAGAAGTGACGCGGCCGCATGGCTCACGCGTCGCGCGGAAGAGGAGAAATCGCAGTGACGCGGCCGCATAGCTCACGCGATCGCGCGAAAAGGAAAAGAACAAGTGACGGGGAGGCGTGAACGACGCGAACGCGTGGCACGAAAAAACGTGAATGACACGTCCGCGTGGACGACGCGATCGCGTGACATGCGCGATCTGCATAATTTGTAGATTTCGCTGGTGGCGATTTTGGGCCCTGTTTTGACCCAGTTCTCGGCCCAGAACAGCAGACTAGAGCCAGAGAACATGCAGAAACGAAGGACAACATTCATTCTACACAGTTTTGAGTTTTTAGATCTAGTTTTACTCATCCTCTAGGTTTTCTCTCTACAAAATTGGTACTCTTAGGATATTATTTTTCTACTGCTTTTGCATTGGGATATTGAGAAGAGTCATTACCTCATCAAGACTTCGTCATTCTAGTTCATTTTCTTTACTTGGCTTTACTCTTCCATGTCCTTTGCTTTGTTAATTTTACCATTGGAATATTATTAGGATTTATTCAATATAAGGATTATTCTTATTTTAATTGGATTATTTTTAATTTCTATTTACAATGTTTTTATTTAAATTCTTCTCATATGTTATGAATTTTGCATTCACAATGAGCGAGTAGTTCCCTAACTTGATGGGGAGTTGATTGAAAGGAACCAATTGAGTTGGAAGGCTTGAAAGAAGGATTGTAATTGGGTTACTGTTGGATTGCCTTCTAGTCACTAACACCAATCCCTTTTAATTAAGTGGGTTGCAATTTGTGAACAGACGTAGCATTCCAACTTGTTTGACTTTCCTTTGCCTAGTAAAGGATAACAAAACAAAATAACTTTTAATTATCAATTAATCTTGAGAGTATTCCAACTGTAATAGGGATTCCAACTAATCAACTCCCAGTCAAGGCTTTTATTTACATTGTTCAAATTCATCAATTTAAATTCCTGTTATTCAACTCAAACCTTTTTGAAAATATCTGATTAATAAAATAGCATACCTTTCTGCAACTCGTTGGGAGACGACCTGGGATTCATACTCCCAGTATTTAAAATTTGAATTTCTGTGACATATTTCTAAATTGATAAGTGGATTTCCGGTGAGTTAAGAACTATACTTGCAACGTATACATTTTAGTAATTTTTAATTCACCAATTTCCGCTGCATCATTCTCCAAAATGCCAAGCTCCCTTCTAGTTCAAAACTACTCATATATATACTACTCTTCTTGATCTTCTAGTCAGCTCTTTAAGTCTTGGATATGGGCCTTTGATCTTGAGTTGAAGCAGTTACAATCTTCAGTGGGCTCAACTTTGCTTGCAGAAAAAGTGTAAGTCAGGCATGGGTGGACATTAGTTAGGACGTTAGTGGTGTTAACGTTAAGTGAAAATGTGGGTTCGAGAACGTTAGTGGCGATCACCTTTTTCACTAACGCTCCAAACCAAATTGATCCACGTTAACTTCAACGTTAGTGGCACTAACATGACCACTAACATTGCCTCTTAGTCCTTCGCAGACGTTATTGGCATTCACTTTACCAATAACGTTGCTTCTCAATCTTTCGCAAACGTTATTGGCATTTACCTTTACCAATAACGTTACTCTTTGCTTCTTTTCCCCACGTTAGTGATCCACGTTAGTGTAACTAACGTGGCCGTTAATGTGGGCATGCCCGAGCTTTGAGAGTGTTAGTGACACTTACCTTTGTCACTAATGCTTCAAACGCCCCCTTCTTCCTATGTTAGTGCCTCACGTTAATTGCATTAACGTGACCACTAACGTGGTGGTGATTGCCATCTCCAACGTTAGTGACAAAGGTGAGTGTCACTAATGTTGGCCTATCATTCCTTGCTCTATGTTACCCTTCACGTTAGTGGTCTTAACGTGACCACTAACGTAGGTAATATTGGCTTAGTCCAACGTTAGTGACAAAGGTAAGTGTCACTAACGTTTGTGATTGCTTTCTCCTCCCACGTTAGAGTTCACGTTAATTGGATTAATGTGACTCTTAACGTGGCTAAGTGTACCCTTTTAGAACATTAGTGGTATTCACTTTTACCACTAACATTGGAGCCCCCTTTTCCTCCACGTTAGCTACCACGTTAATGTAATTAACATGGCAACTAACGTGGGCTATGATGGCTTCGAAGGCGTTATTGGTGATCACCTTTTCCATTAACGCTGCAAGCTTCTTCCCATTCCACGTTAGTGGTCACGTTAATTAGATTAACGTGACTACTAACGTGGCTCTTCTTTGCTTCCTTTGTCCTGAAATCAAGCAAATAAAGTGCATCAAAGCTCTGTTCCAAGTCATGAGATCATGCATTATCCATTTTATCATTCAATTCTTGCATAATTCTCATGAAATCATGTAAAGTTCACAATATTTGCTTGAATCAAGGTGTAAGTGTATATCTACCCAAAACATGCGTATTTACTAAGAAATTGCATGAAACTACCCTAAAACAGTAAAGAAAAGGTAAGTGAAACTGGCCAAGATGCCCTGGCATCACAACACCAAACTTAAAGCTTGCTTGTCCCTAAGCAAGTACTGAAACATAGCAAAGATGAATGAAAGAACATAGGAAAGATGAATGAAAGAACAAGATAAACAACTCATTATTATAGAAGTCAAGTTCTTGGTCTATGGGGTTTCATGCATAGCAACTTAGGTTCATTCCTTTACTGGTTTTTAGGTCCTTATCATGCCCTTGAACACTCACTTGATTGCACCCTATGAGACTTCTTATTTATTGATCCTCCCTTCTTTTCCAGGGTTTATTGCATTCTTGGGCTAAGTGCTCTGTGAGAGGGTGACTCTTTAAGATAAGCTTTCAGCCAATACTCCCGAACCAGTTGCTTCAAGGTGCTAGGTGTTAAGACACCCCTAAGGACTTACTCCCTCAAGTCTCTTTCCCCCATACATGCATACCACAGGCATATGGTTTGTTACTTTCTTTCTTGAGACCTTGGTGTCCAGCACCTCTTTGGGTTACTAAGTTCTCTGTAGCAAAGGTTGCTCTTGATAGTAGACTTTCAGCTGATAATCCCGGGTTAGTTAACCTAAGTTACCAAGTGATAAGGCACACTTGAGAGCTTATTCATCCAAGCATATCCCTTGCACGGGGGCACCACAAACACATGCCTCAAGACTCAAACCCTTGGTGTCTAGCCTTATTTCTTATTATCTTTCTTTCCTTTTCAAACTCTTATTGTTCTTTCTCTTTTTCTTATTAGGATCTTGTTGGTTGCCTAGTCTCAAAGGATGTGTTTCAATCATGTGATTTAGAGCATATAGTTGCCTATATACCTTGTTGGTAAACCAACTTAGCTAATCAATTACCATACCACAAACATTGAGAACTTACTTCACAAGATAAATGCCACTCTTGTTTTTCATAGCATTTTCTTTTATTTGACTTAAAGGACAAGCATATATGTAAACAAGATGAAAATGAAAGCCAGGGACTTAGACCAGCACACTTATATGTGAATAAAGAGGAACAAGCAGAATATGAATGTCTCCTGAGAACAATATTCAATCATACTTTCAATTAAAGTACTACAACTCAGAGACAGTTAAATATAGTACAACCTCCTGATGTCTTCCTATTTCTTCCTTGTCATCATCATCTTAGCTTTTGCATCCTTGTTTGTCTCCTTGGATGATGATGTATGATTATTCCATGAGATTGATTGAATTCCTGTAAAACTATTAGAAGTTGCTTGTTCCCCAAGAACTTGAAAAATAGTTGGCATGCATGTATGCTTGTGAATTTCTGAAATTAATTTGGTGTGTGAACACCAAACTTAGTTCCTTGCCTAATGCAACAAATTGAATACATGCAGAAACCTCATGTGCTTTTATTAAGAAAACAATTATGAACTAGAAAAGCAAACTATGCATTAGAGATTAAACATCTGCCAAGTAGTTTCTCTGTTTGTTAGAGCAAATGCTTTATCATTGAAGGGTTACAATGCACTCTTCAGATGGAGTCTTTGGTGGAACACCAAACTTAGAGTTCCACATTTACCCTTGGAATATTTTGGTGTGCAACACCAAACTTAGCTCCTCACAATATAGAGAACTCTACTTGAATCTTTTATTGAGACAATAATGAAAAGAAAACTACTTCAGGCTGGTTGCCTCCCAACAAAGCACTTTTTTAGCGTCGCTAGCTCGACAGTTGTCCTTTGTCAGGGTGGTTGGTAATGCTTCAAATCTTCCCCTCTTGCAGTGAATCTGTCTCCATTGGCTTTATTAAGAAGCTCTACATGTTCCAAGGAAAGAATTTTGCTAATGGTGTACACTTGAGGCAGCTGAGATGGGATGGTGAGGAGATGAGGTGGAATAGATGAAAAATAAGCAGAGATCACTTCATCTCCTGGAGAGAAATTCTCTGTAGGGATCTTCTTGTTCTTCCATCCCCTTGGGGCCTTTTTCCTTGTTTCCCTTGATATTGCCTTGCTCCTTGTGGTTTTTTTTTTCAGAAAGATTTTGTTGCTGGTCTCATATGACTCTGGTGGGTCTAGCTCCTCTTGGGTTACACATGGCTGTTGTTCCTTCTGACCACATTGCTTGTCAACCAGAGGAATTCTCAGGTGTATTGTTTGTGCTTCCGTGCTTGTTTCTTCCATCAATGCCTTATTGTGCTCTTCCCTTGATTCTTTGGTTTCTTGATCTACTTCTTGTGAGGGTTTAAATACATTGAAGGTGTGTTGTTCATCATGTATCCTCATTATTAGCTCTCCTTGCTCCACATCTATAAGTGCCCTGGCTGTGGCTAAGAATGGTCTCCCCAGGATGATGTGATGGATGTGATTCTCTTCCATCTCCAAGATAACAAAGTCTGTGGGAAGGAAGTAGTTCCCAATATTCACTAACACATTTTCAACCACTCCTATTGCCTGTTTTTGAGTTTTGTCAGCCAATTTGATGATTACGTTCGTGTGTGTTTGCTTATTGATTTGAAGTTTTTTCGTGAGGGATAGAGGCATTAAGTTGATGCTTGCTCCCAGGTGACAGAGTCCCTTATCAATCATTGTTTCTCCTATAGCACAGGGGATGTGAAAACTCCCTGGGTCCTTCCTTTTTGTAGGTGGCTCTATTTGAATGAGAGCACTGCACTCCTTATTCATCAGTATTGTTTGCCCACCTTTCAGTGAACTCTTTCTGGTCAGTAGCTCCTTTATGTACTTGATGTATGAGGGCATCTGCTGGAAAGCCTTGATGAACGGTATGTTTACATGAAGAGATGCAAACATGTCGAGGAACCTTGAATACACTCTCCTTGCTACACCAGCCTTGAGCCTTTGGGGAAAAGGTGCATATGGGTTCAGAGTCTCCTTTTTTTTTAGCTCCTTCCTGTGTGTGGAATTGGGTGCTTGATTTCTCTCTTCATGCTTTTCCTTTGGATTGTCTTGAGAGTGTTCTGTTTGTGTGTTTACTTCTTCCACACTCCTCTCATTACTTATAGTGATCATCTTGCATTCTTCCCATCTTACTTTCTTTGTTTCTCCTCTTGGGTTCTTCTCTGTGTCACTTGGAAAACTATTAGTAGGCTTGGAAAACTGTTGAGATAGATATCCCACTTGGGACTCCAGCCTCTTGATGGTGTCTCCCTGGTTTTTGATATTGGCTCGCACTTCATCCTTGAACACTCTGTTGTCTTGGACTTCCTTACATATACCTTCAAGCAGAGTCTCAATTCTGGAGAGTCTATCTTCGGTTGGTGATGGTGGGTTGAGGTTAGGAGGTTGAGAGTGGTCATGTTGGTTTTGATATGGATGTTGAGAAGGGTGGTTAGGTGGGTGTTGATATGATCTCTGTGAGGGATGTTAGTGAGTTACATTGTTGTTGAGATTGTGGTTGTGGCGTCTCTGGTCTTGGCCTTGGTCTTGTTGATTTTCCCACCCAAAATTAGGGTGGTTCCTCCAACCAGAATTATAAGTTTTGGAGTATGGATCATGGGTCTGCCTAGGTGAATTCCCAATATAGTTGGCTTGTTCCCAGTCACCTTTTTCTCCTGTATTCACTCCTTCTTGAGCTGGTGATGAAGTGATGACTACTGTAACTTGGTTCTCTTCCATCTTCTTGGTAAGATCAGCTAAATGCTTGGTGATTATCTTATTTTGAGCCAGCAGTGCATCCATATGGTTCAGCTCCATCACTCCTCGAGTGTTGCTCCTTTCAGAAGCATAGAAGTAGTCATTCTCAGCTACAGTCTCAATGACATCTATGGCTTCTTCAATGGTTTTCTTTTTGTTTAGAGACCCCCCTGATGAATGGTCTATGGCCTTCTTTGATTCGTAAGAAAGACCTTCATAGAAAATGTGCAGTTGAACCCATTCGTTGAACATGTCTGGTGGGCACCTTCTTGTTAAGTCCTTAAACCTCTCCCATGCCTCATAGAGAGTTTCACCATCTTGTTGCCTGAATGTTTGTACCTCAGCTCTCAACCTGTTAATTTTTTGAGGAGGATAGAATCTCGCCAAGAATTTGTTCACCACATCTTCCCAATTTGTTAAACTCTTCTTCGGGAAAGATTCCAACCATTTAGATGCTTTGTTCCTGAGTGAAAAGGGGAACAAAAGCAGTCTATAGGCATCAGGATGAACATCATTAGACTTCACAATGTCACATATTCTTAGGAAGGTGGTTAGATGTTGATTGGGGTCTTCTTGGGCGCTTCCTCTGAATGAACAGTTGTTCTGAACAAGGGTGATGAGCTGTGGTTTTAATTCAAAATTATTGGCATGTATGGTTGGCTTTTGGATGCTACTTCCATAATTTCTTGGGTTTGGATTGATGTATGAGCCTAGAACCCTTCTTTCTGGCCCAGCATGATTCTCAGGGCCTTCTTTGGCATGGTTGTGAGCTTCTCCTTCATGGTTGTTTTCCAGGTTCTCCTCCATGTTTGTTTCAAAGTACTCCTCCTCTTCCTCAGCACCAAAAACTCTTTTCCCTCGTGCTTCCCTCCTTTTTCTAAGGAAGGTCCTCTCAGGTTCAGAATCAAAGGAAGTTGAAGCTCCGCTTCTTCTCCCTGTCATTCAAATAACAAAGCACACAGCTAGAAAGAAAATGAAGAAATTATTATTGTTAGAGTAGCTGTTAGTGTGAGTGGTGCAATTTATCAAACAGTTAGTGGATTAGTGAATAAAATTGTAAATAACAATAGAAAAAAAGAAAACAAAAACAAAGAGGGGACAGGGGAGAAGGGAGAAAATAACTGAAACTGAAGGTAAATGACTAGATAAAATAAACAAGCAAAAGAAAAATGCTCAATCTAGTGATCTTCCAACTTAATCATTGTTGATACAAAATCAATCCCCGACAACGGCGCCATAAACTTGATGCACGAAAACTTGTATCTCAATAAATCTCCCTCGGCAAGTATACCGAATTGTCGTCAAGTAAAAACTCACAATAAAGTGAGGTCGAATCCCACAGGGATTGATTGGTCAAGCAACTTTAATTGGAGGAATGTTCTAGTTGAGCTAAGCAGAAGTTGAGTTGATAATTGCAGAAAATTAAATGGCGGGTAAGTAAATTGCAGAAAGTAAATTGCAGAATCTTAAATGGGGATTTGGGGAGATGAACATAAAAGTAAATGGCAGAATGTAAAGAGAATGGGTAAGATCAGAAATGGGGGATTCATTGGACTTAGGAGATGTTACATTCTCCGGATCAAGTTTGTTCTCATCTCTTCCTCAATCAATGCATTCATTGATCTCATTGGCAATCTTAGATGATTGGATCCCAATTTCTTGGCAACCTAATCTCTCTAAGCTTGAACAATTGCCTAATTCCTTGATTTTATTGCTCATGGGAAGAGATGAAGTATGGTCACTGATTATACCACATGTATTTCCAAATCAAAGTGTTGGGAGGATTATATGTCACTATATCCATCCAAACCCCAATCTGGTCCAACATGAGAAAGCATTTCTAGCATGATCTCCTCATCCCTTTTCCAAGGCTTTGAGGAGATCCAATTATGGAGAGTTTCTTTTCCAAGACAACTAACCAATTGATTTAAGATCGAAAGCTTTCTAGTAAATCAAGAGAAAAGAAAGAAGAAGAAGAATGAAAACTATAATTGATCCATCAAATTACAACAGAGCTCCCTAACCCAATGAAAAGGGGTTTAGTTGTTCATAGCTCTGGAAATGGAAGATGATAGAGAAGAGTATATTCTAAAGTAAACTAGAAATTGCAGGAAAAGTAAATATACAGAGTGTAGTTCTCCAAAATGCTAAGCTCCCTTTTAGTTCAAAACTACTCCTATATATACTACTCTTCTTGATCTTCTAGTCAGCTCTTCAAGTCTTGGATATGGGCCTTTGATCTTGAGTTGAAGCAGTTACAATCTTCAGTGGGCTCAGCTTTGCTTGCAGAAAAAGTGTGAGTCAGGCATGGGTGGACGTTAGTTAGGACGTTAGTGGTGTTAACATTAAGTGAAAATGTGGGTTCGAGAACGTTAGTGACGATCACCTTTTTCACTAACGCTCCAAACCAAATTGATCCACGTTAAGTTCAACGTTAGTGGCACTAACATGACCACTAACATCGCCTCTTAGTCCTTCGTAGACGTTATTGGCATTCACCTTTACCAATAACGTTGCTTCTCAATCTTTCGCAAACGTTATTGGCATTCACCTTTACCAATAACGTTGCTCTTTGCTTCTTTTCCCCACGTTAGTGATCCACGTTAGTGTAACTAACGTGGCCCTTAATGTGGGCATGCCCAAGCTTCGAGAGCGTTAGTGACACTTACCTTTGTCACTAACGCTTCAAATGCCCCCTTCTTCCCATGTTAGTGCCTCACGTTAATTGCATTAACGTGACCACTAACGTGGTGGTGATTGCCATTTCCAACTTTAGTGACAAAGGTGAGTGTCACTAACGTTGGCCTATCATTCCTTGCTCCATGTTACCCTTCACGTTAGTGGTCTTAACGTGACCACTAACGTAGGAAATATTAGCTTAGTCCAACGTTAGTGACAAAGGTGAGTGTCACTAACATTGGTGATTACTTTCTCCTCCCATGTTAGAGTTCATGTTAATTGGATTAACGTGACTCTTAACATGGGTAAGTATGCCCTTTTGGAACGTTAGTGGTATTCACTTTTACCACTAACGTTGGAGCTCCCTTTTCCTCCACGTTAGCTACCACGTTAATATAATTAATGTGGCAACTAACGTGGGCTATGATGGCTTCGAAGGCATTATTGGCGATCACCTTTTCCATTAATGCTGCAAGCTTATTCCCATTCCACGTTAGTGGTCACGTTAATTAGATTAACGTGGCTGCTAACGTGGCTCTTCCTTGCTTCCTTTATCCTGAAATTAAGCAAATAAAGTGCATCAAAGCTCTGTTCCAAGTCATGAGATCATGCATTATCCATTTTATCATTTAATTCCTGCATTATTCTCATGAAATCATGTAAAGTTCATAATATTTGTTTGAATCAAGGTGTAAATGTATATCTACCCAAAACTTGCTTATTTACTAATAAATTGCATGAAACTACCCTAAAACAGTAAAGAAAAGGTCAGTGAAACTGGCCAAGATGCCCTGGCATCAGAGACCCCACACTCAACTTCTAAGTTTGGTGTTGAGAGGCCACAACCATGCTATAAGCATCTGTGAAGCTTTGTAAGAGCTTCCTGTCAAGCTATTGACATTAAAGAAGCGCTTATTGGGAGGCAACCAATTTTATTTATCTATATTAATTACTTTTTCATTTTATTTTCCATTGTTATTATATGTCTTCTTTAGGTTGATGATCATGTGAAGAAACAAAAATAGCTGCAACATTAAAGCAGGAAACAAAAACAGCATAAAAAAAATAGCACACCCCGTGGACGAGCTTACTGGCGTTTAAATGCCAGTGAGGATAGCAAAATGGGCATTTAACGCCCAGTCTGGCAGTATTCTGGGCGTTAAACACCAGAAATGGCAGCCAGACTGGTGTTTAACACCAGAAAAGGATGTCTGGTGTCTGGCTGGTGTTAAACGCCAGTAAGGGTAGCAGAATGGGCGTTTAACACCTAGTTTGGTAGCATTCTGGGCGTTAAACATCAGAACTGTGAGCCAGACTGGTGTTTAACGCCAGAAAGGGGTATCAGCCTGGCGTTTAATGCCAGAAATGCCACACAGAGGGTGTTTAAACACCAAAAAGGTGCAGGGATGAGAAATCCTTGACACCTCAGGATCTGTGGGCCCCACAAGATCCCTACCTACCTGAAATCACTCTCATTTCTCTTCACACCTTTCTATAATACTCTTCCCCATAATCTCTTCACTACTCACATCCATCCACTATTTCCCGTCATACAACTCACCTACCCCCACCCACTCAAATTCATACCATTTTCCTCCCAAACCCAACCCCTATCACACGGATTCCCTCTCCCCCTTACCCTATAAATACCCCTCCTTACTCCTTCATTTTCATGCACCACAAACACTCCCAACCCCCCTTGGCTAAACCACTCCTCACCTCCATCTCCTCCATTTCTTCTTCTTCTCCTCTTTTCTTTCTTCTTTTACTCGAGGACGAGCAAACCTTTTAAGTTTGGTGTGGAAAAAAGCGTTGCTTTTTGTTTTTCCATAACCATTAATGGCACCTAAGACCGGAGAAACCTCTAGAAAGAGGAAAGGAAAGGCAATTGCTTCCACCTCTGAGTCATGGGAGATGGAGAGATTCATCTCAAAGGTCCATCAAGACCATTTCTATGAAGTTGTGGCCAAGAAAAAAGTGATCCCCGAGGTCCCCTTCAAGCTCAAAAAGAGCGAATATCCGGAGATCCGACTAGAGATTTGAAGAAGAGGTTGGGAAGCTCTCACCAACGCCATCCAACAAGTCAAAATCTTAATGGTTCAAGAGTTCTATGCTAATGCATGGATCACTAAGAACCATGATCAAAGTGTGAACCCAAACCCAAAGAATTGGCTCACAGTGGTTCGGGTAAAATACTTGGATTTCAGTCCAGAAACCATGAAGTTGGCATTCAATTTGCCAATGATGCAAGGAGATCTTCATCCTTTCACAAGAAGGGTCAACTTTGACCAAAGGTTGGACCAAGTCCTCATGGAAGGCTTGACCTAAAACCCATGGCTAGACGATGGTTAGAGTTCATCAAACGCTCTATCATTCCCACTAGCAACCGGTCCGAAGTAATTGTGGATCAGACTATCATGATCCAGAGTAACATGATTGGAGAGAAAGTAAAAGTTCATGAGATCATACCTCTAGAACTATACAAGGTGGCTGACAAGCCTTCCACCTTGGCATGGTTAGCCTTTCCTCATCTCATCTGCCATCTATGTAATTCAGCCAAAATTGTCATAGAGGAAGACATCCTCATTGAGGAGGACAATCCCGTCACTAAAAAGAGGATGGAGCAAACAAGAGAGCCCACTCATGGACCTCAACAAGAACATGAGCACATCCCTTATCAAGAAATCCCTGAAATGCCTCAAGGGATGCATTTTCCTCCACACAACTATTGGGAGCAACTCAACACCTCTTTAGGAGATTTGAGTTCCAATATGGAGCACCTAAGGATGGAGCACCAAGAGCACTGCATTATCCTCCATGAAATTATAGAAGACCAAAGAGCCAAGAGGGAGGAACAACAAAGGCAAGGAAGAGACATTGAGGAGCTCAAGCACTCCATAGGATCTTCAAGAGGAAGAACTAGTTGCCGTCACTAACGTGGACCCATTCTTTAATTTCCTTGTTCTTATTTTTCTGTTTTTCGGTTTTCATGCTTTATGTTTTGTCTATGTTTGTGTCTTTATTACATGATCATTAGTGTCTAGTGTCTATGTCTTAAAGATATGAGTGTTCCATGAGCCTTTCACCTTTCTTAAAATAAAAATGTTTCTATTTGCAAAAGAACAAGAAGTACATGAATTTCGAATTCTATCTTGAAATTAGTTTAATTGTTTTGATGTGGTGGCAATACTTTTTGTTTTCTGAATGAATGCTTGAACAGTGCATATTTTTGATAGTGAAGTTTATGAATGTTAAAATTGTTGGCTCTTGAAAGAATAATGAAAAAAAGAAATGTTATTGATAACCTAAAAAATCATAAAATTGATTCTTGAAGCAAGAAAAAGCAGTGAAGAACACAAATCTTGCGAAAAAAATAGAGAGAAGAAAATGGAAAAAAATAAAGAAAAAAGAAAAGAAAAGAAAAGAAAAAGCAAGCAGAAAAAGCCAGTAACCCTTTAAACTAAAAGGCAAGGGTAAAGAGGATCCAAGGCTTTGAACATCAATGGATAGGAGGGCCCAAAGGAATAAAATCCTGGCCTAAGTGGCTAAATCAAGCTGTCCCTAACCATGTGCTTGTGTCATGAAGGTCCAAGTGAAAAGCTTGAGACTGAGTGGTTAAAGTCGTGATCCAAAGCAAAACGAGTGTGCTTAAGAACTCTGGGCACCTCTAACTGGGGACTCTAACAAAGCTGAGTCACAATCTGAAAAGGTTCACCCAGTTATGTGTCTGTAGCATTTATGTATCCGGTGGTAATACTGGAAAACAAGATGCTTAGGGTCACGGCCAAGACTCCTAAGTAGCTGTGTTCAAGAATCAACATACTAAACTAGGAGAATCAATAACACTATCTAAATTCTGAGTTCCTATGGATGCCAATCATTCTGAACTTCAAAGGATAAAGTGAGATGCCAAAACTGTTCAGAAGCAAAAAGCTACTAGTCCCGCTCATCTAATTGGAACTAAGCTTCATTGATGTTTTGGAATTTATTGTATATTCTCTTCTTTTTATCCTATTTTGTTTTTAGTTGCTTGGGGATAAGCAACAATTTAAGTTTGGTGTTGTGATTAGCGGATAATTTATATGTTTTAGTATATTTTTATTACTTTTTTATGCAAAAATCACATTTCTGGACTTTACTATGAGTTTGTGTGGTTTTCTGTGATTTCAGGTATTTTCTGGCTGAAATTGAGGGACCTAAGCAAAAATATTATTCAGAGGCTGAGAAAGGACTGCAGATGTTGTTGGATTCTGACCTCCCTGCACTCGAAGAGGATTTTCTAGAGCTACAGAAACCCAATTGGCGCGATTTCAATTGCGTTGGAAAGTAGACATCTTGGACTTTCTAGCAATGTATAATAGTTTATACTTTTCCCAGGATTTAATGGCCCAAACTGGCGTCCAAACGCCCACCAGGGACCCTTTTCTGGCGTAAAACACTAGAACTGGCACCAGAACTAGAGTTAAACGCCCAAACTGGCATCCAAGCTGGCGTTTAACTCCAAGGATGGCCTATGCACGTGAAAGCTTCAAAGCTCAGCCCAAACACACACCAAGTGGGCCCCAGAAGCAAATTTCTACACTATCTACTCATTTTCTGTAAACCTTAGTAACTAGTTTAGTATAAATAGCACTTTTGACTATTGTATTTATGATCTTTGGAAATATCTTTTAATCTTTGGATCACTTTTGGGAGGCTGGCCATTCGGCAAAGCCTAGACCTTCTTCTCTTATGTATTTTCTACGGTAGAGTTTCTATACCTCATAGATTAAGGTGAGGAGCTCTGCTGTTCCTCATGAATTAATGCAAGTACTATTATTTTTCTTTCAATTCATGCCTACTTATTCTCCAATATATACTCTCGTACTTAATTCAGTTAAGTCAGAATGAAGGGGGTGACCCATGACAATCACCCACAATCTTCGTTACTCACTTAACCAAGATCTGCGTGCCTGACAACCACAAAGCGGTCTACATGATGTTCAACGTAGTCATTGGATGACAGTCGGAGTATATTCTCTTGGGTCTCTTATCACGGATTCGCATCACCTCTCCTGACAACATAGCATCCGAATTCATGATTAGAACCTTTATGGTATAGGGTAGAACCAATAGACAGCATTCCTGAGATCCGGAAAGTCTAAACTTTGTCTGTGGTATTCCGAGTAGGATCTCGGAAGGGATGACTATGACGAGCTTCAAACTCACGACTGTTGGGCGCAGTGACAGTGTGCAAAAGGATCAAGGGATCCTATTCCAACACAAGTGAGAACCGACAGATGATTAGCCCTGCGGTAGCTGTGCTTAGTGTTTTTTAACCGAGATGAGAAATCCGACAGTTGATTAGCCGTACAGAAATGGTAGTCAGACCATTTTCACTGAGAGGATCATACAGATTGCCATGGAAGGGAAGACGCATGATTGGATGAAGATAATATGAAAGCAGAGGTTCAGAAGCAACAAAGCATCTCCAAACGCTTATCTGAAATTTTCACCAATGAATTACATAAGTATCTCTATGTTATTTTCCATTTTATTTATCTTTTAATTTCAAATCCTCATAACCATTTGAATCTGCCTGACTGAGATTTACAAGATGACCATAGCTTGCTTCAAGCCATCAATCTCCGTGAGATCGAACCTTACTCACGTAAAGTATTACTTGGACGACCCAGTGCACTTGCTGGTTAGTTGTGCGGAGTTGTAAAAAGTGTGATCACAATTTCGTGCACCAGATATATTGTGAATAGCTTGAATTTTGGTTTGTTTGCTTGCTTGTTAGTTTTAGGACTTGTTTTCTTTGTTTCTTATTAGCTTTTGTTATTGTCTTCCCTTTTCCACTATTGTCTTCCTTTGGCTATGAGTTTGGTTGTAATTTGATAAACCCCGATTTTGTGGTTTATCTTGTGCTTAATTTAGGGGCTTTTGTCTATATTTCTCGCACTTATTCACAAGAAATGCATGGTTTTGTGTTCATTTCCTAATATTGCTCCATAATAGAAAACATGCTTATTTTGCCTTAGAATTGCTATATTCTAATCCTCTTTATTGCCATTTGATGCCGTGACGTATTTGTGAATGATTTCAGAATTAATAGGGTAAGAATGGCCTAGAAGAGAGAAGGAAAGCATGCACAAGAGGAAGGAACATGAAGATTTGGATTTTGGGAACTGCAGCATCGACGTGCACGCGCACATCACGCGTACGCGTGGATGAGGATAGCTAGAAGCGGCGCGCAAGGATGGACGCATCCGCGCAGGCCAGAGAATTCCAACTGACGCTCACGCACATTTGGCGCGCACACGTGGATCGCAAAAGCAATCGGCGTGCGCGCACGCATGGCGTGCACGAGCAGGAAGCTGCACGTGACCTCATTAAAGGAAATCATGCCTGACAATTTCTGAGGCTCATGAGGCCCAATTTCAAGTTGTTTCTACATGGAAAAAGACCCAAGGATGCTAGAGAGAAGGGGGGATCAATCATTTTTACACTAAGACACATTTTTCTAGTTTTTTGGGTTCTTTGTTCTTCTAGAGAGAGAAACCCTTGTTCTTATCTAGATCTAGCTTTAATTTGATCTTCCCTTGTTGAATCTGAATTGGAGTTTGTTAATTACTAGTTTTGATGGTTTAATTTGAATTTCTTTGTATACTTTTGCTTAGATCTTGTGTTAGTTTATGGATTCTTGTCAATTATCACTTTATACCCATTGCATGAACATTGTGAATCTTGATTTGTTGATGTTACATTGATGATTTCTATGCTTAATTGTGTTGTTTGAGTGATTGTAAGTTGATATTTGTTAGTGGGTTTTTGTTAATTTCAATCCATTTGCAATTTGAACATGTCTCTTGTTAATGCTTACCAAGTGTTTGATGAATTGTTTGCCTTGATTATGGAGTAGTTCTTTTTACTCTTGGCTTAGGCCAAGGGAATTGGGTAAACTTGAGTCATTGAGTCTAATGGATTTGATGATTTGGGAACCCTTAGTGGTCAATTTGATAGCCATTGACACTAGCCTACTACTAGGTTAATTAGTAGTGAGGTTAGACCTTATGGGTAGATGTTGACCAAACCATTTAACATACTTCAAGTATAGAAGTAGACTTAATGAGTTTGGTTTCTCATAATTGTCAAGATATGGTTATTAGACAATGATAGTGACCCCAATTCCCATGCCTAGCCAAGAGTTGATTTTATTATTCATATTTGAAAACCCAAATTTTTGATTGTCTTGCTTTAGTTGTAGCTATTGTCTAGTTGAGAGTAGAATTAAATTGAATGTTGTCTTCTTAGTTTGAAATTGCTTACATCTTGCTTAGTTATTTGAATTAGTCCCTTGCACTTTAGATTACTTGTTTGCGAAGATTCCTAGTTTACTTTCTCGCTCATGACTCACAACCCCGGATTTCTAACCAACGTTGAAGCACATGTTTGCCCATTCCTTGTGAGATGACCCGGGGTTTGAATACTTCGGTTATTTTATTGGGGTTGAAATTGTGACAACCAATTCCTTTCTAAATTTGATCCTCGAGGATTGTTGTTGGTAGAGCTATACTTGCAATGCAACTTCATTGAGAAACTCTCTTCCGACAATCCCCTTGTGTACCAAATTTTTGGCGCCGTTGCCGGGGAATGGTTTCAACATATTCCTTGATATTGGTTATGTGAATATGTGAATATTGTAGATAGTTTGTTTGCTTTCAATACTTAGCTATAGTTTAGCTTCTTTTATTTTTGTGCTATGACTCTCAAGTTTGATGACTCGGTCTCAACCAAATTCTAGCTTAGCCGATTTTGATACCTTAATTGAAAAAACTTTGTTACACACTCGGCAAGTTAGACGGCGGTTGGACTATACGGCTAATACTTCGGCCTCTCTTGAGGAACATACCCAATCACTAGACGGTACCGAGAGTGACTTGGAGTCTGCTACTTCCTATTCTTTTGTTGGCACTACTAATATATCTTTGCATTCTACAGGTGAACCATACATGGCGGAGCCACGCCAGATCACTTTACATGAGCAAGGAGCTCCGGATATTATACTTCAACCATTGCAAGCAAGGTATCCTAACCTTGATCCAAACTTTGAATTGAAGAGTAGCTTGATAAATCTACTACCTAAGTATCATGGGTTGCGGGGTCAAGACCCCATCCGACATCTAAAGGATTTTCAGGTTGCTTGTTCTACGGCTCGAAGGCATGGAGCCGATGAAGTGGCTATCATGGTTTTTGCCTTCCCTTTCTCTCTTGAAGCGCAAGCAAAGACATGGTTTTATTCGCTACCGGATGAGATTGCTACCAATTGGGATTTCCTGAGAAGAAAGTTTCTAGATAAATTCTTCCCACTGGAAAAGACCGACTACATCCGGAAGGAGATTTCAGGTATAATGCAAAGAGACCAAGAGAGTTTGTACGAGTATTGGTCTCGGTTCAAGAGGCTATTGGAATCTTGTCCACACCATGGAATGAACACTCACTTGCTCATTAGCTACTTCACCGGAGGTCTTTGTGTGGAAGATAGAAGATTGCTCATCGCTTCTAGCGGTGGTTCTCTTTCGAAAAACAAGACGGAGGGAGAAGCTTGGAGTTTGATAAAGGATGTTGCCGAAGCTACACAACATACAAAGGTAAGAAGTAATCCCCTCAAGGGTGTGGTAGAACCATCTCCTTCCGAATCAAGCCTAACCAAAGCACTTGGAGTCATGACCACCATCCTCACACAAATGCAAAAGGATCAAAAGGAATTCTACTCCATCCAAGCCGTCCAAGCCCCACATTCAGTTGCTCAACTTGAAGGCCCTCCTAGGATTTGTGGTTTGTGCTCTAGCACTACACATTACACCGATCAATGCCATCAAATTCAAGAGGAACATGCCCTTGTAGTAGCCAATGTGAATTACAACAATCGTCCACCCTATCCTTCTCAAGGCCAAAACCACTACCCTCATGGTAGTAATCAATATCAAGGATGGAGGGATAATACACAAGGGAGCAATCAAATCCAAAGATGGAACAACTCTTCTCATCACAACAATAACCAATCTTCATCTCAATAACACCACAACAAAAACAACTACCAACCCAACCAAAATCACCACAACCAAAACCAAAACAACTACACCAAGTACTAAGCACCACACCATAGACAACAATCTAACCAAACCTTTCCACCTCCCACCAATCAAGTTGATGAGCTTAGAGCCGCTGTGGATAAACGGGATGAGGGCTATAAGGCTCAATTCGAGGCCATGAGTGCTCAATTGGCCAAACTTGCCAACATGATTTTGAAGATGTCCATGTCCTCCTCCAACAATACCAACCAACCCTCAAGTTCTTCCAACCTTCCATCCCAACCCCAACCAAATCCAAAGGGCGGTCTCAATGCCATCACTCTACGGTCAGAAACTACATTGGAAGAGATACCTCCAAGGGTCTTGGAGGACATTCATGAGGAAGAAGTAATTGTTAAAGCTCCACATGAAAAGGGGGAGGTAGACAAGAGGCATGAGGAAGAAGGAGTAAACCTCAAGGAACCCAAGAGGAAAGCTCTAGTGGATGAGTCCATCCCTATTCTATTCCTTTCCATGGTGAAAAAGCAAAGAAGACACCGGAATTTGATTTGAACATGCTTCAAGTGTTCAAGAAGGTTGAGGTAACCATACCACTTCTTGATGCTATTCAACAAATTCCAAAGTATGCAAAATTCTTGAAAGACTTATGCACATACAAGGATAGGATAGGAGAATTGGAGACATTATCCTTGGGTAGTTCAATTTCTTCTTTAATGAAACCTATTCCAAAGAAATGTGGTGACCCTGGGCCTTGTTTGGTGTCTTGTTGTATTGGTAAACACACTTTTCATGATTGTATGTGTGATCTTGGAGCTCGTCTAAGCATCATGCCGCTTTCTACCTTTGTACGATTGAATTTAGCTCCATTAAAGAAGTCGGCGGCGAGGTTTTCCTTAGCCGATAAAAGTGTGATCACGGTAACAGAAATAGCCGAAGATGTACTTGTGGCGATCAAGGATTTGATCTTTTCGGTTGACTTTTACATCCTTGAAATGCCTCCAACAGAAAATAGAAGCTCATCCTCCGTACTACTTGGTAGACCCTTCCTTAAGACCTCTAAATTCAAGTTAGATGCCTTCACTGGTACATATTCCTTTGAGGTTAAAGACAAGACTATCAAGTTCAATTTGGAAGAAGCCATGAAGCATCCTCCTGAAGAGCATTCTGTTCTCCGATGTGATGTAATTGATGAAGTGGTAGCGGAAGTGCAAGAAGAAGACCATAAAAAGTTAGGTATTGTATTAGAATTGTGTAGGATAATATATGTGTTTGGTGAGAGCTTAGGTTAATCAAAGATTCAAATTTCAAGCTCACTTGACCATATATGTCCTTACCTTGACCCTAGCCCCATTACAACATATGGATAAGTCCTCATGATATTTGTATGCATGCATTAAATAATTGTTGATTGTTAGATGAAAAATAAATCTTGGAAAGCATGATTAGAGGAGAATTGAGTGAATCAACCCTATAAACTTGAGCGACTAGAGCGGATATACTTCCGATGAGAGTTTGATTGCTTAATTACATGTTTTCACCTATGATCATCTCTTTTCTTGCAAGTTTGTAAATTCTTTTCAATAACTCTAATCAATTATGGATTGGATTTGATTGCTATTGCTTTGGCCCTTATGTTCATATATGTATTCTTCGAACTTGATTTATTTTGACTAAGTAGTTGCATTCATGTAAATAGGTTGCATTTAGATAGAGCGCATATAGATAGTTTGCATGGAATAAATGTTGATACCCCTTGTCTCTTTCTTGGTTTAGCATGAGGACATGCTTGGTTTAAGTGTGGGGAGGTTTGATAAACCCAATTTTGTGGTTTATCTTGTGTTGAATTTGGTGGGTTTTATCAACTTATCTGACATTTATTTAATGAAATAGCATGCTTTTGTTTCATTTTAATTCTCCTTAAATTTGTGCTTAAGAGTGAAAATATGCTTTTTAGGCCTTAAAAAAGCTAGATCTAATTCACTTTAATTCTATTCGATGCCATGATATGTTTGTTGAGTGATCTCAGGTTCATAAGGCAAGGATTGGATGGAAGAGGTGAAGAGAAAAGCATGCAAAGTGGAGAATTCACGAAGAAATGAGCATTTGGAGGATTCAAGGCCACGAGCACGTGTCAATTACGCGTACGCGTGATAGAGAAGTTCACAGCCACGCGCACGCATCATCTTGATAAACCCCATTTTTAGGGTTTATATTATGCTTAATTTAGTGGGTTTTATCAATTATTCTCATACTTATGCATATAATTTGCATGTTTTACATTTTCCTTCCTAATTTTATGCTATGATTGAAAACATGCTTCTTTGGCCTTAAATTTGCTAATTTTAATCCTCTCTTATTACCATTTGATGCTGTGATATGTGTGTTAAGTGTTTTCAGGCTTTATAGGGTAGGAATGGCTCAGAGGATGGATAAGAAGCATGCAAAAGTGGAAGGAAAACAAGAAATTTAACTTTTGAGAAGTTGGCAGCGATGCGCACGGCTGGACGACGCGCACGCATGAATGACGCAACAGAAAAGCGAAGCGTATGCGTGACCAGGATTTTTGACAAATGACATGTACACATGACAGAGCGTCATGTACTGCAATTTATAGAAAACGTTGGGGATGATTTTTGGGCTCCTTTTTGACCCAATTTCAGGCCCAAAAATTCAGATTAGAGGCTGCATAGTGGAGCTAGATGGGGGATTCATTCATTCACACAACATTCACATAATTTTAGTTTTAGATGTAGTTTTCTAGAGAGAAAGGCTCTTTCATATTTCTAGGTTTTAGGGTTTCTCTTAGTTTAGTTTTATTTCTTCTCCAATTCAGATTTCCATGTTGCTTTAATTTAGTTTCTCTTCTACATTCTATTATTCTAGCACTTTAGTTATCTCTTTCTCTTTGTGATTTCCTTATTTTGCTACTCTAGTTTATGAATTCTTCATGTTAGATTCAATTTTCTTTTAATGCAAATTGAGGTGTTTCATGTTTATTGCTTCTTTTTTATTTGTTGTTATTGATTCCTTGCAATTGTTAGTCTTAGATTTTACATTCTCTTATTATTTTCCTATGCTTTTATTTTGTGCCTTCCAAGTATTTGATAAAATGCTTGGGAGGATTTTAAACTAGATTTTTATGTTCTTAACTTGGATTAATCAATTAGAGACTCTTGAGTTATCAAAAGTCTTTTGTTGATTGGTAATTGAGACTTGCTAGTCGGCTTAAACTTCACTAAATCTAGTCTTTGATTAGGACTTGTGAACTTAAGTTGACTTTACTCACTTGACTTACCTTCATTGTTAGAGGTTAACTAAGTGAAAGCAAAAGGCAATTACCGTCATAATTGATGATGATAATGAGGATTGGACTTCTAATTCTCAATCCTTGCTAAGAGCTTTATTATTTATTAGTTTATTTTCTTGCCATTTTTACTTTCTTGTTTCCCACTACAAAACCCAAAAATATACTTTTCTATAACCAATAATAACCATACTTCCCTGCAATTCCTTGAGAGATGACCCGAGGTTTAATACTTCGGTTAATTTTATTTGGTTTGCTTAAGTGACAAACATATTAAATTTGATTGACGTTGAATTGTCGATTTAGAACTATACTTCCAACGCGATTATTTTTGTGAAAATCTTTATCGATGATGCAGTAAGGGTTCGATGTTCAATTCCTTGTTCCCGGCTTTCATGAGCTTTCTTCTTGCAAGTCTATTTGAACTTCATTTTGATATTTGAATTGGTAAAATTCATGAATCATCATACTATGTTTGCCCTACATATTCATATGTGTTCTTGGAGATTGATTTAGTTTTAACCAAGTAGGTAGTAGCATTTAGTTGTATTCATGTAGATAGATTGCATTGAATAAATATTCATACCCCTTTTCTTGTCTTTCTTGGTTTAGCATGAGGACATGCTATTGTTTAAGTGTGGGGAGGTTGATAAACCCCATTTTTAGGGTTTATCTTATGTTGAATTTAGAGGATTTTATCAACTTTTCCTACATTTATTCACTAAAATACCATGGTTTTGTAAATTCTCCTTTATTTGTGCTTAAGTGTGAAAACATGCTTTTTAGGTCTTAAAATTGCTAAATTTAATTCACCTTGATTCCATTCGATGCCTTGATATATTTGTTAAGTGATTGTAGGTTTAGAAGGCAAAGATTGGATTGAGAGAATGAAGAAAAAGTATGTAAAAATGGAGAACTCATGAAGAAATGAAGGAATTGCAAAGCTGTCAATCCTGACCTCTTCGTACTTAATCGATCATAACTTGAGCTACAGAGGTCCAAATGAGGCGGTTTCAGTTGCGTTGAAAAGCTAACATCTGGAGGCTTCAAAGTAATAAGGAATTGTCATAGTTGTCTGATGTTTAGGCAATGCGCACACATCACCCATATGTGTGCATCGCAGGATCAGCGTGAGCCATTTTAAGCAACTTATGGCCAGCTATTTCTAGCTCATTTTGGGCCCAATCCAACTCATTTCGAATGCTATTGAACCCAAGGATTGAAGGGGAATGAACCAAGTAGTGTTAGTTTAGTTTTTCACCATGTTTTAGGTTAGAATTCTAGAGAGAGAAGCTCTCTCTTCTCTCTATAAATTAGGTTAGATTTAGATTAGGATTTTCTTAGATCTAGTTTAATTCCTGTTCCCATTTACTTTCCCTTGCAATTTGTTGTTTCTATATCTTATCTCTTTTATCTTTTGTTGTCATCTTCTTTATTTTGTTTACTTTGTTGTTGATGCACTCTTGTTCCTTTTATTTTCCTTTAATGCAATTTATATTTTATGTTCTTTTGTTGTTGATTTGAGTTGTGGTGTTAATTTCCTTGCTTTTGGTAGTTGTTAGAATTTACATTTCTTGTCATTTTATTATGCTTTCCTTTTATACCTTCCAAGTGTTTTTATAAAATGCTTGGAAGGATGTTAGAGTAAATTTTTGTGTTCTTGGCTTAGGATGGTAACTTAGGTGAACTTGAGTTGCTAATGTCCATGCGATTGATGATTGGTGTCCATTGACTCTAGCTTCTACTAAGTTAATTAGTGAGTGGCTAGGACTTATGGATTAGGATTAATATAGCTAATTTGACTTTTCTTCATTTGTTAGAGGATGACTTGATGAAATTGATCCTTGCAATTATCATGTTGTAGTTAGTGACAAAGATAAAGATCCTTAACCATCAAATCTTGCCAAGACCTTTTTATCATTTGAGTTTCATTTACTTTCTTGCAACGAGAATTCTTTGAGAAATTCTATACTGACACAAAATTCCTACATCAACTTTTACGGTCGCCGTCTTCGGCGAACTATATTTTGGTGAACCATTTCAGACTTCTGTTTTATTTTGCTTTATTTTATCTTTTTTCAGTACTTGCACCTTTTTATTTTATTGTACTTTTGTTTATTTTTACTTTGTTGCATTTTGTACTTTGGCTTGTATATATCTTAGACTTTTAGTTTGAATTGCACTTTTAGTTTATTAGTTGTCATTTGGAAAAATGTGGATTATTAAGCTTAGTTTACCCTTTTGCATATGAGAATTTGGTTTGATTGAAAATAAGGGGTAAACTAAATTTTTGGCTTTTCATAATCACAACAATTCATTTTATATATATATAATAATAAATATTGGTCAATTTGTTGAAAATTTCAAGAAATTCATTTTTCTGAAAAAGGGCATTAAAATTCCAATTGATTTGAGTTAAAAATTTTTGAAACTTGCATGATGTATATATAGTTTGGAATATGGTTTTTGAGCTAAGAACACACAACCTGTGAGTTTTTTAGCCTAATTGCATAGTTACATTATTTAACCATAATTTTTATTCTTGTGTGTTTTCTTCTCTATGATTGCAATCCTTAGTTTGTTCCATTTTATATGTCCATTATTTAGAGTATATTCATGCAATTATGTGATTGAGGCCATTATTTGATTATAGCTCACTTATCCTAAATAGTCTACCATTTCATTTATATTTATTTGCCATATTTAGCCTTTTTAACCCCTTTTCTGTTATTTATATTACCACATCACTAGCCTTAAGTGGAAAAATAATTAATTGTCTTATTTGAATCTTTGGTTAGCTTAAGATAGTGAGTGTGTATCAAATAAGTGTGGGAAAATGTGAGAACTTTGGTTGATGAGAATGTGATTTTTTTTTATTGACAAATATTGAGAATTTGGGTGTATACTCGTGTGAAATTATAGGAACCATATGCATTGATGTATTATGCTTTTAGAATTGATACATGAGTGTGTAAAAATATACAAAAGTGAGATTTTGGGCGGCTAAGCTTGATTTTAGAATTGTATAGAGAATGTGCATGTGTTATGTGAGAACTTATGTTAGTCAAAGATTCAAATGATAGCTCACCTGGCCATACATATATCCTCACCCTTACTTTGGCCCCATTATAACCTTGAAAAGCCCTCATGATATTTGCATTTGTACACTAGATAATTGTTGATTGGTTAGATAAAGAATAAAGTTTTTGAAAGCATGATTAGAGGAGATTTGAGTGGTTTAATCCCAAACACTTGAGTGATTAAAGTGCATATACACATCCAGTGAGGGTTCAGTTGCTCATTTCCATATATCCATATTTGATCATTGCTTGTCTTACAAGTTTGTGAATTCTTTTAAGTAACTCAATTCAACTGTGAATGTGTTGGATGTGATTTATTTAGCCCTTGATTGTGCATATATGATTCCTTGGAAATTTGACTCACTTTGATAAACTCCATTTTTAGGGTTTATCTTGTGCTTAATTTAGTGGGTTTTATCAATTATTCTCACACTTATGCATATAATTCGCATGTTTTACATTTTCCTTCCTAATTTTGTGCTATGATTGAAAACATGCTTTTTTGGCCTTAAATTTGCTAATTTTAATCCTCTCTTATTACCATTCGATGCCGTGATATGTGTGTTAAGTATTTTCAGAGTTTATAGGGTAGGAATGGATTAAAGGATGGATAAGAAGCATGCAAAAGTGGAAGGAACACAAGAAATTTATAGGCCAGGATTTTTGACAAATGACGCGTACGCGTGGGCGACGCGTACGCATAACAGAGTGTCACATGCTGCAATTTACAGAAAACGTTGGGGGCAATTTCTGGGCTTCTTTATTATCCAATTTCAGGCCCGAAAATCCAGATTAGAGGCTGCAGAGTGGAGCTGGATGGGGGATTCATTCATTCACACAACATTCACATAATTTTAAGTTTAGATGTAGTTTTCTAGAGAGAAAGGCTCTCTCCTCTCTCTAGGTTTTAAGGTTCTCTTAGTTTAGTTTTATTTCTTCTCCAATTCAGATTTTCATGTTGCTTTAATTTACTTTCTCTTCTACATTCTATTATTCTAGCACTTTAGTTATCTCTCTCTCTTTGTGATTTCCTTATTTTGCTACTCTAGTTTATGAATTCTTCATGTTAGATTCAATTTCCTTTTAATGCAAATTGAGGTATTTCATGTTTATTTCTTCTTTCTTTATTTGTTGTTATTGATTCCTTGCAATTGTTAGTCTTAGATTTTACATTCTCTCATTATTTTCCTATGCTTTTATTTTGTGCCTTTCAAGTGTTTGATAAAATGCTTGGGAGGATTTTAAAGTAGATTTTTATGTTCTTAACTTGGATTGATCAATTAGAGACTCTTGAGTTATCAAAAGTCTTTTGTTGATTGGTAATTGAGACTTGCTAGTCAGCTTAAACTTCACTAAATCTAGTCTTTGATTAGGACTTGTGAACTTAAGTTGACTTTACTCACTTGACTTACCTTCATTGTTAGAGGTTAACTAAGTGAAAGCAAAAGGCAATTACCGTCATAATTGATGATGATAATGAGGATTGGACTTCTAATTCTCAATCCTTGCTAAGAGCTTTATTATTTATTAGTTTATTTTCTTGCCATTTTTACTTTCTTGTTTCTCACTACAAAACCCAAAAATATACTTTTCCATAATCAATAATAACTATACTTCCCTACAATTCCTTGAGAGACAACTCGAGGTTTAATACTTCGGTTAATTTTATTTGGTTTGCTTAAGTGACAAACATATTAAATTTGATTGAGGTTGAATTGTCGGTTTAGAATTATACTTGCAACACGATTATTTTTGTGAAAATCTTTACTAACGATTTTTCCCCCATCACATCCACGCATACGTGTGACCAGAGAATCGTCAAGCGACGCGCACGCGTGACACTAGTCACGTGACCTCATTAAAGTGAATACGTTGGGGACGATTTTTAAGCTTTCCAGGCCCATATCCAACTCATTTCTGAGGCTATTTCATGTAGAATTCAAGATGGGTCAAGAGGGGAGCAATTAGAAAGTGTAGGAAACATGCTTTAGTTTAGTTCTAGAGAGAGAAGCTCCCTCTTCTCTCTAAAAATTAGGGTTCCTAGTTTAATTTTTCTTTTTATTTCAAATTTTTGTTCATAGTTTAATGTAGTTTCATTTATGTTTTTATGCTCTCTTGTCTTGATCTTCTTAGTTTCTTTGTTAATTTCTCTTTTATACATCTTTTTATTTTATGAACACTCTTGTCAATTTCACTTTCCTTTAATGCAACTTTATGTTTTATTTTCTTTTAATGTTTGTTTGAGTAGTTATTGTTATTTCCTTGCATTGGGTTGTGGTAGAATTTATTATTTCTTGCAATTTAATCGGCTTTCTTTTTATGCCTTCCAAGTGTTTGACAAAATACTTGGTTGGACTTTGGAGTAGTTTTTGAGCATTCTTGGCTTGGAAAGAGAAATTGGACAATCTTGAGTCATTAATACCCAATTTAGATTGGTGATCTAGAGTGATTAATTAGTCATGTATCCATTAACATTACCTATGGATTGGGATTAACTAGTCCTATTTGACTTTTTCTCAATATGAAGATAACATTATACCTTCTTCCGATGTTGGAGATGACGAAAAAGGATTAGCCCTTGTTAACTATTGTATGATAATTAATGACTAGGATAGAAAGTCTTGATTCTCAATCCTTGCCATGAATGCCTCTTTTTAGTAATTGTTATCTTTAGTTGTTTGATTTACTTTCTTTCCATTTTAATTTCTTGTTTTATCAACCCACCCCGTGAAACTCATAACCAATAATTAAACACTCGATTGTAATTCCTAGGGAGAACTACCCAGGACTAATACTCTCAGTTATTTTTATTGGGTTGAACTTGTGACAACCAAAATTAAACTTTGATTGAGGATTATTTGTTGGTTGGAAACTATACTAGCAACAGATTATTTTGTGAAAATTCCTAACCGACGATAATCCTCTTTCATTTTTATAGAGAATGTTGGGGTTGTAGCATGAATATGAAATATGTTAGAGTCAGTAAATGAGAAATTTGATGTCAGTTATTGGGGATAATAATAAAGCTTCTAAATGGACTGATTTACTTTTAAAATGTAGTTTATAGAACTTATAATTACTTTGTATATAATATGTTTGTTGGTATTATGCCATGTTAAGTTGCGACTTTGATATTTCTTATTTATCAGCTAACTCAATGTAAACAGAGTATTCGTTGGCAATAGAAGATGATAATGCATGACGGAATTGTGCCCTATTTAGTTAGAGCCGGCCTACTTCATGTTGTAAGGCTAAATGATTATCGGTTTAAGGTTGATGAGCCACTGATTAATGTATTTGTGGAGCAATAGCGTCCAGAAACCCATTCGTTTCACATGCATGTCGGGAGTGCACGATCACCTTACAAGATGTGGCATACCAGTTTGGCTTCCTTATTGATGGATTTGTAGTTAGTGGATATCTCAACAAACTTGAGCAGTTGATGGAGGGTGGAAAGCCTGCATGGGTGTAATTCGAAGAGTTGTTTGGTGAACTTCCATTGAACAAACATGTTGATGAGTTCACAGTATCATATGGATGGCTCCAAAACAAGTTCAAAGTCATGCTCTCTAATTCAACAGAGGTGATTGCCCAGCGTAAGACCTTGAATTTTCAGAAATTAAATAATAAATTAATTAATAATTTATTTTATTTATTTGACAATATATTTTTAGGGATTTTTATATTAACCAATTACTTTCTTATTATTGATTTAAAAGTTTTAACAATAAAAAAATAACGAGGATGTTATATGCTTTAATTTGAATAATTATATTTTTAACTTTATTTTATGAATTTAACAGAAATTAATTTGATTATCTCTAATTATTGAATTATAGTATTTATTTGGAAATAAGTTTCAAATTGATAATTAGATAGTATTTTATAGAAATTATTATTGAATTAAAAAATGATTTTTTCAATTATTTTATTATCCCTAATTTTATTAAAAATACCTATACTAGCCTAACCCTAATACCTAATCAATATCCTAAATCCCCAAAACTCACCCCCTCCCAAACTCTCACCCAACGAAGAAAGAAAGAAAAGAAAGGGGAAAATTAGAAATGGGAAATAGTGGAGAAGGGAAGGAGGAAGAAGAAAAGAAGAGAGGGAGCCGCTGCCGCCCAGCTCATCACCATTGTCCAGCTCACCACCGACATCAACTTCAACCCACGGGGGAAGAAAGAGAGTTTGCGGAGGAGAGCGAGGGAGCTTGGTGCACGGAATTGTAAATCACACTTTTCACAACTCCGTTACAACTAACCAGCAAGTGCACTGGGTCGTCCAAGTAATACCTTACGTGAGTAAGGGTCGATCCCACGGAGATTGCCGGCTTGAAGCAAGCTATGGTTATCCTGTAACTCTTAGTCAGGAGATTAGTGATAAAAATGATTATGTTTATGAAAAGTAAATAACATGAAATAAATGATACTTGTGATTCAGTAATGATGAACAGGTTGAGGTTCCGGAGATGCTCTGTCGTCTGAATATCTGCTTTCCTACTATCTTCTTCTCCAAACACGCATGGCTTCCTTCCATGGCAGGCTGTATGATCCTCTCAATGAAAATGGTCCAAGTATGGTTTCTGAACGGCTAATCAACTGTCGGATTTCTCATCTCGGATGAAAAATACCAGGCACAGCTACCACACGGCTAATCATCTGTCGATTCTCACTTGTGTCGGAATAGGATCTCTCAATTCTTTTGCACACAGTCACTGCGCCCAACATTCATGAGTTTGAAGCTCGTCACAGTCATCCCCTTCTAGATCCTACTCAGAATACCACAGACAAGGTTTAGACTTTCCGGATCTCAGGAATGCTGCCAATTGGTTCTAGCCTATACCACGAAGGTTCTAATCTCACGAACTCGGTCTGTGGATCAGAGACCCAAGAGATATGCACTCAAGCTGTCACCCAATGACTACGTTGAGCTCAGATAGAATGGGAGTAGTTATTAGGCACACGTTCATAAGGTTGAGGATAATGATGAGTGTCATGGATCATCATATTCTCTTTTTTGAAGTACGAGTGATCAGTATCTTAGAATAGAATCAAGCGTGATTGAATAGAAAACAATAGTGATTGCATTAATCCATTGAGACACAGCAGAGCTCCTCACCCCCACCTATGGTGTTTAGAGACTCATACCATAGAAGATACAATAAGAGATGTAAAAAATGTCATGAGTTACAAAATGAACCTCTAAAAGTAGTTTTTATACTAAACTAGTAACCTAGGTTTACAGAAAATGAGTAACTAAGTGCAGATAGTGCAGAAATCCACTTCTAGGGTCCACATGGTGAGTGTTTAGGCTGAGCTTTGAAGTTTTCATGTGCATAGGCCATTCTTGGAGTTAAACGCCAGCTTGGGTGCCAGTTTGGGCATTTAACTCCAATTTTGGTGCCAAAAAAGGGTCTCTGGCTGGCGTTTAATGCCAGTTTGGGCCATCATATCTCGAGCAAAGTATGGACTATTATACATTTCTGGAAAGCCAAGATGTCTACTTTCCAACGTAATTGAGAGCGTGCCATTTGGGCTTTTGTAGCTCCAGAAAATCCACTTCGAGTGCAGGAGGGTCAGAATCCAACAGCATCTGCAGTCCTTTCTCAGCCTCTGAATCAGATTTTTGCTCAGGTCCCTCAATTTCAGCCAGAAAATACCTAAAATTACAGAAAAACACACAACTCAGAGTAAAGTCCAGAAATATGATTTTTGCATAGAAACTAATAAAAATATAATAAAAAGTAACTAAAATATACTAAAAACTACCTAAAAATAATGCAAAAAAAGCGTATAAATTATCCGCTCATTACAACACCAAACTTAATTTGTTGCTTATCCCCAAGCAACCAAAAATAAAATAGAATAAAAAGAAGAGAATATACAATAAATTTCAAAATATCAATGAAGCTTAGTTCCAATTAGATGAGCGAGACTAGTAGCTTTTTGCTTCTGAACAGTTTTGGCATTTCACTTTATCCTTTGAAGTTCAGAATGATTAGCATCTATAGGAACTCAGAATTCAGATAGTGTTATTGATTCTCCTAGTTTAGCATCTTGATTCTTGAACAGAGCTACTTTATGAGTCTTGGACGTGACGTTAAACATCTTGTTTTCCAGTATTACCACCAGATACATAAATACCACAAACACATAACTAGGTGTTTCAGATTGTGACTTAGCTTTGCTAGAGTCCCCAGTTAGAGGTGCCCAGAGTTCTTAAGCACACTCTTTTTGCTTTGAATCACGACTTTAACCACTCAGTTTCAAGCTTTTCACTTGGACATTCATGACACAAGCACATGGTTAGGGACAACTTGATTTAGCCGCTTAGGCCAGGATTTTATTCCTTTGGGCCCTCCTATCCATTAATGCTCAAAGCCTTGGATTCTTTTTACCCTTGCCTTTTTGTTTAAAGGGTTATTGGCTTTTTGCTCTTGCCTTTTGGTTTAAAGAGTTATTGGCTTTTTGATGAGAGAACTTTTGCGTGGTCTAGAATTCAGAATAAATTCCCGTTGCAAGTATAGCTTCTAAACCAACAAAAGTCCTTTCATACAAACGATTTGGTTGTCACAAATAACCAACCCCTTTAAAATTGATAACCGAGTATTTAAACCTTGGGTCGTCTTCTCAAGGAATTGCAGGGAGGTATGTTCTTATTATTGGTTATGGAAATGTATGTTTTGGGGTTTTGGATTAAGGTAAAAGGTTAGTTGGACAAGTAAAATAAATTAACAATAATAAAATCTCTTGGCCAGATATGAAGAACTGGAAGTCCTATCCTTATCAATTATGTGAGATAACAATTATCAATTATGCTGTTGAGTTGGATAACTTCCTGAGTTACTGATTTCTTGACCAAAACAAAAAGGAAAGGAAATTGAAACTGCTAGGATAAAAATGCCTTTAGATGGGAAGCAATAATCATGTAAATAAAAGAAAGCAATATTAAACTGAAATACCTCAAATAACATTAATTTAAAAGAGTAATCTGTAACATGGAAGAGTTCATAAATTAAATTGGGATAAATAAAAAAATAAAGAACCTGGGATTGAGAGTCACTCCTAAAACTAAGAGAAGTCATAAATCCTAATCCTAAGAGAGAGAGGAGAGAACCTCTCTCACTAAAAACTACATCTAAAAATATGAAAAGTGAATTATGAGAGCCTCTAAAGTCTCCCCTCATTCCTCCACTTTGCAGCCTTTAAACTGTGTTTTCTGGGCTTGAAACTGGGCCGGAAATAGCCCAGGATTCGCTGTTTGCGAAATCTGCCACGCTGATTTTCGCAGATGCGATGCGTCCGCATAGATGATGCGTTCGCGTCGCCTATCTCTATGGTCACTATGACAAATTATATATCAAATCGAAGCCCCGGACGTTAGCTTTCCAACACAAGTGGAACCGCGTCATTTGGACTTCTGTAGCTAAAGTTATAGCCGTTTGAGTGCAAAGAGGTCAGGCTAGACAGCTTAGCAGTTTCTCCAACTTCTTGTATTCCTTCCACTTTTGCATGCTTCCTTTCCATCCTCTGAGTCATTCCTGCCTTGTAATCTCTGAAATCAATTAAAACACATATCAAGGCATCTAATGGTAATAAGAGAGGATTAAACATGGGGAACTTAAGGCCAACGAAGCATGTTTTCAATCAAAGCACATAATTAGGAAGGCAAATGTAAAATCATGCAAATAGTATGAATAAGTGGGTAAAGAGTTGATAAAAACCACTCAATTGAGCACAAGATAAACCATGAAATATGGGTTTATCAACCTCCCCACACTTAAACATTAGCATGTCCTCATGCTAAGCTCAAGAGAAGCTATAAAGGAATGAAAAGGAATGATAGAATGTATGAGATGCAACCTATGAATGCAACTAAATGCAAAATGTTTCTACCTACTTGGTTAAAAATAAATAAGTTCTTCAAGACAAATATGAACTGGATTTCACTAATTCAAATCACAAAATAAAATACAAATAACTTGCAAGAAGAAGATAGCTCATGAAAGCAGGGAACATAGAATTGAGCACTGAACCCTTACTGGTAGTGTATATCATTCTAACTCTCAAGTGTCTAGGGTCAATTCTCTCAATTCTATACTAATCTTGCTTTCTATAGCTTGCTCTTCATCTAACAATCAACAAAAATTTAATGCACTAATACACAAATCAAGAGGTCTTTTAAGGGTTGTAATGGGGTTAGGGTCAAGGTAGGATTGTAGTTGGCCAAGTGGACTTAAAATTTAAATCCTTAATTAACATAAACTATTCCACCTAACTTAGGACAATCCATGTAATCATAATATAAAATCTGACTTCCCATTAACTATGTTTTCCACATATTCATGCATTCTAATTTCAAGTACAACTCATATGCATTGCTTTCACCACTTACTTTGGGGCATTTTGTCCCGTTTCACTTATTTTGCTCTTTTATATATATATATATATTTTTTTTTTTCTTTTGTTTTTCTCAATGCATATGATTAATTTATTGAATGCATGAACATGTCCTAAACATTTCTTTCACATTTTCAGAAAATTCTAACATACTCAATTCTCAAAACAGATGTTTCCAAACCCACTTTTCCCCACACTTAATTCATAAGCATTCTCACTAGTCTAAGCTAACCAAAATGCAACCAATTCAAATGGGCTCAAAAATCTCACAAGTTTTGTGTGTTCGAACTCTAAACCATGTTCCAAAATAATATTTCTTCAAACAAGTGTAACATTAAATTTTATTCAAATTAGTGAAATTCTCTAAAAGGTTTCTTGAAAAAGAAAATATTACTTTAACCAAGTGGTAAAATATGCAAAAATCAAACAAGTGTGCAAATGCAACAACTAATCTACAAAGAAAATTTAAATATTGGTGTTGAGACAAGGAAGTACTAACCCATGGAGATCGGTATTGACCTCCCCACACTTAAAGATTGCACCGTCCTCGGTGCATGCTGAGATGTGCAGGTGGACGGGTTGATGCAACTGATGCTTTTCTTCAAGATTTTGCAGATGGACTTGTCTGTCTCCCCTTATAGAAGTTTCTCCCTTTTCCGTCTTCAGTGGCCAGCCTGAAAGAAGAGAAAAAGAAGAAAAGTAACCCACAAGATAGAAAATAAATAAAGTATGGGTGTTAATGCCAAATGATAAGGGTCTCATTTACATGGAAGCTTCAACATGTACGTGAGAAAATAATAGAAGCCATGGCATGCCAGTGGTACAAAATGTACAACAATGGGGAAGAGAGTGTAAGACAATATAAATTCATGTCAATGCAAAATTAATACAAATAACATAAAAGATTAACATTGACTTAAATAGTATTGCCCAACAGTGTAAAACAAGTTACCAAAATAAATTCAAGAAAAGATGCAACAGTTGAATAAGAAAAGATATTTAACACCAATGGAAAAATAAAAAATTCAGAAAAGAAAATAAAAATATGCACAAATTTAAAATACAATGAATGAGATATGCAAATAAATTAAAATAAAATAAAAAGAAAAATAAGAAGAATGAGAAGGGAAAGAAGTGAGTGAGGGAGGCAAAATTCGGATTGGGGAAGAAAAGATAAGATATTTGGCAAATTAGGATAAGCTGTGCGGTGTAAGCGACGCGATCGTGTGGGGCACACGGTCACGTGACACATTTTATGCTACTGGCGTGCGGGCAGCCTCGCGCTCGCACAACTCTCTGTTCAGAATCATATTAGTGCCAAATTTTAAGTGACGCGATCGCTTGGGGCATGCGATCGCGTGAGTGGGCTTTAAAGGAATATGACGCGGTCGCGTGGGTCACGCAGCCGCGTGGGAAGGATTATGCGTTCAGAACCAATCCCGCACCACTCTCGCACAACTTTCAGGTGTGCACCACTTTGACGTCGAAATCTTGGTCACGCAGCCGCGTGGGTCACGCGGTCACGTGGGAGGCCATTATTCTCATATGACGCGGTCGCATCAGCGACGCGATCACATGGGGTGATTTATGCCATTGGCACGCCTCCTGCCACGCTACAGCGTGACTCTCTGTTCGTTTTTATTTTCTCCCCTCTCTTTGCGAAGCGGACGCGTTGCTGATGCGATCACGTCGCGTGCCATTTTTTTTTATTTTATATGCAATATGCAGAATGCAATATTAATATGAATGTTATGCAAAACTCCAGGTTCAATGAAATAAAATAAAATTCAAAATTAAACAAAACTAAATAAAAATATAATTGAAAAAAAGGAAAGATCATACCATGGTGGGTTGTCTCCCACCTAGCACTTTTAGTTAAAGTCCTTAAGTTGGACATTTGATGAGCTTCCTGCTATGGTGGCTTGTGCTTGTACTGATCCAGGAATTTCCACCAATGTTTGTGCTTCCAGTGTCCTCCGGGATCCCAAACTAGGCGCAGAAAGCCTTCAAGTAAGTTAAAGCAAGTGATAAGGCCCTAAGAGTGGTGATTGGTAGAATGGATTCTGGGGTCCCAGACCTTACCTTTGCACCCGTCTTTTGGTTGAGCAATATTGTTCCATCCGGGTGGCAAGCAGTCTGAATTCTCACGTAAGCGACCAAACAACTTCCTAGACCCATTCAGTTGAGCTCTATACCAACCTTTACGTTTAAACTTAAAGCTTCCAACCATGATGAACCTTGCAGGACAATTCTTACCACTGGCCATCTTCCTCTTACTCTTAATGTCGCAAAGAGCTCTAAGTTGACCATCCGTCTCCAGTAGCCCATATTCAAGTGGAATTAGAAAGCTAAGGGATATGAATTTTACCCACTTGAATGTTGTGAAGGATGATGGCAACTTAGGGGGAGGTATTTTTAATGAAATTGCAAGCTCCACTCCCTTGTGCTCTTTTCGGATAACTATCACCTCTTTGCAAGCTTTTTCGATTTCAACCTCTTCCTCTTGGTGGCTCTCTTCCAATTCAATCTCCTCTTCATTTCTTTCCAAGGGCATGGGAGGTTGTCCTTCTTCTTCTTGAATCTCCATCACTTGAGCAACCTCTTCCAAGTCTTCAACTGTGATATGCCTTGGAGGTTGTACACCCTCCTCAGCATCAATTTCAACCGTCTTGGAAGGAGGCTCGATGTCTCGACTTTCCCATGGAGGTTCTGCATCTCCTAAGTCTTCAACCGTTTCTTCTTCTTCTTGAACAATGACAGCTTCTTCTACTCGTTCTAGTACGAATTCATTCTCTGTCTTGTTCACTGGGGTTTCTGGTATCTCCTTCATGCTACGCTCTTCACTAGACTGTCCACATGGATTTTTGGCTGATCCTTGTATAATTAAGCGTCAGGAAGCTAATTGACTCATTATTGCTTGCCCCAATTGATGAATGGTTGCCTGACATCGATCCACTGTTTCCTTGAGATGATCCTTTGTCTCTTGATACACTTGGCTTTCATAAATAGGATCATAGTGCTCTTGGATTGATGGATATGGAAATGGTGAATATTGAGGTGGTGGTTTTTGTGAGTAATTGGGTTGGAATTGGGGTGGTTCTATATATGGTTCATATGGCTCATAAGGTGGTTGGTATGGTGGTTGAGGGTTAGGGCCATATGAAGGTGAATGGCGGAAAGGGACTTGTGAGTATGGTGGTTCAAAGCTATGTTGAGGAGGGAGTTCATAGGCGTATGGTGGTGGTTGTTGATAGTCAAAAGAGTGCTCACCATAGCCATTGCCTTGATATGCATCACAGAATGGTTGTTGATAGTCCATTGGAGGTGGTTGTTGCCATGAAGGTTGATCAAATCCTTATGGCTCCTCCCATCTTTGATTGTTCCAACCTTGGTGCCTGTTCTCATTGTAATTTTCTCTTCCTGCAACATAATTGTAACCAGACTCATAGCCAAAGGGGTGAGAGTTCATGGTAGTAGGAGAAAATAAAAATAAAAACTAACAAAAAGAAAATATTTTTTTTGAAAAATATTTACAATAACCAATAATAAGGCACATGTTTGCAATTCCCCAGCAACGGCGCCATTTTGATGAGAGAACTTTTGCGTGGTCCAGAATTCAGAATAAATTCCCGTTGCAAGTATAGCTTCTAAACCAACAAAAGTCCTTTCATACAAACGATTTGGTTGTCACAAATAACCAACCCCTTTAAAATTGATAACCGAGTATTTAAACCTCGGGTCGTCTTCTCAAGGAATTGCAGGGAGGTATGTTCTTATTATTGGTTATGAAAAGGTATGTTTTGGGGTTTTGGATTAAGGTAAAAGGTTAGTTGGACAAGTAAAATAAATTAACAATAATAAAATCTCTTGGCCAGGTATAAGAAATTGGAAGTCCAGACCGAATTATCCTTATCAATGATAATAAAAATTGAATCTTAATTTCACTTAGTTAACCCTTACTTAAAGCAGAGGAAGGTCAAGTGACTAATTAGTTTGACCTTCAAATCCGAGTTAATTCCTAAGAAAAGATTGGGATTTGAAGTTCAATTCAATTAGAGGAGATAACAATTATCAATTATGCTATTGAGTTGGATAACTTCCTGAGTTACTGATTTCTTGACCAAAATAAAAAGGAAAGGAAATTGAAACTGCTGGGATAAAAATGCCTTTAGATGGGAAGCAATAATCATGTAAATAAAAGAAGGCAATATTAAACTGAAATACCTCAAATAACATTAATTTAAAAGAGTAATCTGTAACATGGAAGAGTTCATAAATTAAATTGGGATAAATAAAAAAATAAAGAACCTGGGATTGAGAGTCACTCCTAAAACTAAGAGAAGTCCTAAATCCTAATCCTAAGAGAGAGAGGAGAGAACCTCTCTCACTAAAAACTACATCTAAAAATATGAAAAGTGAATTATGAGAACCTCTGAAGTCCCCCCTCATTCCTCCACTTTGCAGCCTTTAAACTGTGTTTTCTGGGCTTGAAACTGGGCCGGAAATAGCCCAGGATTCGCTGTTTGCGAAATCTGCCACGCTGATTTTTGCAGATGCGATGCGTCCGCGTGGATGATGCGTTCGCATCACCTATATATATGATCACTATGGTAAATTATATATCAAATCGAAGCTCTGGACGTTAGCTTTCCAACGCAAATGGAACCGCGTCATTTGGACCTCTGTAGCTAAAGTTATAGCCGTTTGAGTGCGAAGAGGTCAGGCTAGACAGCTTAGCAGTTTCTCCAACTTCTTGTATTCCTTCCACTTTTGCATGCTTCCTTTCCATCCTCTGAGTCATTCCTGCCTTGTAATCTCTGAAATTACTTAACACACATATCAAGGCATCTAATGGTAATAAGAGAGGATTAAACATAGGGAACTTAAGGCCAAAGAAGCATGTTTTCAATCAAAGCACATAATTAGGAAGGCAAATATAAAATCACGCAAATAGTATGAATAAGTGAGTAAAGAGTTGATAAAAACCACTCAATTGAGCACAAGATAAACCATGAAATATGAGTTTATCACTTTTTCTGCTTGCTTTTTCTTTTTCTTTTTCTTTCTTTTTCTTTATTTTTCGCCCCCCTTTTTTTTCGCAAGCTTTGTGTTTTTCACTGCTTTTTCTTGCTTCAAGAATCAATTTTATGATTTTTCAGATTATCAATAACATTTCTCTTTTTTCATTATTCTTTCAAGAGCCAACAATTTTAACATTCATAAACTTCACTATAAAAAATATGCACTGTTCAAGCATTCATTCAGAAAACAAAAAATATTGCCACCACATCAAAATAATTAACTATTTTCAAGATAGAATTTGAAATCCATGTACTTCTTTTTTCTTTTTTAGAAAACATTTTTCATTTAAGAAAGGTGAAAGATTCATGGAACATTCATAGCTTTAAGACATAGACACTAAACACTAATGATCATGTAATGAAGACACAAACATAGTCAAAACATAGCATAAAAACCAAAAACAGAAAAGAAAATAAACAAGGAGATTAAAGAATGGATCCACCTTAGTGATGGTGGCTTCTTCTTCCTCTTGAAGAACCAATGGAGTTCTTGAGCTCCTCTATGTCTCTTCCTTACCTTTGTTGCTCCTCTTCCTAGAGGTTTCTCTGGCCTTAGGTACCATTAATGGTTATGGAAAGCAAAAAGCTGAGCTTTTCCACACCAAACTTAAAAGCTTTGCTCGTCCTCGAGCAAAATAAGATAGAAGGGAGTAGAAGAAGAATGATTCAATTAATTTTGAAAACTTACTATTATATGAAAGAAAAATTAAAAAGAGATGAAAAGAATTTGAAAGGATATGTAAGTTTTGAAAACATTTTGGAAGGATTTGAAAAGAATTAGAAAAGAATTAAAAAGAATTGGAAAGATTATTAATTTTTGAAAATTGAAATTGAAAGATGAACGTTTAAAATATGTTTGATGCAAGAAATTACGAATTAAAACATAAAAAATTGAAAAAAATTGAATTGGAAACAAAATTACCTCCCTTGTGTCATCCTGGCGTTAAACGCCCATAATGCTATCCATTCTGGCATTTAACGCCCACTTAACTGCCTCTTTGGGCGTTTAACGCCCAGCCAGATACCTTGGCTAGTGTTAAATGCCAGGAATCCTTCTTTACTGAGCATTTTTCTAAATTCCTAGAATGCTGCCCATTCTGGCGTTTAATGCCCAGAATGCTGTTTAAACGCCAGTAAGCCTGTCCTCCAGGGTGTGCTGTTTTTTATGCTGTTTTTGATTCTACTTTAATTCTGCAGCTATTGTTGTGACTCCACATGATCATCAACCTAAAGAAAACATAAAATAACAATGGAAAATGAAATGAAAAAGTAATTAACATAAATAAATAACATTGGGTTTCCTCCCAATAAGTGCTTCTTTACTGTCTTTAGCTGGACTTTTACTAAGCTTTTTAATTTAGTCTCAGTTTTGAGCACTCTTGCTCAACATTGCCTTCAAGATAATGTTTGACTCTCTGTCCATTAACAATGAATTTTTTGTCAGAGTTAATATCCTGAAGCTCTACATATCCATATGGTGACACACTTGTAATCACATATGGTCCCTTCCACCGGGATTTCAATTTCCCAGGGAACAATCTGAGCCTAGAGTTAAACAGCAGAACCTTCTGTCCTGGCTCAAAGACTCTAGATGATAGCTTTCTATCATGCCATCTTTTTGCTTTCTCCTTGTAGATTTTAGCATTTTCGAAAGCATTGAGTCTGAACTCCTCCAGCTCATTCAACTGGAGTAATCTTTTCTCTCCAGCTTCCTTAGCATTAAGGTTTAAGAACCTGGTTACCCAGAAGGCCTTGTGTTCCAGTTCCACTGGCAGATGACAGGCTTTTCCATACACCAACTGGTATGGAGAGGTCCCTATAGGAGTCTTGAATGTGGTTCTATATGCCCACAGAGCATCATCCAGACTTCTTGCCCAATCCCTTCTACGGGTACTTACAGTTTGTTCCAGAATTCGTGTTAGTTCTCTATTTGAGACTTCAGTCTGCCCCTTTGTCTGTGGATGATATGGAGTTGCCACTTTGTGGTTAATTCCATATCGGACCAGAGCAGAGTCAAGCTGTTTATTGCAGAAATGAGTGCCTCCATCACTGATCAGTATCCTAGGGACACAGAACCTGTTGAAGATATGCTTCTGGAGGAACTTCATCGCTGTCTTAGTATCATTAGTGGGTGTTGCAATTGCCTCTACCCATTTAGATACATAGTCTACTACAAGCAGAATATAGGTGTTTGAATATGATGGTGGGAAAGGCCCTATGAAGTCAATACCCCATACATAAAATAACTCAATCTCTAAGATCCCTTGCTGAGGCATGGCATAACTGTGAGGTAGATTACTAGCTCTCTGGCAACTATCACAGTTACGTACAAACTCTCAGGAGTCTCTATAGAGAGTAGGCCAGTAGAAGCCACATTGGAGAACCTTTGTGGCTGCTCGCTCACCTCCGAAATGTCCTCCATATTGTGATCCATGGAAATGCCATAGGATCATCTGTGCCTCTTCTTTAGGCACACATCTATGAATTACTCCGTCTGCACACCTCTTAAAGAGATATGGTTCATCCCACAAGTAATACTTTACATCAGAAACCAATTTTTTTGTTTGCTACCTACTGTATTCTTTGAGTATAAATCTCACAGCTTTATAGTTTACAATGTCTGCAAACCATGGTGCTTCCTGAATGGCAAATAATTTCACATTCAAAAAGGTTTCAGAGATCTCAGTATGAGGGAGGGATGCTCCTGCTACTGGTTCTATCCGGGACAGGTGGTCAACTACTTGGTTCTCTGTCCCTTTTCTGTCTCTTATTTCTATATCAAACTCTTGCAGAAGCAACACCCATCTTATGAGTCTGGGTTTTGAATCCTGCTTTGTGAGGAGATATTTTAGAGCATCATGGTCAGTGTACACAATCACTTTTGATCCTACTAAATAAGATCTGAACTTGTCAATGGCATAAACCACTGCAAGCAACTCTTTTTTTGTGGTTGTGTAATTCTTCTGTGCGTCATTTAAAACACGGCTAGCATAATAAATGACATGCAGAAGCTTGTCATGCCTCTGTCCCAATACTGAACCAATGGCATGGTCACTGGCATCACATATTAGTTCGAATGGTAATGTCTAATCTGGTGCAGAAATGACTAGTGTTGTGACCAGCTTAGCTTTTAGAGTCTCAAATGCCTACAGACATTCTTTGTCAAAGACAAATGGTATTTTAGCAGCCAGTAGATTGCTCAGAGGTTTTACAATTTTTGAAAAATCCTTTATAAACCTCCTATAGAATCCTACATGCCCCAGAAAGCTTCTGATTGCCTTAACATTGGCAGATGGTGGTAATTTTTCAATTACCTCTACCTTAGCTTTATCTACCTCTATTCCCTTGTTCGAGATTCTGTGCCCAAGGACAATTCCTTCAATCACCATAAAGTGACATTTTTCCCAGTGTAAAACCAGGTTAGTCTCTTGGCATCTTTTCAAAACAAGTGCTAGATGGTCAAGACAGGAGCTGAAAGAGTCTCCAAATACTGAGAAGTCATCCATGAAGACTTCCAGAAATTTCTCCACCATATCAAAAAAGATAGAGAGCATGCACCTTTGAAAGGTTGCAGGTGCATTGCATAGACCAAATGGCATCCTTCTGTAGGCAAATATCCCAGATGGACATGTGAATGCTATTTCTCTTGATCTTGAGATCTACTGCAATTTGGTTGTAACCTGAATAGCCATCCAAAAAGTAGTAATATTCATGACCTGCTAGTCTCTCTAGCATCTGTTCTATGAATGGTAAAGGAAAATGATCATTTCTGGTGGCTGTATTGAGCCTTCTGTAGTCAATATACATACGCCACCCTGTAACTGTTCTTGTAGGAACCAATTCATTCTTTTCATTATGAACCACTGTCATTCCTCCCTTCTTAGGAACAATTTGAACAGGGCTCACCCAGGGGCTATCAAAAATAGGATAAATAATCCCAGCCTCTAGTAATTTAGTGACCTCTTTCTACACCACCTCCTTCATGGCTGGATTTAGCCGCCTTTGTGGTTGAACCACTGGCTTAGCATCATCCTCCAATAGGATCTTGTGCATGCATCTGGCTGGGATAATGCCCTTAAGATCACTTATGGACCACCCAAGCGCTGTCTTGTGTGTCCTAAGCACCTGAATTAGTGCTTTCTCTTCCTGTGGCTCTAAAGCAGAGCTTATGATCATGGGAAAAGGGTCATCCTCTCCCAGAAATGCATATTTCAAGGATGGTGGTAGTGGTTTAAGCTCGAGTTTAAGAGGCTTCTCCTCTTCCTGAGGAATTTTCAGAGGTTCTTTTATTTTCTCTGGTTCCTCCATATCAGGCTGAACATCTTTAAAAATGTCCTCTAGCTCTAATTCGAGACTCTCAGTCATATTGACCTCTTCCACCAGAGAGTCAATAATATAAACACTCATGCACTTGTTTGGGGTGTTTGGATGCTGCATAGCTTTGACAGCATTCAACTTAAACTCATCCTTATTGACTCTCAGGGTCACCTCCCCTTTTTGGACATCAATGAGGGTTTGTCCAGTTGCTAGGAAAGGTCTTCCTAGAATGAGAGTTGCACTCTTGTGCTCCTCCATTTCCAGCACCACAAAGTTAGTGGGAAAGGCAAATGGCCCAACCTTGACAATCATGTCCTCAATTATGCCTGATGGAATTTTAGTGGAGCCATTAGCAAGTTGGAGGCATATCCGGGTTGGTTTAACTTCATTAGTCAAACCAAGCTTTTTTATAGTGGATGCAGGTATCAGGTTGATACTTACCCCAAGATCACATAGAGCTGTCTTGGTACAAGCATCATCTAATGTGCATGGTATCATAAAGCTTCCGAAATCTTTAAGCTTCTCTGGTAAGCTTTTCAGAATGAATACACTACATTCTTCAGTGAGGAAAACTTTTTCAGTTTCTCTCCAATCCTTCTTATGACTTAAGATCTCTTTCATGAACTTAGCATAAGAGGGTATTTTCTCAAGTGCCTTTGCAAACAGAATCTTTATTTCAAGAGTCCTGAGATAGTCTGCAAAGCGAGCAAATTATTTATTCTGTTCCGCTTGGTAGAGTTTCTGAGGATAAGGCATCTTGGCTTTATAGTCTTCAACCTTAGTTGCTGCAGGTTTACTCCCTACAGAAGTGGTTGGAGAAGCTTGTTTAAGGGTGTTGTTATTAGCACTTGTAGGTGTCTGATCCTTCATTAGCGTTTGAACGCCAGAATTGGGGGCTGTATGGGTATTTAATGCCAGATTACCACCCTTTTCTAGCGTTTGGATGCCAGAATTGGCCATCTACTGCGCGTTTAACGTCACCTTTTCACCCTTTTCTGGCGTTTGAATGCCAAAATCATTCCTCTCTGGGCTCTTACTGTCTTCAGAGGGATTTTGGGCAGTGGGTTGGTCATCTTCTGTCAGTTGTTCCTTTCTTGGCTTCCTGCTACCTTCAGTTGAAACATTCAATGTCTTCCCACTCCTTAAATGAACAGCTTGGCACTCTTCTGTTATCTATTTAGATAATTGCTGTCTTGTCTGGTCCAATTGTGCTTCCATATTCTTGTTAGCATTTTTAATGTCTTGTAGCATTTCCTTAAATTCTGCTAACTGTTTTGTTATAAAAAGCAATTGCTGATTGAGTTCAACAACTTGTTCTGGAGGACTAAGTTTAGTGGATACTGCTTTAGCCTCTTCTTTCATGGAGGACTCACTACTTAAGTACAAATGCTGATTTCTAGCAACTGTATTAATGAGCTCTTGAGCCTTTTTAATTGTCTTTCTCATGTGTATAGATCCACCAGTTGAGTGGTCTAGAGACATCTGGGTATTTCTGTAAGCCCGTAGTAGAAGATGTCTAATTGCACCCATTCTGAAAATATTTCAAAGGGGCATTTCCTTAGCATCCCTCTATACCTCTCCCAGGCATCATAAAGAGATTCACTATCCTCTTGTTTAAAGCCTTGGATGTCCAGTCTTAGCTGTGTCATCCTTTTTGGAGGGAAATATTAATTTAGGAATTTGTCTGACAATTGTTTCCATGTTTTTATGCTGGCCTTGGGTTGGTTGTTTAACCACCTCTTAGCTTGGTCTTTTACAGCAAATAAAAATAGTTATAATCTGTAGACATCCTGATCCACTTCCTTATCACGTACTGTGTCAGCAATTTGTAAGAACTGTGCCAGAAACTCAGTAGGTTCTTCCTGTGGAAGATCGAAATACTGGCAATTTTGCTGCACCATGATAATGAGTTGAGGATTTAACTCAAAATTACTGACTCTGATGGAGGGTATACAAATACTACTTCCATATGAAGTAGTAATAGGGTTAGCATATGACCCCAGAGTCCCTCTGGACTGTTCATTTCCACTTAGGTCCATGATGGAGAAAGGGAGATGATGTGAATTACAAATAAATAATTTTCTCTCTTTTTTTTGAAAACCGAAATTAAAAAGAAAAATAAAAATAAAATAAAATAAATTAAAAATTGAATATAAGTTTCGAAAATTAAGAAGGTTAAAAGAAATAAAAGAAATTAGAAAACTAAACTAATTAATTAATTAAAAAGATTTGAAAACTTTTTGTGTTGATTTTCGAAAAATGAAGAGAGAGAGAGAGAGAGTGGTTAGGAAGTTTTGAAAAAGATGTGTCTTAAAATTAAAGATACTTGTAAAAAAATAAATAAAAGAAAAAATTTTTTGAAAAAGATATGATTTTAAAATTTTAAAGATTGAAACTTTCTTAACAAGAAAACACCAAACTTAAAATTTTTCCATCAAAATAATAAAGTAAGACAAGTAGTTCAAAAATTATATATAAAAAAAAGAAAGAAATTTTAAAAAATTTTATAAAAGATTTTCGAAAAAATAAAAAAATTGAAAAAGAATTTGTTTTGCAAAGATCTAAAAAGATAAATTTTTAAAATTGAAATTTTGACTTGACTAACAAAAAACTACCAAATTTTAAAAATTTTGACTAAGTCAACCTAAGGAATTCGAAAATGTTGAGTAAATAAAGGAAAAGATTTTTTTTAATTTAATGAGAAAAGAGAAAAACAGTAAAATGACACCAAACTTATAATTTTTAGATCAAAACAAGGAAAATAAACAAGAAAACTTTGAATGTCAAAATGAACACCAAGAACACTTTGAAGATTAAGATGAACACCAAGAACAAGTTTTGAAAATTTTTTAAGGAAATAAGGACACAAAAAACACCAAACTTAAAAATTTTTATACTTTGGACTCTAATAATTCGAAAATGCACAAGAAAAACAAGGAAAGACACCAAACAAGAAAAACCAAAGATCAAACAAGGAAAATAAACAAGAACAACTTGAAGATCAAGAAAGAACATAATGCATATATTTTCGAAAATTTAAGAAAATTAAAACATGCAATTGATACCAAATTTAAAATTTGACACAAGACTCAAACAAGAAACACAATTTTTTTTAAAAAGAAAATAAAGGTTAAAACAAGAAGAAAATTACCTAATCTAAGAAACAAGATGAACCTTCAGTTGTCCAAACTCGAACAATCCCCGGCAACGGCGCCAAAAACATGGTGCACGGAATTGTAAATCACACTTTTCACAACTCCGTTACAACTAACTAGCAAGTGCACTGGGTCGTCCAAGTAATACCTTACGTGAGTAAAGGTCGATCCCACGGAGACTGCCGGCTTGAAGCAAGCTATGGTTATCATGTAACTCTTAGTCAGGAGATTAGTGATAAAAATGATTTTGTTTAAGAAAAGTAAATAACATGAAATAAATGATACTTGTGATTCAGTAATAAGGAACAGGTTGAGGTTCTGGAGATGCTCTGTCATCTGAATCTCTGATTTCCTACTGTCTTCTTCTCCAAACATGCATGGCTTCCTTCCATGGCAGGCTGTATGATCCTCTCAGTGAAAATGGTCCAAGTACGGTTTCTGAACAGCTAATCAACTGTCGGATTTCTCATCACGGATGAAAAATACCAGGCACAGCTACCGCACGGCTAATCATCTGTCGGTTCTCACTTGTGTCGGAATAGGATCTATCTAACCTCTAACTATGAAGGAAAGTCAAGTGGAGATAATCAACTTGAGTCCACAAGTCCTAGTCTAATCACAATGAAAGACTAGCTTTAGTAGCCGTCAAGTCAACTAGCAACTTCCAATCATCAATCAACAAGAGAGTTTGATAGCTTAAGTGTCACTAATTACTCAACTCAAGCCAAGACGAGAAAATTCTACTCTAACTCCTTCCAAGCATTTTGTCAAACACTTAGAAGGCACAAAAAAAAGTAAACAAGATTGCAAGAAATATAAATCTACAACTACTAATTGCAAGAAATTAACAACAACAACTTAAATCAACAACAAAGGGAATCAAACATAAATTGCTTTAAAAGGAAAATAGAAGAAACAAGAGTGCATCAACAACAAAGTAAACAATTACAAGAAGTAAAATATTAAACTAGAGAAGCAAAGGTAGAAGAACAAGAAATCAGAGAGGAAAAGTAAATCAAAGCATGAATTAAATCTAGATCTAAGAAATCCTAATCTACATCTAACCTAATTCTAGAGAGAAGAGAGAGCTCTCTCTCTCTAGAAAGTAACTAAAGCATGATAGAACTCAACTATGTGCTAATGTATTCTTGTGTTGATCCCAATTTGAATTTTGCATGAAATAGGCTCAGAAATGAGTTGGATTTGGGCCTGGGAAGCCCAGAAATCTCCCCAGCGAATTCACTTTAAGTGGGTCACGTGTGAGCACTGACGCGTATGCATGGGTCACGCGTACCCATTATTGGCATTTTCTATCCACGCATACACGTATGTCACGCGTATGCGTCGCAATGCGACTTCACTTTCCACGCGTGCGAGTCTGCTGCGCGTGCGCGTCGATCTCAGCGTCCCAAATCCTTATTTCTTCATGGATTCTTCACTATGCATGCTTTTCTCTTCACTTCTTTCATTCAATACTTGCCTCATGAACTTGAGATCACTCAACAAACACGTCAAAGCATCAAATGGAATTAAGGTGATTCAGAATCACCAATTTAAGGGCCTAAAAAGCACGTTTTCATACTTAAGCACAAATAAAAGAGAATAATAAAAACCATGCTATTTCATTGGATAAGTGTGAGAAAAGGTGATAAAATCCCCTAAAATTAACATAAGATAAACCCTAAAAATGGGGTTTATCAACCTCCCCACACTTAAACCAAGCATGTCCTCATGCTAGAATCAAGAAAGAAACAAAGGGTATCAACATTTATTCAATGCAACAAACTATCTAAATGCAATCTACCTAAATGCAACTATTTAAATGAATGCAACTACTTGGTCAAAATAAATCAATTCCCAAGGAAACATAGATAAGGATAGGGGCTAAAGCAATAGCAATAACACCAAATCAAACCACAATTGAATTAAGTTATTAAAGACTTTTATAAACTTGCAAGAAAAGTGATGATTATAGGTGGAAACATGTAATTGAGCAATCGAACCCTCACCGGATGTGTATCCGCTCTAATCACTCAAGTATATGGGGTTGATTCACTCAATTATCCTCTAATCATGCTTTCCAAGATTTGTTTTTCTTCTAACAATCAACAATTATTTCACGCATGCATACAAATATCATGAGGACTTTCCCATAGGTTGTAATGGGGCTAGGGTCAAGGTAAGATTGTATATGGTCAAGGGAGCTTGAAATTTGAATCTTCGATTAACCTAAGCTTCCCACCTAACCTATGACAACCTATACAATTTCAAAGCTAACCTAACTACCCGTCCTTCACTTTTTTCACACACTCATGCATTCTCTTTTCGATCACTACACATATGCATTGATTATTATTGCACTTCACTTTGGGGCACTTTGTCTCCTTTTTATTTCTTTTCTTTTTCTTTTTTCTTTTCTTTTTATTTTTTTATTTTTTCTTTTTTATTCATATACATATATTTTTTCTTTTTCTTTATTTTTTTCATATTTTTCTTTATGATGTAATTATATACAAAGGTATCAATACATATGGTTTAAACATTTAATTAACACATGAGTATGCACCCAATTCCCAATATTTTCAACAAAATACAAAACACACCCCTTTTTCTCAACCAATGTCCCAAGTTTCCCCACACTTGAATGATACACACACTCACTAGCCTAAGCTAATCAAAGATCCAAATTAAGGACATTTATTATGTTTCGCTTCAAGGCTTGTAATGTGCTAAAATTAAAAAACAAAGTGGGTTCATCGTAGGCTCAAAGTTGGCTAACAATGGTTGATAAGAGGTAGGCTATTTGGGTAAGTGAGCTAATGAAACAATGGCCTCAATCATATAAATGCATGTATACACAAAATAATGGATATAAAGAATCAAACAAATCAAAGATTACAATCATATGAAGAGAATAATGCACACAAGAAGGAAAATAAGTGGTTATATGATGTAATCACGCAATTAGGCTTAAAACTCACAAAGTTGTGTGTTCTTAGCTCAAAATCATGTTCCACAATATATAATTCAAGCAAGTTCGATGAAAATTTTTTAATCAAATCAATTGAGGTGCCCTATAGATAAATCCTTGGAAAATATCATGATTTTGACTAAGCTTATATATATATATATATATATTAGAAACTTGTCACCCAAAAAGGCCGACTGGTCGGACGACCTCCCCACACCTAAAAGTTTGCACCGTCCACGGTACATTCAAAGATGAGCAAGGTGGTACGGCGACTCTCTGAGTTGCTACCTTCAGCTGGTAGGTCAATCAGTTGCTGCGTGTTCTTTCTGCCGCTTCTATTTTTACTTAAGATAACTCATCCTGAAATTAGAAGGCAGGATAGTAAGAAAAGTAAATGTAAAAGCAAGGAAGCATAAATTGTTGGAATGAGGTAAAAACCACTAAAATGGAGTGAGTGAATTAGTGTGACATTAATGAAACAAGTGTGTGAGTCCTAAGATGCATGTGGTCTAGAACACACACTCGCATAAAAAACTATATCAACAAAGAAGCATGCACTTCACTCATCCTAGGGTGCTTGAGATGCTCTAAACTCGTAGGTGTAGACAACCAAACAAGGAATAAAGAAGCATGAAAGCATTCAAGCAAATATATAACATATGGATGCTTATGATCAAGAAGCACAATGCATTGAGATAAATGCACAATATCCATCAAGAAATTGCCTAATCAAAGTAAGGAGTTCAAATCACATGGTGAACAAATCATGCAATTCAAAAAGATATAAGAGCTTGAGGGCAATTTTCATGCACTTGGTATTAAAAAATGTTCAACGAAGAAACTCAAGACCAAGTAGCAAATATAACTTCAATAAAGGTTTCCAACAATGAATATTAACAATAATGATGTTAAAGTAACATCTAATTTAGTACTAAGCAGCAATAAACAGTAAACAAGACTTATAATCCAACACTTACAATGAAAAAGAAAAAATTAAATGAAAATCTAAACTAACTAAACAACTAATTAACTAAAAAAATAGTTTTGGATGGTGTTTCGTAGTGTTGGATGATGATTGAAGGATGGAAAGAAAAGAAGAAAAGGGAAAAGAAGGAAAGGAATGGAAAGAAGAGAAGAAAAGAAAAGTGGTGAAACAGGGCAATCCACGCGTATGCGTGGTGTGACGCGTAAGCGTGGATAGGTAAAATGGTGTCGACGCATACGCGTGAGTCACGCGTACGTGTGGTGGGTTATTAAAAGCGGCGACGCGTACGCGTGGGGTGATGCGTACGTGTGGGTTGGTTTTGTGCTAGAGGCACAATCCCAGCCCACAACTTGCACAACTCTCGGGTTTTTGGCTGGGAAGTGAAAATTTTGGATCCACTCGTACGCATGGCTGACGCGTGTGCGTGGATGGTCGAAAAGCTTGGGGTCACGCGTATGCGTGGGGTACTCGTACACATGGGTTGGTGCTCTATTTTTCAAAATTTTTCTAAGTTCTTGCACCAACCAAGCATTCCAATCCCTCAAACAGCTAACAAAACACCATAAAACCTTATTTAACATACTAGACTACCAACTAAACTCAACAAACCAATCAAAATATGAAATTAAACTAATTTTACCAATATTTACAAAAGAGAAAAGTGAAAAGATGTTACAATGGTGGGGTGTCTCCCACCTAACACTTTTATTTATTATCCTTAAGTTGGACTTATGGGGAGCTCCTCATCAAGGTGGCTTGTGCTTGAATCCATCCTTGAACATCCACCAATGCTTGGACTTCCAATAAGCTCCATTCTTCAAAATCAATAGCTCCAAGCTTTGATGGAGTTCGTCACAAGCTAAGGGCTCCCAAAGTTGATCCTTATATATTCCCGGATCCCAAATCTTGTTTCTACACCCATCTTCTAGTTGATCATCCTTAATCCATCTGGGTGGCAAGCAAGAGAGATTCTTAATATAGTACCAAATTCTCCTTCTAGACCTATTCAAATGAGCACTAGTCCAACCATTGCATCTAATCCTTGAGGTATCAACCATAATGAGCCTTGATTTGCAATGCCAACCACTAAACAACCATCTCTTATGCTTCATGCCGTAAAGCACCCTAAGTTGATCATCCGTTTCAAGCAAGCCATACTCAAATGGGATAATAAAGCTAATAGAGATGATTTTTACCCACTCAAGTGAAGGTGTAGATGGCAACCGAGGCAAAGAAACTTCCAAGGATCTTGACAAAGCGTATTCAACTCCTGTCTTTCTTTTTCTAAGGACTTCCACCTCCTCATAAGATTTCTCAACTTAAATCCTTTGCTCATCAATTTTATCTAACTCTTTTCCCTTACTCAAATCATACTTGGGAGGATGAGAGAAATCTACCTCCGCATTATTTTCAAATTCACCGGGAGAAGGTCCTTCAAGTTCAAAGGATTCACCACCATTAGGATATGATGCTTGATCTTCATTGCCATGGGAACTCGATTCTTGCTGTATCCCATTGGTGGACGAAATTGTGATTACCCTCTTTGTATTTGCATGAGATTTATTTAATGGCTCTTTGGCATATGTGATCACAACTACGTTCAACTTAACCAGCAAGTGTACTGGGTCATCCAAGTAATACCTTACGTGAGTAAGGGTCGATCCCACAGAGATTGTTGGTATGAAGCAAGCTATGGTCACCTTGCAAATCTCAGTTAGGAAGATTATTGGTTTAAATTTGATTAATGGAATAAATAGAAAATAAAAGGGATAGAAATACTTATGTAAATCAATAGTGGGAATTTCAGATAGGTGTGTGAAGATGCTGTGCTCCTCTCGTATCTCTATTTTCTTATTACATTCATCCAATCCTTCCTACTCCTTTCCATGGCAAGCTGTATGTAGGGCATCACCGTTGTCAATGGCTACATCC
>NC_029774.3:52270316-52270766 GCF_000817695.3 Arachis duranensis
TTTGGAGTTGAACTCCAAGTTATAACGTGTTTTGGGCGTTCAACTCTGGATCATGACGTTTTTCTGGCGATTAACTCCAGACAGCAGCATGTACTTGGCGTTCAACGCCAAGTTACGTCGTCAATTTCCGAATAAAGTATAGATTATTATATATTGCTGGAAAGCTCTGGATGTCTACTTTCCAACGCCATTGAGAGCGCGCCAATCGGAGTTCTGTAGCTCCAGAAAATCAATTTCGAGTACAGGGAGGTCAGATTCCAACGGCATCAGCAGTCCTTTTGTCAGCCTTTTTCAGAGTTTTGCTCAAATCCCTCAATTTCAGCCAGAAATTACCTGAAATCATAGACAAACACACAAACTCATAGTAAAGTCCAGAAATGTGAATTTAACATAAAAACTAATGAAAACATCCCTAAAAGTAGCTTGAACTTACTAAAAACTACCTAAAAA
>NC_029774.3:52272842-52274261 GCF_000817695.3 Arachis duranensis
CGGTCTTAGGTGCCATTGATGGTAGTGGAAAACAAAAAAAGATTGTGCTTTGACCACACACCAAACTTAAAATATTGCTCGTCCTCGAGCAATAGAAGAAGAAGAGAAGAAGAAGAAGAAGAAGAAGAAGAAAAGATGGTGGAGAGGGAGAGATGTAGGTTCGGCCAAGGTAAAGTAGAGGGGGTTGTGTTGTGTGAAAATGAAGTAGAATGGAAGGGTATATATAGGGAGAGGGGGTAGTGTGTAGTCGGCCATTTAGGGTGGGAATGGGTGGGAAAATGTTTTTGAATTTTTGAAAGTAAGTGGGGTTTATGGGGAAGAGTGGATGGATTTGAGTGGGGAAGGGGGTGATTGGGAAGATGAATTGAAGTGATTGGTGAAGAGTGTTGGGAAGTGTGACATGGGGAATACAAATCACAAAAATAGGATTAGGAGGTAAGGTGGGAATATAGTAGGTGGGGATCCTGTGGGGTCCACAGATCCTGAGGTGATCCTGTGGGGTCCACAGATCCTGAGGTGTCAAGGAATTCCATCCCTGCACCAAATAGGAATGTAAAGTGCCTTTGCACACCATTCTAGCGTTTAAACGCCCATTGGTGCACGTTCTGGGCGTTCAACGCCCATGTAAAGCATGTTTCTGGCGTTGAACGCCAGTTTCATGCTTGTTACTGGCGTTTACCGCCAGCTTTTCTTCTCTAGGCACATTCTTGGTGTTCAGCGCCAGAATGTTGCTTGTTTCTGGCATTCAGCGCCAGAATGATGCTCTGTTCTGGCGTTGAACGCCGGCCAGATGCGTCTTCCTGGCGTTGAACGCCAGCCTGTGCGTCCTCCAGGGTTTGAATTTTTTCTTCTGCTGTTTCTGATTCTATTTTTAATTTTTATGATTTTTTCGTGACTCCTCATGATCATGTACCTAATAAAACACAAAATAACAATAAAATAAAAATTAGATAAATAAAATTGGGTTGCCTCCCAACAAGCGCTTCTTTAACGTCAATAGCTTGACAGTGGCTCTCATGGAGCCACAAGGTGATCAGGTCAATGTTAGTGTAGTCCCAACACCAATGATCATGTCAATGTTGTATAGTCCCAACACCAAACTTAGAGTTTGGATATGGGATCTTAACACCAAACTTAGAGTTTGGTTGTGGCCTCCCAACACCAAACTTAGAGTTTGACTGTGGGGGTTCTTCTTGGCTCTGTTTTGAGAGAAGCTCTTCATGCTTACTCTCCATGATGACAGAGGGATATCCTTGGGCCTTAAACACCAAGGATTCTTCATTCACTTGAATGATCAACTCTCCTCTATCAACATCAATCACAGCCCTTGCTGTGGCTAGGAAGGGTCTGCCAAGGATGATGGATTCATCCATGCACTTCCCAGTCTCTAGGACTATGAAATCAGTAGGGATGTAATGG
>NC_029774.3:52274372-52274616 GCF_000817695.3 Arachis duranensis
TTTTACAGCTTGTACCTCAGAGATCCCTAACTTCTCCATTACAGAGAGAGGCATGAGATTTACACTTGACCCTAAATCACACAAGGCCTTCTTGAAGGTCATGGTGCCTATGGTACAAGGTATTGAAAACTTCCCAGGATCCTGTCTCTTTTGAGGCAGTTTTTGCCTAGACAAGTCATCCAGTTCCTTGGTGAGCAAAGGGGATTCATCCTCCCAAGTCTCATTTCCAAATAACTTGTCATTT
>NC_029774.3:52274843-52275298 GCF_000817695.3 Arachis duranensis
GCCCAGTGAGGCCTTCCTCAGTGGCGTTCACTGCCTCTCCTTCCTCCCAAAATTCGGCCATGTTGATGACCTTGCACTCTCCTTTTGGATTTTCTTCTGTATTGCTTGGGAGAGTACTAGGAGGGAGTTCAGTAATTTTCTTGCTCAGCTAACCCACTTGTGCCTCCAAATTTCTAATGGAGGATCTTATTTCAGTCATGAAACTTTGAGTGGTTTTGATTAGATCAGAGACCATGGTTGCTAAGTCAGAGTTATTCTGCTTAGAACTCTCTGTCTGTTGCTGAGAAGATGATGGAAAAGGCGTGCTATTGCTAAGCCTGTTTCTTCCACCATTATTGTTGTTGAAACCTTGTTGGGGTCTCTGTTGATCCTTCCATGAGAAATTTGGATGATTTCTCCATGAAGAATTATAGGTGTTTCCATAGGGTTCTCCCATGTAATTCACCTCTTCCATT
>NC_029774.3:52278625-52290720 GCF_000817695.3 Arachis duranensis
GTGCCAGTTTGGGCGTTTAACTCCCATCCTTGTGCCAGTTCCGGCGTTTAACGCTGGTATTTCTGAGGGTGACTTTGAACGCCGGTTTGGGCCATCAAATCTTGGGCAAAGTATGGACTATCATATATTGCTGGAAAGCCCAGAATGTCTAATTTCCAACGCCGTTGAGAGCGCGCCAATTGGACTTCTGTAGCTCCAGAAAATCCGCTTCGAGTGTATGGAGGTCAGAATCCAACAGCATCTGCAGTCCTTTTCAGTCTCTGAATCAGATTTTTGCTCAGGTCCCTCAATTTCAGCCAGAAAATACATGAAATCACAGAAAAACACACAAACTCATAGTAAAGTCCAGAAAAGTGAATTTTAACTAAAAACTAATAAAAATATACTAAAAACTAACTAGATCATATTAAAAACATACTAAAAACAATGCCAAAAAGCGTACAAATTGTCCGCTCATCACCCTCCTCCCACCCTTTTCTACTCCCATTCTTCTAATATTGTAACTACTTCATTCTTCGTATTTCTTCATTGATTGCCATTGTTTGCCATTGTGCCTCTGCTACTCGCATTCGTTTTGCTCTGCTGTTCGCGTTCACGTGTTGATGCTGCTGTTACTATTCACATTCCGGTTTAGTTTGTGTTGCTACTATTGGTCGTGCTCCATTGCTGCAGTTGTTTTCGTTCATAGTGGCAGATGTGCTTCTATGCAAAGGTAACAATTTGATAGCATATATATATGGAAATTATTAGGGTTCATACACTGTTTTTTGAATTGCATGTGTGGTAGAAAATAAAGGAGGAATTTGTTGCGATGGTTATACAGAGCTTTGTTTATTTATCTTAATGTGTCCTCCATTTAAATGAATTTTTGCTTGAGTTTTTCTTCAATGCTGACTCTGGATATTGTACAGATTCAGTGTTCTGTTTTTTCATTTTTTTATAAATTTCATATTAAATTGATAGAAGTTTTTTTTAGTACTTTCTAAATTTTCAATTTTATTGAGTACTATATACAAACTCTTATTAGTTTTATCGACAATGGTTTGAAACATGTACTGAATTAAGGTTGGTCTTAATGGCAAGGCAGCACAAAGAGGTCCACTAAATAGAACTAAAAATGATAAGTTGATAACATGCATGGTTAAATGTAAAGTGATAAATAACTTAGTAATAGTGATAAAAGATTTGTAGAATGATAAGACATAAAAACTTAAATGAATTATATATTAATATTCAGGAGATTATTTTAAACTCCCAATTATTATTAAATGTCTAATTGTTTATCCTTCGAAACCTTAGGGAGAGTTGGAATTCTTACACTGTGATTAGTAATGGATATTGGTGTTGTAATAATTGGGCATATCTTTAAAAGAAACTTAGTAGAATATAATTAAACATATATGGCTTTTATTTTCTTGTTTTCTTTACATCCACTTCACTGGTATTTGGCTAATTGAAGTTGACAAGAGTGGTTGGAGGATCTTGATAACTTAGTTAGTTCAATCTATTTCAAATTGAAGTATTTGAAAGCACTCCATATAGCAGCATGATTAGTTTCATGCATGACTCCTGATATTGTACTGATTCAGTGTTCTATTTTCTCATTTTTTATAAATTTCATATTAAATCGATAGAAGTTTTTTCAATACTTTCTAAATTTTCAAATTTGTTGAGTACTATATACGTACTCTTATTAGTTCTACCGACATTGGTTTAAAACATGTGCTGAATTAATGTTGGTCTTAATGGCAAGGCAGCACAAAGAGGTCCATTAAATAGAACTAAAAATAATAAGTTGATAACATGCATGGTTAATGTAAAGTGATAAATAACTTAGTAATAGTGATAAAAGATTTGTAGAATGATAAGACATAAAAACTTAAATGAGTTATATATTATCTATTGTTAAAGATATCTTGTTATTTATATATGATTTTTTTTGTAGCCAAAATTTCAATTCAAAATTTCTAAAGGCATTGCAAAGCAGTATTGCAAATTCAACCTTACAAAAAAGTGGTCACGACATAGAATTAAGTTATGGGATGAGTTCTATGATCCATGCATGAGTAGACAAGCAATCTTTGATAATGTCCCAGTTGGCATCGACAGAGATCAATGGGCATCCTTTGTTCAGTATCGGTTTTTACCTTCTACAATGGTAACATGTTAATTTTTTTAGGATATAATATTAATACGTAATCACTTTTCTAATCTTCATTTTCTTTTTCATAGGAGATGTGTAACAGAAACAAGGAAGTTTGCAAGAAGCAAGCAATTCCCCATACTGGTGGCTCGAAACCTATCTCAAGGAAAAGACCTGAAATAGTATGAACCATCACTCACTTTTTGTTGTTACTAAATTATCATATGCTCTTTAACATTTTTTATATTTTTTTGCATAGTTTTTAGAAACTTGGACGAAAAATTAGCCGTGGAGAAATGTACATAAAAACTTATAAGAAAGATGGATCGTTTGTGACTGATGAAGCAAGGGATATAGCGGTAAGTTGTACTTTTTGGTCTATTTTAGTAAAAAGTGTAACTTCAAAATCTGCCAAACCTTAATGTTATTTTGTTAAATTTTTGTTGTTTAAATCTCAACTGTCGGAACAAATTAAAGTACTTTTGGCTCAAAATGAGAAAGATGAATCTAGACCATCCACAAATGATGTTCTTGGCAAAGTGTTTGGGAAGGAGCATTCTGGGTGTAATGCATGGGAATGGGAGCAACACCTACTAATACTTTCAGAAATGCCAATCATCCTAGCCAGTTAGCTAATTCGTCAACTTCAATGTCATCTACTACTAATTACTCCCAAGCTGATTTTAAACATTTAGAGTCTAAATTTGATAGGACATTGACTGCAGTCAAGGCTTATTTTCTTGAAAAAGAAGGAAGAATTCCTGTTGAACTTACTAGTATATTTGACCATGGAGCTCAGGTAAATTGCCTTCTCTTGTCGATTTTATGTTGCACTAATAATTTTGAAAATTATGATAAATGATAACTGTTACATTATACTAATTTTCTAGCTTGGTATTAGTCTCGTATATTCTAACCTTACATCCCTACTCTTACTAATTTGCTGTTCAAGTTTTTGACACAAGGAAAGGTTAATGCCTTCTTAAATTGTTTTTTATTTGAATTGTCGTTATAGTGTCATAGATGTGGTAATTTTTATGTTGATATTTCTGTTTTTGATTTATCTTAGGCTAATGATGTTGACAACAAAACTATTACACTGACAATAGGAAGAACATCATCAGATGGAAGCAATGAAAATCATGAAGACATTGTTTAGTATTGCTTTAAAGATTGATTAGTTGTTTATTGTTACACATTTGTTAAGGTATTATGTTGCAATTTTTTACTAAACAAACTTATTCAAGTAGTGAACTCATTAGTGGTAGTTATGATTTTATATTATTTTAGCTTGTTAAATTTTTTAGGAATAGACATATAAAGACTGTGAGGAATTAGATATTATGCATTTTATTATAATATAAAAAAGTTTTTATTTATTTTAATGGGTTATATTTTAGATTTATACTTTAAAAAATTTTACTTTTATTAAATTTTGCATTCTAATTAATATTTTATAAAATTAGAAAAAAAGGTTTAAAACTCCAACAACCTGAATCAAAACTACTACAACATAGAACTGTTAGAGGTCTTTAGAAATCGATGCAATTTATTTGAAACTCCCGCAAATAGCAAAGGGCAAAAAACCACCGCAATTTTGAGTTCAAAATAGCGTCGGTTCTAAAAAAACTCCTGTAACTTATTGCAGGACACCTGACTGCGTCATTTTACTAAACCACCATTACGCAACTTATTTTTATAAAAACTGAAAGTTTCATTTGAAGTGCTTATTAGAAAGATTTGGGCTTTGAAGGATTTTATATTTTGATTTTGAATTATTAAGAAAAGGATTACGTTTTGAGTTTTCTTTATTTAGAAAAGAATGAATTATGTTTTGAGGATGAATTGTTGATGAATGAAATGGGAGGTGTTATGATAAGGAATGCGGGAAGATGAGGATTGCTTTTAAAGTCTAATTGATAAATGAATTGAATAATAGAGAATGGATTTGAATATGAATTTGAATTTAAATTTGATTGAGATATATGTGACCGAGTAAGAGGCAGTGGCATTGTCCACTTGCTTCAGATATAAGTTGAGACTCTGGATAATATGCAGTGGTGTTATCCACTTATTCTGGATAAGAGTTTGAGGCTTCGGGTAAGATGCAAGGGTTGAGTTCTGTCGCCGCTTGCTCCGGGTCAAGAATTGTAACACCACCTAGGTAAGAGGTAGTGTTAAGGTTGTCCCTTGCTTCGGGTACGCGAGTAAGATGCAAGAGTTGTAGCATTGTCCCACTTGCTTCGTGTTTGGTGTTCTTTCTAGGGTTAGCTACCGAACATGTCAGGTTTGTCTTTATAATAGATGAGACTCATCGGTCATACAATGAGACTCTAGGGTTAGCTATCCCTCATGCTGGTGGTGGTGAAGTTGAGAGTTGTTTCCGAATGTGATATTTGATTGTTGATTTAATTGAATGGCTTAGGTCGGAGGCTGTGATTGGTTTCTGATTAAGATTTAATAAAGTATGAAATATCAAGCTGGTTCATCATAGAGTTAATGAACCTATGTTTAGAACAGGTTGATCATTCATACAGTTAGGAAACCTTTAAGATTCTTTCATAAGAAAAGTGAGTTTTGGATTTCTGGATAATTAACTAATTTTCTTTAAAAAGGTTTTGAATTTTTAGATGGTTAAACCACCGGCTTTCAAAAGATTCATAAGACAATGATAATCACTGAGCTTGAAAACAGTTTTCTTATTAAATATCTTCTTATGACAATTCTGAAAAATCTGTGGTGAGACCATATGGTTAGGTTCTCACTCCCTATAACTTTATCTTTTCAGGAATTGGATGAAGAAGCTTACGAAGAGTTTATTTGCATTTTACTTATTCGATATTGTTATATTATTTTAATTATTATTGATTTATCCTTCGCCATTAATATTGTATCTTGAAAAGAGGATTATGAGTACTGATGGTTATGTTTGTAAGCTATAGTAGAAAGGACTTATTTATTATGTGTGTGTGTGTGTGTACTTAAGTGGTCGTGATTGATTTGTATGTATGTATGTATGTGCGTTTTCAAACAAAAAGTATTTTCGGATTTTAAAAGAATAGTTTATACGGTTCGAGTTTTGCAAAGGCTCCTATTTTATTATTAAGTATATAGAAGTCGTCGTATAGTACTCCTCATTATCAGAGTGGTACAGCCGGAAGTATGACATTCTGGTAGTAAGGGTGTTACATCCAGGTTTTTGCACGTGGTTACATTATGATGCTATAGTGTACAATGATTTTCGGGGACAAGTCTGGTGCTAGAGTTCATTTAAGGTGGATACCGTATGTTGCTGACCTCGACGGGCTTGGGAAGTATAGTTAGGGATCAGCCATGCTATCATGGTTGTACAGGTGTCTTTGTAGAACGGCTAACCAGCATGTAAAGAACCTTGCTAGGCCGCTGACATTCCTACAATCTTAGATCTTTTGGCGCTTTCCTACGTTCAGGACCATAGGGTTTGACACGATCCTTTTGCTGCTTGCATTCAACAATCTCAATGAGATCATTGGTTGGTGTGGAATCATCCTCAATAATGGGGCATGTTCCTTGTTCAACTTCTCCTAACTCTTCAACCACTCCTTCTGATTCATTGTTCTCAACTTCTTTCACTTGTTGCAACTCATGCTTCAACTCATCTTCTTTCTCTTGAGGTTCCAAGCTCTCTTCCACTTTACATTCTTCAATTGAAGTTGACTCTTTGTATTCATCCATGAAAGTGCCTGAAATGTTGCAAGAGCGTATTGAGGCCAATCGGGTTAAAGCTTTGGCTAAGGTAGCCATGATATTTCATTGCCTCTTTTGGTACTCTTCTTGCTCTTGGAAAAAATACTTAGATTGCTTCCTCTGTTGAGGGTTGTGGAGAAAAAGAGGGTTCATCATTTGGGAGAAGGTCTTCATATATGGAAGGTGGTTCATGATGGTGAGAATGTTGAGGTGATGTATATAGAGGGAATTGTTTAAGAGGTTCATGAGAGTAGGGGTGTTGGAATGGTGATAGTTTTAAGTATGGTTCATAAGGCTTATATGGTTGTTCATGGGATTCATAAGGTTGGTGGTATGGTGGATATGGATTTGGATCATATAGAGGTGATTGGTGGTGAAATGGGGCTTGAGGGTATTGTGGTTGAGGGCAATGTTGAGGATGTGGTTCATAAGCCTATGATGGTTGAGGTTCGCAACCATAATAAGACCCACTATATCCATTGGATTGGTGTACACCATGAGGTAGATTGTAATCATAGTAACATGGAGGAGGAGGTTATTGTCATGAGGATTGTCCACATGAATGCAACTCCTCCCTCATTTGATAATTCCTTCCTCGGTGTTAATCATCATTGAAATTGCCAATTCCTACAACATTTCCACAATCATACCCAAAACCATAAGGATGAGAATTCATAAGGAAAATGACAAATAAAAAACAAAAGATATCAAAAAACAAGACAAACAAAATTTTAACTACTAAACTGGCAAATAACCCTATTAAAGTTTAGAAAAGTTGTCATAAAATCAAATCAAATAACCAGGAGGTTTAAATTCCGGGTCATTCTCCCACGAAATTGTAATCGGGTGTGCATGTCATTGGCTATGAGAGAATTGGATGGTGGTAGCAATAAATAAGAATTTAAAAGACAAGAAAGTAAAAGAGCAATCAATAACTAAATATCAAAGGCGATTAAACTAAAAGTAATTAAAATAAATGAAAGGGAATTCAAATGATCTTGGAAATGGTTGAGAGTCAAGGATCACTATTCTTTTCATTGACTACAAACATAGCAATTATGAAGATTTATCCCACTTAGTCAACCCCTAAACATCGGAGGTAAGTCAAATAGGCATAATTGATCTTAATCCAGAAATCCTAACCAACTCACTAATTAGGCTTAGTGAACGGATAGCGTTAATGGAAACAAAATCAACTAACAATCTTAAATCACCAATTAATATTAGACATCAATGACTTAAGGTCACCTAAGTCCTCAATTCCAAGCCAAGAATACAAAAATCTAATATAAATCTAGAAGAAGTATTTTTTCAAACACTTAGAATGCATAGAAGGAAAACATCATAAATTGGAAGAATAATAAAATCTATATATACCAAACCAAGAAAGCAATAACAGCAATTCAAATAAGCAACAGTAAACATGAAAAACATCAATTGCATTAAAGGAAATTGAAAATTCAACAAGAAAATTCATATACTAAAATTAACGAAAATTGATAAGCTAACAAGTAAGATACATCTTTGCATGATTAAGGTGGATAGTGAAAAGCATTCTTCCTGAATTTTTAAACATTTCCAAAGCCTTAATGTTTCTCCATTCATATTACTTTCTTAATTGTTTACTAATTGCATTCAGTTATTTCTCTGTTTTTGCTACTAGAATATCTTTGAAACCCTAATTTGTAATTGTCTAGCTAGAATAATCAATTAACCATTGCTTGCATAGTCCATTAATCCTCGTGGGAACGACAACCCACTCAACGTAATATTACTTGATACAATTCAGTATACTTGCCGAGTTGTGATTTTGCAAAATTTTGCATCACCGTAGTATTCACTTTTGATAAATTTAGATCTTATTTAATTGAATCAAAAGTAATAGTCGACACTGATCATTCTACTCTTAGGTACCTCTTGTCTAAACAGGATGCCAAACCAAGACTAATAAGATTGGTTTTACTACTCCAAGAATTCAATGTGAAAATTCGGTGCAGAAAAGGAACAGAAAATCTAGTGGCATATCATCTATCCAAGATCCATCTTGATGAAACTCAAGCATCACAAGTAACCCTCAAGGAGGAGTTCCCAGATGAACAGCTCCTAGCCATCACGATTGTGCCATAGTTTGCTAACATGGCTACTACAATGCCAGAGATCCAGAAATTTATCCCAAAAGCACGAGATGCTACAAAATTTCATACTTGAAGTAGAATTATTTAAGGTATGGGGAATTGATTTCATGAGGCCATTCCTTTCTTCAAATTCAAACCTCTACATACTCGTGGTCGTCGACTATGTAACTAAATGGGTGGAAGCCATGCCATCACCTACTTATGATACTAAGGTTGTAATCAACTTTCTAAAAAAGACAATTTTTAACAAATTTGGGGTTCTAAGAACACTAATTAGTGATGGAGGAACCCACTTCTGTAATAAACAACTTGAAGCGCTCCTTCAGAACTATGGAGTAAAAAACAAGGTAGCAACTCCATATCATCCGCAAACTAGTGAACAAGTAGAGTAATAAAGAGCTAAAAAGAATCTTGGAGAAGATGGTCAATGCCACTTGAAAGGACTGATCCAGAAATATTGATGATGCTATGTGGGCCTACAGAACAACCTTCAAAATACCAATCGGTAAGTCACCTTATCAACTAGTCTATGGTAAGGCTTGCCACTTACCTGTTGAGCTTGAACATAAGCATTATGGGTAATCAAATTCTTGAATTTTGATGCCAAGGTAGCAGAGAAAAAGAGATTATTGCAACTCAACAAACTTAAGGAATTTAGAATTCAAGCTTAGGATAATGTCCAATTATACAAAGAAAGAACAAAGAAGTGGCATGTCAAAAACATCCTTCTAAAAGATTTTGAACTAGACCAGAAGGTTTTTCTCTTTAATTCAAGATTAAAGTTATTTCCTGAAAAGCTAAGATCAAGATGGTCTGGGTCATACACAATAAGTAAAATATCTCCATTTGGACACATTGAAGTCATGGAAGAAAATTCTGAGAGAAAGTTCATGGTCAATGGACAAAGACTGAAACCCTATCTTGAGGAAGTAGGCTTGTGAAATCCACCCTAACCACCAACCTAAAAAGCCCAACGTCAAGCTAGTGATGATAAAGAAGTGCCTGATAGGAGGAAACCTAACCATGGTTAATATTTTCCTTTTCGTCTTTGTTTCTTTTATTTAAGAGCCTATAGTCATCATCATCATCATCTTCTTCTTCCTTTTATTCCTCCTTTTTTGCATGCATATTTACTTTCTTTTGTTTTACATCAAATACCCCACATTTAATATCACGTTAGATTAGGGTTTTTATCTTATCCCTTTTTTTTTCATGCATGTATGCTTTTGGCCAGGATTTACATCCATTATTCTGTCAATCTTTAAGTTTAATGCAAATCTCTAAGTTTAGTGTAAATCCTTAAGTTTGGTGTTAGTAACACCATGAATCATAAAAGAACCGGCACAAAGAGCGATGATGATAACTGAATAGACTTGAGTAAGATCATAATAAGATAAAGCCTCTTTACTGGTGGTTAGTTACTGTTTTTTTCCGTTACTTTCACCTTTTCTATTTATTTACATTTTTCTTCCCTGCATACATAGCATATTCTATCTTTTCTTATCTTGAACTTAAAATTTAAATTCTTATTCCTCCAGTAACTATTTTTATGGAAGATATCTTGAAAAAAAGATTGAATTAAATGATTAAAAACAAATAGTAGAGGTGCTTAAGTATATGTAGTTACATTTGAAGAAATCTAAAATACTTGAATCTTAAGAAAACGAAAAAAGAATCTTCAAAAATAGAAATTTAAAGAAGTATTATGAGGATTCAACCATCAATTCCTTGAAGCAGTAAAAAAAATTAGAATGATAAAAAAAATCGAAAATTCCAAGGCTCTAAGCACAAATGATTAGGATCCAGTTCTGTGCTTGTGATGTTTCTATTTTAAGATAGACTTGGGCTAGTAAATCCGAAGGGTGCTTCATCACCCGATAACTTAGGCCAACTGGACCAGAATTATAAAACCTATAAAATTAATAAATAATCATTCAATAACTTAATTATTATTCAAAGAAATTAGGAAATTAAATTTTATATTTTAGAAAAGAAGAAATATTAAAAATACAAATTTTAACACTAATTTTAAAAAATTTTGGCCCAAAATTGGACCGTGGAGCCAAATAGGCCCCAAGGCTCATCTTATATAAGCCAAACACTTACCTTCTCCTCCCAAAATGAATGGAAGCACGCTGAGGAAGAGATGATTCAGGTGAAAACCCTAACCTCAACCTTCACCAACTTCAATCTCTTATATCTCTCAATCCAGAACTTCGATTGTCACACTGTTTGTGGCTCCGTGACCACTGCGTTGAGCTCTACAAAACCCGCTATTTGGAGCCAAAGTATGATTTTGGTTTCTCGTAGATAATATATAATATTTTGTGAAAATGTAGTATACACGACCATATGATAGGTTCGAATGTGTAAGTATGTTAATGTTTAATAACCTTGATATGGAGTTATGTTGAGAATGAGTTAATGAATGACGATATTGTTGATTGTTGATGTTTGATGATGATAACGTATTATGATGAGCATGAGGAATGTTGTTTTGATGGTAGGATTATGTGGAAGGGAATTGAATATAATTTAGTGATTGGTTTGTGTGGAAGAGATAGAAATGACATAGAAAGGTATTAAGCATGTTTAGTGTTGTTTTAAAGTGTGAAATCATTGGTTTTGAAAAAGAAGTTTGGTAAAATGGAGGTTTGGCAATTCTTTGCAAAAATTGATTTTTGACCAAAATTCGGCTGGCTATAACTCGGCTACCAAACCCTTAAATTTTTCCAAACTTATTTTAAATGAAAATTAGGTCAGTAAAGTTTACATCATTTGAAGAATGGAATAAAAATGATTTTTTACAAAAAAGTTATGCCCGTCGGAAGTTTGGTATGCAAAAGTGAATTCTGCAAGACTTAGCAGCTTTTTAACATTATGGAGGGCATGCGTACATGAACACACACGTGACACGGACGTTCGGCTCTGTCCAGACATCTCGCATATGCGGCCGTGTGCATGCGTACGCGAGAAGGGAATTTTACAAGGTCGCGTACGCAGGCAAGTACCACACGACGCGAGACATCTCTTTTATCCGAGGGGCTTGCGTACACAAACACTGATCACGTACGCGAGTTGGGCAAATGACACCCTCGCGTACATTTGGCATGCGTACGCAGAATCCCTGTTTTTGAGAAAAGTGGATTTTTGTGATTTCAACCTATTTTCTAACTTCCAAACCTCTATGGTTACCTCCTAAAGTCCCAATTTGTTGGCTTCCACTTATCTGGGATACGAGTTTTCCTGGGTAGATGTAGTGGCTAGTCACCACTCGCTCTAAGTTTAGACTCGATACTCTGTTGATCCTACGTCGCAAGATGTGGCCAGACACTTTAACTCCCTGGAAATTCCCCCAACGGGCTGAATTTGATGATTGATTATAAAGCTATGCATAAACTCTTTGGGATGTGCGCACAGAGGGACTGTCTAGGGTTAGCTACCAGACATGTCGGGGTTTGGCTATAAACTGACAGATGAGACTCATCAATCATAGAGTAAGCATACATCATATGCATTTGTTTGTTTTGTTTGAATGTGCATTAATTGAGTTTGCCTATTTGACCAACTATGCTTACTTGTTGTATGTTTTACTTGTTGTAACTGCATCCTATATCTATGTTTTTCTTGTCTGTATTATTTTCTTGTGCAACTGAGATACCCCTTGTCTAGCAGAGAAGTGATGAGGGTTGTTCACCGGGGTTTCGGAGGGTTGGAGGAGGTAAAAGTGAAGTGTAGAGTTAGAATTAGATTCATAACATGAGTGCCTTGGATAGTTTACCTGATTTCTAGTTTAATTTATAACTTTAAATTTTAAATCTGAGTGTCGGAGTTCTAAGATTGTCTCTAAATTTCTCGAAATCTTATATCTTATGTACGTTGGCAGCTTTACCATGCTAAAAACTCCCGGTTTTCATTCCATACAAATGTTGTTTTCATATGCAGGTCGTGAGACATCTTATTGAGCGTCTAGAGTTTTTGAGCAAGCAAAATTTAGCTTTTGGGAAGTTATGTTTTGGAATGTTGGTTATGTGTTGATGTTTATAAACTCTTCTATGTATATATAATTTGTGTTATATATATATATATAT
>NC_029774.3:52290987-52319411 GCF_000817695.3 Arachis duranensis
TTTTATTTTTTTTTTTTTTTTTTTTTTTGGTCAAGTGGATTGGACAACCCCCAATCCTAGGTATCACAACTCACCCACACTACACACTCACTCACACACATTTTAAGGGTTCATAATCAATACTTGGTGCACTCACCAAGATTTGAACCCGGGTGCAGCATATTAAGAGGCACATGGTGTTACCAGTTGAGCTAAGCCTCAGCTGCCGTTTCCTGTCTATTCGAATTGAGCATTTTGACACCTTCCCTTCCAACTTCACAGTACAGTTCTAGCGCCTATTTTTGGCCCATTTAAGCCTCTACTCATCACTCCGTTTTGGTCTTTTGGACATGCTGCGGAATATTAAGTTAATCCAGGCTTGATAAATTGATATTATGTCTTGTCCACTCAATTCTAAATTAAATTTTAATAACTTATTCCAATATATTTTTCCATAAAATTGCACAATTTTAAGCATGATATCAGTTTAGTTTTTGAAAAAGTTTTTACATCAATTTAGTTTTCCTCGAAATAATATCATATGACTTCTAGTTACTAGTTTAACTGGCCATTAATAAATAAACACACATTATATGAATAATAATATCAAATCATTAGCAATAATAATGTAAGCATGGATAATAAATAGAATCAATAAACATAAGCAAAGCTTATCTTTATAAATTGAGATCCAAAATGAGTGAAGATGATGAAACTGCTTCCTCTTTAATTAATTTAAGTTCCATCATCCAAAATTCTGAAATCACTACCAAATCAGAAATCACCATATATGTACATGCATGTTGCCCAATTCCCAAATGAAAAATACTCGTCATTAGAATTTTTTATTTTTTATTATTTTTAATTATTAATTTAATTTTTTAATTTAATAATCTAACATGTTTTAAACTTATATTTTTAATCATTAATAATTAACTACTAATTAAAAATAATAAATTCCTCCTCAAATTACAAAAGTACACTACCTAACCTATGTCTCTAACTAACAAATTAAAGCTACCATTATTAATATTTATTATTTTATTACTATTATTATTCATTATTGTATCATCATTATTGATTTCACCAAACATCAACACAGCTGTAGCTGTACCATGATTCTCTACACCGGAACCCACCATCCCACAACCTCACAACGTTCCCGTTAAGCTCCGTCAAGTCCTGACACGTGTACCATCCGCCCTCATTAACGCCGTTCCTCAACCGTAACAACCTCTCCCACTTTTCCCACCACTCCACTTCGCACCCTTCTTCCCTCCACGCCATCAAAGGCAGAGTCAAAGTCAAAGATCCCTCTCTCTCGCCGCGCATGCATTGCGCGCCCTCATCATCACCCTCCTCCTCGTAGTACACCGTAAACTTCCCCTTCCTTACGCCGTCAACGTCCTCAGTAACCGCCAACGGAGCCGCATCCACGACAGCAGCTGACTCAACTAGCGGCGTTACCGCCTCGGGAATGGCAGCTTCAACTACCAGCTCTCTGGTCGGGTCACCTATTTCGGGTTCGGGGCAAACCGATGAGCGAATCTTCCAGAAGCTGAGGGCTGCGGTGAGAAGTGCGAGCCAAGTCCAAAAGTTGTTGAGGAGAGTGAGGAAACCAAAGGTGAGGTAGTTGAAGACAAGAGCCTCCACTTGGGAATCCAACACGTTCATTTTTTGTGAAATTGTGGTTTCTTTCTTCTCTTTTCCCTCTGTTTCTAGGAGTGTCTGTAAGAGAGAGAGAGAGAGAGAGAGAGATGAATTGAATGTGGAGAGAGATGGAAGTGAGAATGAAGAGATTTAAGGAAAGGTGGAGGGTGAGACAACAGACAAGCGAGGGTGAGGGATATCTCGTAAAGATGCCAAGAATCGAGAGCCAAGATGCCTTTTGTTTAAGATACATCTTACATATTTACACATCATGCCCTCCTCTACTAGCTATACTACGGCTAATTTTTTTTTTTATTATATATATACCGGAACATTAAGCGTTTTTTACATTTATGAGTAGCATTACAGATTTTGTTTTTGATAGTGAAGTAGCAACCTAGTATTTTTTAAAATGTGGGTTGATGTGGTGTTATTTTTAAATGTGGAATTGTTTAATTAGATAAACAAAAATCGGATCGTCTGATTTGTGAGAAGTACAGAAATTGGACCATCTGATTTGTGAGGACATAGAAATCGAACTGAGGAATTTGTGAAAGAACAGAAATCGGACCGAGAGATTTCTGTTAAAAAAATAAAAATTTGAAGTATAGAAATCAGACCTTTCGATTTGTGTATCTTCCACATTTTTGAAAAACACCAAAAATTACAATGTTAAGGTATATCACCACTTTTATTTCCATATACAAAAAAAAAAAGAGCCGTAGCATTACATATTTAAATTTTTTTATCTGTCAAGTTTAACTAAGTTAAATAGGAAGCAAATTGATGAGGAAAAAAAATCAGCAATATAAAGACTTACATAGATTATATTCTGGTTGTATCTATATTGTAAGTTGTATAAGACTGAAGATTGTATAAATAACTAAGTTGCAAGAAGTCATCCACTCCATCAAGAATATCAGGGTTTGCTGATATTAAGCTTTTATCGTGCATTAAAACCTATAATTAACAAGGTTAAATATTGAAGTTAGTTAATCAGACAAAAAAAAGAGCATTTCTCAGTTGTCTCACTGAGTCCAGCTAGATGGAACAAACATCACTGTGTACTGTCGTAATTCTAGATCATATCTTACTTTTTCATCAAGCAGTGAAACAACAGACTCGGTTCCAGAAGATGTTATTATCTTCACCAACTCCCAATTCCCATTTGAAAGTTGAAGCCAACACTGAACCTTCTGAAATAACGAACTTCAGAAGTAAGGGAAAGAAAAAGAAAATTCTAAACTATCCATGTGTTACTAATAATGAGAACAGAAAAACTCAATCTCTTGAACTCAATAATTACATCAGTTATCCAACTAAATAATTACATCACAGTTATCATAAACTGATTTCAAAGCCTAGAAGTAGAGTGAAATTAAAACCATGAAGCATATAATAAATCAAAAGATCACCAATTACAAATTTTTTATAAGAGCAGAAGTTAGAACAATGAAAAATGAAGAGGGGAGAGGGGAGAGGCGATATGCAAGCACACGACACAAAGGATCCGGCGAGAGGACCCATAGCACGAAGACAGAAGTTCTTGAGTGCGACGGACGGCGATAGCAGTCTCTCACTCCGACAGATGGCGACAACAATTGGTGGAGGCTAGGGTTTGCTTTCTTTGGTGAAGGGGGAAGAAGAGAGAGGGGGAGGGGAGGGGATAACGCGTGTAATCCTCCTTTTTTTCCTCTTTCAAGGAAGGAAACCACGTCGTTTTCTATAAATCGGGCGGGTTCAACAATTCGTGTCCAATTCTTAAAATAGTGATTTTTATTAATAAATTGAACTGCTAAAATTATCGATTTGCAGTCAAACTAATTTGACCGGCTGGTCTGATCTGGTTTCCAGAATCATGATGAAAACACACGGATGCTGGAAAATGGAGTGCAATTCAATAACGTAAACCAAAAATATTGATATCTCCAAGGGTCGAAATAAAATTTTAAAAATTTAAAGATTTAATTGCATTGGGTTTTTGGCAATTTCCAAAATTTAATTAGATTTTTATTAATAGTTTTCTTTTATAAAAAATTACAATAATAATAGATATTCACTTTTATAATATTTTTGTAATTTATCCCATCTTCTAAAAAAAAATAACCCATAAATTTTAAAATTGTTTATAAACCTCAAAAAATTGAGGAATAAAAAATTTTAAAAAAAATAATAAAAAAGGTAAAAAATGAAAAAAAAGGGTAAATCACATATTTAAATAAATTAGGTTTTAAAATGATCCAAATATAACAATAAAAGATTGGTTACATTTCAGTTTCGATTAAAGTATCAAAACTGATCATAAAAGATTATGACACTAATTAATCTAACTATAGAATAATTAAAACTGCTTTTTAATCATAAAGGATAGGCTTAGTAGACAAAACTACGAAAATCCTAAAAACTATCAACAATCTCTAAGGCTGTGTGTTTGTTTCTGAGAATAAGACAAGACACTGAGAATAAGACATAAATGACATAAACACAAAATTTTGTGTTCTTGTATTTTATTTGGTGATAAAGTAGAATAAATTATAAAAATCCAATTTATTCTCATTTTTTCATTCAAAAAATTTGAGACAAAAAATATAATAATAAAAAATATAATTATGAAAAATTAACAAGAATAATGAAAGAAAAAATAAAAAATAAATTGTGTCTTTTGTTAGTATCTCCGTGTCCTTCCGGTTAGGATTGAACACAAAATATACTAACTCTTTTCTATCCATATTTCTTCTGTCAAACACGATTTTATGTCTCTGTATCCATGTCTCAATGTCCTATCTTTATAAACAAACGCGGTCTAAATTACTCCTCTAACTTAACCTAATTACTCCTAAACTCTAACCGTATTCATTCTCATTCCTATTTCAAATTTTCTTCCCACTCTCTTCATTTGAGTTTTTTCTTACTCTTTTCAACCACATAATAACATTCTTTCATGGTTGTTTCTTCTTACTTTATTAACCTTAATATTCTAAATAATTTTTTAACTATATATATCTCACTCACCTACTAGTACTATTACTACTCACATTTTTTTATTGTTTTGAATAACAAATTTGACTATATAATGATGATACAATAACAAATTTGATAATTGTTTTGAATCTTGAAATTTTTAGATAACTAATGTCATATTGTTCTTCAAGAGTAATTCAAGAATAAGAGAGAAAGGGAGCGTGTGTACTCTTTTAAACAGTAATGCTCTTTGGTGCACGAAATTGTGATCACACTTTTTACAATTCCGTATAACTAACCAACAAGTGCACTGGGTCGTCCAAGTAATACCTTACATGAGTAAGGGTTGATCCCACGGAGATTGTCGACTTGAAGCAAGCTGTGGTCATCTTGTAAATCTCAGTCAAGCGGATTCAAATGGTTATGAGGTTTTGATAAGAGAAATAAAACATAAAATAGGATAGAGATACTTATGCAATTCATTGGTGGAAATTTCAGATAAGCGTATGGAGATGCTTTGTTCCCTCTGAGACTCTGCTTTCCTATTGTCCTCATCCAATCATGCGTACTCCCTTCCATGGCAAGTTGTATGTTGGTGGATCACCATTGTCAATGGCTACCATCCGTCCTCTCAGTGAAAATATATCCGCTATGGTTCCCCGCATGGCTAATCAGCTGTCGGTTCTCGATCGTGTCGGAATAAGATCCATCAATCCTTTTGCACACTGTCACTGCGCCCAACAGTCATGAGTTTGAAACTCGTCATAGTCATCCCATCCCAGATCCTACTCAGAATACCACAGACAATGTTTAGACTTTCCGGATCTCAAGAATGCTGCCAATTGATTCTAGCTTATACCACGAAGACTCTGATCTCACGGAATGGAAGGCTCTATTGTCAGGAGAGGCAACCATGCGTCGTGAACCAGGAGGCCAAGAGGTACACACTCAAGCTCTTATAGATAGAACGGAGGTGGTTGCAGGCACGCGTTCATAAGGGAGGATGATGATGAGTGTCACGGATCATCACATCCATCAGGTTGAAGTATGAGTGAATATCTTATAACAAGAATAAGCGTGAATTGAATAAAAAAATAATAGTACTTTGCATTAATTCATGAGGAACAGCAGAGCTCCACACCTTAATCTATGAGGTGTAAAAACTCCACCGTTGAAAATACATAAGTGATGAAGGTCCAGACATGGCCGAATGGCCAGCCCCCAAAACGTGATCAAGAGATCAAAAGTGATCCAAAGATAGTCTCAAAAATGATCTAAAGATATGAATACAATAGTAAAAAGTGCTATTTATACTAAACTAGTAAACTAGGTTTACAGAAAATGAGTAACTAAGTGTAGATAGTGCAGAAATCCACTTCTGGGGCCCACTTGGTGTGTGTTTTGACTGAGCTTTGAAGCTTTCATGTGCATAGGCTCTTCTTGGAGTTTAAACGCCAGTTTTGGTGTCAGTTTGGGCGTTTAAATCCAGCTATGGTGCCAGTTCTGGCGTTTTACGCCAGAAAAGGGTCTTCTAACCGGCGTTTGGACGCTAGTTTGGGCCGTCAAATCTCGGGCAAAATATGGACTATTATACATTTCTGGAAAGACCAAGATGTTTACTTTCCAACATAATTAAGAGCGCGCCAATTGGGCTTCTGTGGCTCCAGAAAATCCACTTCGAGTGCAGGGAGGTCAGAATCCAACAGCATCTTCAGTCCTTTCTCAGCTTCTGAATCAGATTTTTGCTCAGGTCCCTCAATTTCAACCAGAAAATACCTGAAATCACAGAAAAACACACAAACTCATAGTAAAGTCCAGAAATGTTAATTTTGCATAAAAACTAATAAAAATATACTAAAAAGTAACAAAAACCTATTAAAAACTTTGTAAAAACAATGCCAAAAAGCATATAAATTATCCGCTCATCACAATACCAAATTAAATTGTTGCTTGTTCCCAAGAAACTGAAAATAAAATAGGATAAAAAGAAGAGAATATACTATAAATCCCAAATTATCAATGAAGCTTAGTGCAAATTAGATGAGCGGGGCTAGTAGCTTTTTGCTTCTGAATAGTTTCGGCATCTCACTTTATCCTGTGAAGTTCAGAATGATTGGCATCTATTAGGAACTCAGAATTTAGATAGTGTTATTGATTCTCTTAGTTCAGTATGTTGATTCTTGAACACAGCTACTTTATGAGTCTTGGCCGTGACCCTAAGCATCTTGCTTTCCAGTATTACCACCGGATACATAAATGCCACAGACACATAACTGGGTGAACCTTTTCAGATTGTGACTCAGCTTTGCTAAAGTCCCCAGTTAGTGGTGTCCAGAGTTCTTGAGCACACTCTTTTTGCTTTGGATCACGACTTTAACCACTGTCTCAAGCTTTTCACTTGGACCTTCATGCCACAAGCACATGGTTAGGGACAGCTTGATTTAGCCGCTTAGACCAAAATTTTATTCCTTTGGGCCCTCCTATCCATTGATGCTCAAATCCTCGGATCCTTTTTAACCTTGCCTTTTATTTTTAAGGGCTATTGGCTTTTTCCGCTTGCTTTTTCTTTTTTTTTTCTTTTAATTTTTGCCACTTTTTTTTCGCAAGCTTTTTTCTTTTCACTGCTTTTTCTTGCTTCAAGAATCAATTTTATGATTTTTCAGATTATCAATAATATTTCTCTTTGTTCATCATTCTTTCAAGAGCCAACAATTTAACATTCATAAACTTCACTATAAAAAATATGCACTGTTCAAGCATTCATTCAGAAAACAAAAAGTATTGCCACAACATCAATATAATTAAACTATTTTCAAGATAAAATTTGAAATTCATGTACTTCTTGTTCTTTTGTAATTAGGAACATTTTCATTTGAGAAAGATGAAGGATTCATGGAATTATTCATAGCTTTAAGACGTAGACACTAGACACTAATGATCATGTAATGAAGCTAAAACATAGTCCACCTTAGTGATGGCGGCTAGTTCCTCCTCTTGAAGATCTTATGGAGTGCTTGAGCTCCTCAATGTCTCTTCCTTGCCTTTGTTGCTCCTCCTTCATGGCTCTTTGGTCTTTTCTAATTTCATGGAGGATGATGGAATGCTCTTGGTGCTCCATCCTTAGTTGCTCCATATTGAACTCAAATCTCCTAAGGAGGTGTTGAGTTGCTCCCAATAGTTGTGTGGAGGAAAATGCATCCCTTGAGGTATCTCAGGGATTTCTTGATGAGGAACTTCCTTATGCACTTATTGAGATCCATGAGTGGGCTCTCTTGTTTGCTCCGTCCTCTTTTTAGTGATGGGCTTGTCCTCTTCAATGAGGATGTCTTCCTCTATGACAATTCCAGCTAAATTACATAGGTGACAGATGAGATGAAGGAAGGTTAACCTTGCTAAAGTGGAAGGTTTGTCAGCAACCTTATATAGTTCTAGAGGTATGATCTCATGAACTTCCACTTTCTCTCCAATCATGATACTGTGGATCATGATAGCCCAATCCATAGTTACTTCGGACCGGTTGCTAGTAGGAATGATGGAGCGTTGGATGAACTCCAACCATCCTCTAGCCATAGGCTTAAGGTCAAGCCTTCTTAGTTGAACCAGCTTGCCTTTGGAGTCTCTCTTCCATTGAGCTCCTTCTAGACATATGTCCATAAGGACTTGGTCCAACCTTTGATCAAAGTTGACTCTTCTAGTGTAGGGGCGTGCATCTCCTTGCATCATTGGTAAGTTGAATGCCAACCTTACATTTTCCGGACTGAAATCTAAGTATTTTTCCCGAACCATTGTGAGCCAATTCTTTGGGTTTGGGTTCATACTTTGATCATAGTTCTTTGTGATCCATGCATTAGCATAGAACTCTTGAACCATTAAGATTCTGACTTGTTGAATAGGATTGGTGAGAGCTTCCATCCTCTTCTCCTAATCTCATATCGGATCTTTGGATATTCGCTCCTTTTGAGCTTGAAGGGAACCTCGGGGATCACCTTCTTCATGGCCACAACTTCATAGACGTAGTCTTGATGGACCTTTGAGATGAATCTTTCCATATCCCATGACTCAGAAGTGGAAGTAATTGCCTTCCCTTTCCTCTTCCTTGAGGTTTCTCCGGCCTTAGGTGCCATTAATGGTTATGGAAAATTAAAAAGAAAGGCTTTTTTCACACCAAACTTAAGAGGTTTGCTCATCCTCGAGCAAAAGAAGAAAGAAGAGAGTAGAAGAAAAAAATTGGGAGATGGAGGCTTGAGAGGGTTTGGCCAAGGAGGGTTTTGAGTGTATGTGATGTGTGAAAATGAAGGAGTAAGAAGGGGTATTTATAGGGAAGAGAGGGAATTGGTTCGTGTGAGAAGGGGTAGGTTTGGGAGGGAAATGGTTTGAATTTGAGTGGGTGGGGGTAAGTGGGTTGTATGATGGGTTTATGGGAATTAGGGAATGGATGTGAGTGGTGAAGAGAATATGGGGAAGAGGGTAAGATTTGATAGGTGAGTGGTGTTTTGGGTAGAGTGTTATGGAGAAGTGTGAAGAGGAGATAGAGTGAGGTGGGGTAGGTGGGGATCCTGTGAGGTCCACAGATCCTGAGGTGTCAAGGATTTTTCATCCCTGTACCTTTCTGGCGTTAAACGCCCTCTATGTGCCATTCCTGGCATTTAAACACCGGACTGATGCCCTTTTTTGGCGTTTAAACGCCAGTCTGCTGCCCTATTCTAGCGTTTAAATGCCAGTCTGCTGCCCTTTTCTGGCCTTTAAACGCCCAGAAAGGTGCCAGACTGGGCGTTTAAACGCCTATTTTTATACCTTTACTGGCGTTTAAACGCCAGTTTGCCTATCACTTCTGGTGTTTAAATGCCCAGAATGGTGCAAGGCTGGGCGTTATACGCCCATTTTGGTATCCTTACTGGCGTTTAAACGCCAGTAAGCTCTTCCTCCAGGGTGTGCTATTTTTGATGTTGTTTTGGATTTTGCTTTAATTTTTGCAGTTGTTTTTGTGACTCCACATGATCATGATCCTAAAGAAAACATAAAATAACATAGATAAATAAAATAAAATTGGGTTGCCTCCCAATAAGCGCTTCTTTAATGTCAACAGCTTGACAGGAAGCTCTTACAAAGTTTCACAGGTGCTCAGAGCATGATTGTGGCCTCCCAACACCAAACTTAGAGTTTGAATGTGGGGGCTTTGCTTGACTCTGCATGGAGAGAATTGAATGAAGCTTTTCATGCTTCTTTCCTATGTTTACAGAAGAAGATCCTTGTGCCTTAAACACAAGGTAGTCCTCATTCACTTGAAGGACTAGCTCTCCTTTGTCCACATCAATCACAGCCTTTGTTGTGTCTAGGAAGGGTCTTCCAAGGATGATGAATTCATCCTCATCCTTCCCAGTGTCTAGGATTATGAAATTAGCAGTGATGTAAAGGCTTTCAACCTTTACCAAGACATCCTTTACAAGTCCATAAGCCTGTTTCTTTGATTTGTCTGCCATTTCTAGTGAGATTCTTGTAGCTTGTATCTCAAAGATTCCTAGTTTCTTCATTAAAGAGAGTGACATGAGGTTGATACTTGATCCTAAGTCACACAGAGCCTTTTCAAAGGTCATGGTGCCTATGGTGCAAGGTATCAAGAACCTTCCAGGATCCTCTTTCTTTTGAGGTAATTTCAGCTGAACCAATGCACTTAGTTTATTGATGAGCAATGGAGGTTCATCCTCCTAAGTCTCATAACCAAATAATTTAGCATTCAGCTTCATGATTGCTCCTAGATATTGAGCAACTTGCTCTTCAGTAACATTTTTGTCCTCTTCAGAGGAAGAATATTCGTCAGAGCTCATGAATGGTAATAGTAAGTTCAGTGAAATCTCTATGGTCTCTAGATGAGCCTCAGATTCCTGTGGTTCCTCAATAGGGGACCCTTTGTAGTCCAGTGGACGTCCCATGAGGTCTTCCTTACTGTGAATCACGTCCTCCTCCTCTTCTATAGGTTTGGCCATTTTGGTTGTATTAATGGCCTTGCACTCTCTTTTTGAATTCTCTTCTGTATTGCTTGGTAGAGTACTAGGAGGAGTTTTAGTAATTCTTTTACTCAGCTGGCCCACTTGTGCCTCCAAATTTCTTATGGAGGACCATGCCTCAATCATGAAACTAAGGGTGGTCTTAGATAGATCAGAGACTATATTTGCTAAGCTAGAGAGGCTCTGCTCAGAATTCTCTGTCTGTTGCTAAGAAGATGATGGGAAAGGCTTGCTATTGCCAAACCTGTTTCTCCCACCATTATTGTTATTGATGAATCTTCTGTTGATCCTTCTATGAGAAATTTGGGTGATTCCTCTATGAAGGATTATAGGTGTTTCCAAAGGATTCTTCCATGTAATTCACCTCTTCCATTGCAGGATTCTCAGGGTCATAAGCTTCTCCGTCAGAGGAGGCATCTTTAGCTTGCAATCCAGTCAGACTCTGAGAAATCATATTGACTTGCTGAGTCAATATTTTGTTCTAAGCCAATATGGCATTCAGAGTATCAATCTCAAGAACTCCTTTCTTCTGAGTCACCCCATTATTCACATGATTTCTCTCAGAAATGTACATGAACTGGTTATTTGCAAGCATTTTCAGATGAAGAGATCCACCAATAGAGTGGTCCAATGACATCTTGGATAACTCAGACAGACCATTATAGAATATACATATGATGCTCCCTTCTGGAAACATGTCAGAAGGACACCTTTTGGTTAATTGCTTATATCTTTCCAAGCTTCATAGAGGGATTCACCTTCCTTTTGTCTGAAGGTTTAGACATCCACTCTGAGCTTACTCATCTTTTGAGGTGGAAAAAATTTGGTTAAGAAAGCATTGACCAGCTTGTCCCAAGAGTTCAGGCTTTTTCTAGGTTGTGATTCCAACCATATCCTAACTCTGTCTCTTACAGCAAAGGGGAAAAGCATAAGTCTGTAGACCTCGGGATCGACCCCATTGGTCTTAACAGTATCACAAATCTACAAGAATTCAGATAAGAACTGATGAGGATCTTCTGATGGAAGTCCATGAAACTTGCAGTTCTGTTGCATTAGAGAAACTAATTGAGGCTTAAGCTCAAAGTTGTTTGCTCCAATGGCAGGAATTGAGATGCTTCTTCCATAAAAGTTGGAAGTTGGGGCAGCATAGTCACCAAGCATCTTCCTTGCATTTCTGGCATTGTTGTTATTTTTTGCTGCCATGTCTTCTTCTTTTTCAAAAATTTCTGCCAGGTCCTCTCCAGAGAGTTGTGCTTAAGCTTCACTTAGCTTCCTCTTTAGAGTTTTTTCAGGTTCAGGATTGGCTTCAACAAGAATATCTTTATCCTTGTTCCTGCTTATGTGAAAAAGAAGAGGAATCCTCTATGTCACAGTATAGAGATTCCTTTATGTGAGTAGAAGAAGAGAAGAAGAGAAGAATGAGGTAGAAAGAAAATAAAGAGAATTCGAACACAGAGATGGAGAGAGGGTTCGAATTTTAAGAAGGAGAGAAGTGTTAGTAAATAAATAAATAAATAGAAAGAGATGAGAGAGACGGAATTCGAATATCAAATAAAAGAAAAGGAAAAATCTTTTTGTTTTTATTTTAAATATTAGTTAGTATTCGAAAATTAGGAAAGGAATAAGATAAAATTAGAGTTTAAAACAATTAGTTAATTAAAAAGATTTTTGAAAAAGTTGTTAGTGGTTTTCGAAAATTGAGAAGTGAAAAAGTAGTTAGGTAGTTTTGAAAAACATAAGAAATAGTAAGTTTTGAAAAGATAAGAAGTTAGCTAAAGATTTTGAAATTAAAATTTGAAAAAGATATGATTTGAAAAAGATTTGATTGAAAAAGATATGTTTGAAAAGATATGATTGAAAAAAATTTGATTTTTAAAATTAAAATTGATGACTTGACTAACAAAAAAAAAACTAAAAGATATGATTCTAGAATTTAATGATTTAACCTTTCTTAACAAGAAAGTAACAAACTTAAAATTTTTTGAATCAAATCCTTAATTGTTAGCAAGGTTTTCGAAAATATGAAATAAAAATAAGAAAAAAATTTTGAAAATCAAATTTTAAAATTTTTGAAAATATGAAATAAAAATGAAAAGATTTTATTTTTGAAAAAGTTTTGAAAAGATAGGATTTTTAAATTGAAAATTTGACTTGACTCACAAGAAACAATTAAATTTTAAAAATTTTTGACTAAGTCAACCCAAAATTTCGAAATTTATGAGAGAAATAAGGGAAGGATATTTTTTTATTTTTGAATTTTAATGAAGAAAGAGAAAAACAACAAAATGACTCAAGACATGAAAATTTAAGATCAAAACACATAATGCAAGCAAGAACACTTTGAATGACAAGATGAACACCAAGAACACTTTGAAGATCACAATGAACATCAAGAACTTATTTTTGAAAAATTTTTAAGGAAAGAAACACATGTAAGACACCAAACTTGGAAATTTTTAAACTTTTGACTCTAAAAATTTGAAAATGCATATGAAAAACAAGAAAAGACACAAAACAAAAAAATTACATGATCAAACAAAGACAATCATCAAGAACAACTTGAAGATTAAGAAGAACACAATGCATGAGTTTTTGAAAAATGCTAGAAAAATACAAATATGCAATTGACACCAAACTTAAAAATTGACACTAGACTCGAACAAGAAATACAAAATATTTTTGATTTTATGATTTTATTAATTTTTTTCGAAAAAATAATTTGAAAAAGAAAATAAAGAAATTCAAAAACTTTAATACGAATTCCAGGAATCATGCAATGTTAGTCTAAAGATTCAGTCTAAAAAGATTAGACATGGCTAGCCAAGCTTCAGTAGGACATTACATACAACAGCCAAATTGATGGGAATCAACTAGCTCCTGTGATGATAAAAGCATCATCTGAAACTCTAGAATTCATTCTTAAAAATTCTGAAGAACAAAATAAATAATAAAAAAAGAAAATTACCTAATCTGAGCAACAAGATGAACCGTCAGTTGTCCAAACTCGAACAATCCCCGACAACAGCGCCAAAAACTTGGTGCACGAAATTGTGATCACACTTTTCACAACTCCTCACAACTAACCAGCAAGTGCACTCGGTCGTCCAAGTAATACCTTACGTGAGTAAGGGTCGATCCCACAGAGATTGTCGACTTGAAGTAAGCTATGGTCATCTTGTAAATCTCAGTCAGGTGGATTCAAATGGTTATGAGGTTTTTATAAGAGAAATAAAACATAAAATAGGATATAGATACTTATGCAATTCATTGGTGAGAATTTCAGATAAGCATATGGAGATGCTTTGTTCCCTTTGAGCCTCTGCTTTCCTATTGTCCTCATCCAATCATGCGTACTCCCTTCCATGCCAAGCTGTATGTTGGTGGATCACCGTTGTCAATGGCTACCATCCGTCCTCTCAGTGAAAACATATCTGCTACGATTTCCCGCATGGCTAATTAGCTGTCGGTTCTCGATCGTGTCGGAATAAGATCCATCGATCCTTTTGCACACTGTCACTGCGCCCAACAGTCATGAGTTTGAAGCTTGTCACAGTTATCCCATCCCAGATCCTACTCGGAATACCACAGACAAGGTTTCGACTTTCTGGACCTCAAGAATGCTGCCAATTGATTCTAGCTTATACCACGAAGACTCTGATCTCACAGAATGGAAGGCTCTGTTGTCAGGAGAGTCAACCATGCGTCGTAAACTAGGAGGCCAAGAGATACATACTCAAGCTCTTGCAGATAGAACGGAGGTGGTTGTCAGGCACGCGTTCATAAGGGAGGATGATGATGAGTGTCACGGATCATCACATCCATCAGGTTGAAGTATGAGTGAATATCTTAGAACAAGAATAAGCGTGAATTGAATAGAAAAACAATAGTACTTTGCATTAATTCATGAGAAACAGCAGAGCTCCACACCTTAATCTATGAGGTGTAGAAACTCCACCGTTGAAAATACATAAGTGATGAAGGTCTAGGCATGGCCAAATGGCCAGCCCCCAAAACGTAATCAAGAGATCAAAAATGATCCAAAGATAGTCTCAAAAATGATCTAAAGATATGAATACAATAGTAAAAAGTTGTATTTATACTAAACTAGTAAACTAGGTTTACAGAAAATGAGTAACTAAGTGTAGATAGTGCAGAAATCTACTTCTGGGGCCTACTTGATGTGTGTTTGGACTGAGCATTGAAGTTTTCACGTGCATAGGCTCTTCTTGGAGTTTAAACGCCAATTTTGGTGCCAGTTTGGGCGTTTAACTCCAGCTTTGGTGCCAGTTCTGGCGTTTTACCCGAGAAAAGGGTCTTTGACCGGTGTTTGGACACTAGTTTGGGCCGTCAAATATCGGGCAAAGTATGGACTATTATACATTGTTGGAAAGCCCAAGATGTCTACTTTCCAACGCAATTAAGAGCGTGCTAATTGGGCTTTTGTTCCTCCAGAAAATCCACTTCAAGTGCAGGGGGTTAGAATCCAACAGCATCTTCAGTCCTTTCTCAGCCTCTGAATCAGATTTTTGCTCAGGTCCCTGAATTTCAGCCAGAAAATACTTGAAATTACAGAAAAATACACAAACTCATAGTAATGTCCAGAAATGTAATTTTTGCATAAAAACTAATAAAAATATACTAAAAAGTAACTAAAACCTATTAAAAACTATGTAAAAATAATGCCAAAAAGNCAAAATTATATCAAAAGAAAGAAAGGAAAAAAATATTTCTTATGGATCTATGTAATCAAGTTTTTAATAGAATCATGCTGAGAACACATGCTAAAAAATGGAGTTTAATTCAATAACGTAAACCGAAAATATCAATATCTCCAAGAGTCGAAATCAAATTTTGAAAATTTAAAGGTTTAATTGCACTTGCTTTTTGGCAATTTTCAAAATTTAATAATATTTTTATTAATAGTTTTTTTTAAAAATTACAATAATATTAGATATTCACTTTTATAGTATTTTTGTAATTTATCCTATCTTCTAAAAATAATAATCCGTGAATTTTAAAATTGATTGTGAACCTCACAGAATTTAAGAATAAAAAATTAAAAAAATGTAAAAAAATAAAAAAGGATAAATCACATATTTAAATAAATTAGGTTTTAAAATAATCCAAATGTAACTATTAAAGATTGGTTACATTTCAATTTCGAGTAAAGTATCAAAATTGATCATAAAAAATTATGACGCTGATAAATTTAACTATAAAATAATTAAAACTAATTTGTAATTATAAAGGATAGGCTCAATGGACAAAACTACTAAAATCTTAAAAATGATCAACGATCTCTAAATTACTCCTGGAACTTAACCTAATTACTCCTTAACTCTAACCATATCCTATGTCATTTCTATTTCAAATTTTCTTCCTTTCTTAAACTAGTTCTCCATTTTGGCATTTTCATTCCGAATTCTCACTCTGTTCCTTTGAATTTCTTCTTACTCTTTTTAACCATACAATAACATTCTTCCATTGTTGTTTCTTTTTATTTTACTAACCATAATATTCTAAATAATTTTTTAACTATCTTTATATATCTCATTCACCTACTAGTACTATTACTACTTACATTTTTTATTATTTTAAATAACAAATTTCACTATACAATGATGATACAATAACAAATTTGATAATTGTTTTGAATCTTGAAATTTTTAGGTAACTACTGTAATGTCATGTTGTTCTTCAAGAGTAATTCAAGAATAATGGAAAAGGGAGCGTGTTTACTTTTTTAAACTGTAATGATCTTTTCAAAATTATACCAAAAAAAAGGAAAAAATATTTTTTATAGATTTATGTAATCAAGTTTTTAATGGAAAACACAATTCTATTAAAATGTGAATTAAATAAAATAAAAAGGAGAAACACTATAATAAAATCACAGAAAACTGAAAAAGATAAAAATTCGTGTTAAATACTATTAATATCAATACTATTTTCTCTTATATTTTACTTATTTCTATGTTATTTCTTCACAATTCTATTTTTTTATATTGTTGGTTTGTGGACCTTTATTTTATTAGAATACTTTTTTTTGAGCTTGGAAGAATAGTATTGGTATTAAGCAAAATAAAAATTTAAAAGGATTAGAAAAATATAATTTGTTTTATCTTTTTGTTAATAATAAATCAAGAGCACAAAAAAGTTTTAAATGATTTAAATTTATCACTTCAGAGACAAATGGTAAATGATTTGGTTACAAACAAAATTACTGTGCAGAATCTTGAGATGGATGATAAAATGAAAGAAAGGATATTCTTTAATGAGATAATAAAAGAGGTAGTTGATACAGAGAAATTTTAAGGAATGTATCAAAATGAAATTGAGGAGAAAGTTGTGAATTCAGAGGACTTGGAAGAGCAAGAATTTCAAGCAATCTTTAATGGGAACGATTTTTCACATTAAGTAGATGAAGTATATCGAATAAATGATATTGAAAATATTGTCATGGTTGATTTTTTGAATATAGGTACTCATAATATGGAATATTTTTTATTTTCCTAATCTTTGGATAGCATTTGATTTCTATAACCATTATACAAAATCTGTTGATTTTGGTGCTAGAAAGAATAAGACTTGAAAAAATAGCAAAAAATATGAATTTGTGTGCTCTCATGAGGAATTTAGATAAAAAAATATTATAATATAAAAAATAGAAAAAAAAAGCCAAAATCTAAGACCGTTGTAGTTGTCTAGCTAAGTTTGTAGTTCGTTTTGTGGTATACACTAGAAGATGGCGTGTGGCTTTATTTGTTGAGTCGCACAATCATAATTACTTTGATCATAAGTTAATTGGTTGATTTCATAAAGTATTTCAGCGATATCTTATCTACTTGTGATATAAGGAGGTTAAAACTGACTATATTTTTATATTTGATTTTCTGGTACTTAAAATAACATTAGAACCTCTGAAAGGATTTGCATCAAATGTCTATACAAGAGAGATATTTTTTTTTTGGTAAATGCTTGTTAGGGTTGCAAAAATGAAAGTTGTGCAAGATGTGGTATTTGAGTCCTTTGTTCTTTACACAATATCTAAATATAGAAGTCTAAATAGTTTATGGGAGGTTTGTTGACAACCAAATAACAAAATTCAGTTGTTCATGCTTAAGGACAGATCTTTTAAAATTTTGTTTGAGCTTATAGTTTATATATTGGTATTTATTTAACATCCTTGAGCTGCCAAAATCTCTTGTGTTAACAAGGTAGTTGAAAAATAACAAGGCAAGCACTTTTGATTCAAGTGGCGTTACTTGGGACTCTATAATATTGAGTTAATATGGATGCTTGGTGGATTGGTGTCGACAATTATCCTATATAGGCAGGAGGGATTCCACTTTGTTCGGAACACTGTTATGAGCCTAATCAAAGATTTTAAGATTGAGGATGAACAAGAGAAGTAAATTGGTACTGAAATTGATGGTTTGGATGGCATTTTTTTAGAATTCTCAAAATTATTGCATGGAAGGGCACAATAAAATATCTTATCCATTGACAAAGGTTATTCAGCAAATCAATGCCAATTTTGCAACTTCTCATGGCATTATGAGAACTTTTTTGAGGAAGACTTGTGTAGCATCCTAATTTTTTCGTAACTAAATGACATTTTAGTTTTTAGTGATTAATTTTATTTTGTCGTTTATGAGCCTTGCAAATAAAATAAATGATAATATAATTTTATTATTATGTTATTTATTTATTTATTTATTTATTTTATATGCCATAGTTATAATAAGGTTTATATAATAATATTATTTTTTTTATTATCCTTATCGAGTTCAATATCCGTGGATATAAATAAATATTAGTATTCTTTGATGGATTTAGAGTTGCTAATGCTCTATCATAACAACTTAAGAAAGTGACATCCAACCCCCTTGTAACACCTAAACCCCTTATTCATTAATCATCATCATCAACATCTCACCTTCTCTAATTAACCGAAGCCATAAGGGAAAAAAAGAAAGAAAAACAAACCCTGTGCGAGAGAGAGAAACCATGAAATCTTTGAGCTTCCAACCTCGATTTCTTAAAATCCAAAATTCCAATAAAAAATCTAAACTGATTAAAGTGTTCATATCTTCCTCTTTTTCACATTGACATTACTTTTTTTTGATAGAAGTCGACGGAGAAGTCGATGTTCCCCTTGCATGTCTCGACCGAATTGAAGAATTGGAGGGAGTAGCCGATTTTTGATATTTTCATCTTCAATTTCTCGTTCAGGAGCTTTCTCTAGAGCTTCGGTTATTGTGATTTCGTACGAAGGTAGAGTTTAGTAATTTTCACTAATTAAATGTTAATCTGATAAGTGAATGTTAGTTTGATTGATTATTATTTGAGTTTGAATTGAGTTATGTTGAATTTTGTTGATATATTGTTGTTATATTGAGATTATGGTTTGGGCTTGATGGATATAACCCAGAACCGAAGAGTTTTAAGTGAATTTTGGGGCTGGTTTATGCAAAATTATTGAGAAAAATTGATGAGGATTGATGGCCAAGATTAACTAAAAAATGGTGAAAAATCAGTAACCGTAAAACTCGAAAACGGATTAAAAATCATATATATTTTTGAATAGATTTCAATAAAGAATTTTTGAGTGTTAAGAGTTATATTTGTCACCAACATAACATTATTATTTTGAGAATGAAATTATATTTTGATAAAAGTTGAGATTGATTTTGTAAAGATATAAGTTTCAGAGTATTTTTAGTAAAAAATAAGAGTTTAGAGATAAATCGATATTTCATAAAAATTATGAGTTACTTTTATAAATATTAAAATATGTGAGATTTAATTAATATTTTTCTAAAAATATTAGGACAAAAATAAATACTTACAAACTTGGAAATTAAAATATAATTTCTAAAAGTATAAGAATAAAGCTTTAATAAAGCTAGTTTTGTATAACAAAAATAGAAATATTAAATATTAATACTTCTTAATTATTATTATAATTATGCATATTTAATTAGTATATATTTTTTAAATTCATTACTTTATTTTTATTTAATAAGAAAGAAAAGTAAAGTAATACGACTTTCTAAAAGTATTAAAAATATAGAGTATAATTAAAGAGTTTTATAATTCTCCTTTCACAAGACATGTAGGAAAAGCGAGTGAATAATGCGAACATGATTAGATATTTTGAGATTTATAAAGTAAAAGATTGAAAAAAGAAAAAGAAAGAAAAGAAAACAAAGAAAATAAAGAAGTGACGAGGTTCTGAATAGAAGTGTGAACTAAAGATGTGTAACCAAAAAGAGTAATTGATGGTGAATAATGAAAAAGATTATGTGAGAATCTGCTGCAGAAAGGCAGTCAGATAGATAGTGGTGTGACCACTAAGACCTATTTTCAGAAACCTTCGGCCTAGGACCGCAGCCTGTGACGAAAGGGGATGTTCATAGAGGTTTTGTTATACATACTTTCGGCTTAGGGCCGCAACCTGTGATGATAGGGGGTGTTCACAGAGGTATGTCAGCCATACGTCCACAAGGAAAAGCCACCATGTATTGACAGGAGGTGTGTACAAGGGGTATACCATCTGGAAAGCCATATTCGGATATGATTACCGGATATTGTCGGGAGCGGGTGTGTAACCGACAAATGAGCTCATTACCTGCACTAGAAATAGACATGCATCATAATTGTTTGCACATTAATAAAAAAGATTATGCCGGTTCGGAAATTTATACAAAACAAATCCGTTGATAGCATAGTCCAAACCGACAATTGATCCTCTCAATCAAAGTTTAAATAAAAGATTGTCACAATCCAAAACAAATATAAACTAAGAGTTTGAAGTCCCGGGTCATTTTTCCAAGGAACTAGTGACCACACGTGCACACGTTTGAGTTTCAATAATGAAGCAAACAATTAAAGAAATTAAAGAACAATCAAAATTACAATTAATGAACAAATAATGGAATTAAAGAACTATTAATGTAACAAGAACAAGTAAAGCTCAAAATGATTGGATTGTGGTTCAAAACATAAATAGAACCTTGGCTTGGGTTGAGTTAGGGAATCCCTTCCTTGTCATAATCACAACTATGGTAATTATAATGGATTAATCTCACTTAGTCAACCCTTAACATCGAAGAGTAAGTCAAGTGACTATAATTGTTCATAATCTACAAATCCTAGCTAACTTACTAATTATCTTAGTAAAAAGATAGCGTTAGTGGAAAAAGGACAACAAACAATCCAAGAATTATCACTAAATGTCGGACATTTTGACTCTAGTATCCTATATACTCATTTTCCCAAGCCAAGGAGTGGAAATCTACTCTATAATCAAAATTGACATTTTCACAAACACTTGGTGGGCATAATCACAAAACATAGCCATATTGCAAAAATACTTGAAACGATGAACAATCAATGAACAAAGTCAATAATGGCAACTCAAACAAACATGTAGTAACCAATAAACATCAAATTCATCAACTAGAACTCAAAATTGCAAAAGTATATATGTATTGATAAAGTGAACTAAAATATAAGAAAGTGTAGAACAAGTAGTGTAACTAAAGAGAAAATTAAGAAATACTTACAATGGAAACAAGCTAGAATCCAAGATCAAAAATGAAAAATATAAACTTGCAGTATAAACCCTAATTAAAACCTAAGAAAGTTAAGAGAAGACCTATGAAAACAAAACTAAAAACTTCTTAAAACTATATAAAAATACTTAAGTGTGTTGTGTCCCTTCTCCCCTTGCTAGCGCTTCCATATATGCATCAGACCAAGCAGAAATGGGCCTCCGAGCCTCCAAAATCGCGAGTCACATGACTTTTTAATGAAGTTACGCACTGGAACTTGTGCATACGCACAGGTGTGTGCGTATGCACACTTGCTGATTTTCATACGCACGGGAGGTTGTGCGTACATACACTCTGGAAAGCTCTTCTTCTTTGTTTCTTCATGTTTTCTCCCAATCGCATGCTTCTCTTCCATTCTTATCAAGTCATTCCTACCTATTACACCTGAAATCACTCATCAAAAACATCAAGATATCGAATGGAATGAAGGTGGAATAAAATTGATTAGATTAAGCACAAAATAGCATGTTTTCACAATTAGACATAATTTAGAGAGAAAACACAAAAGTATGCTATTTAAATGAATAAGTGTGAGTTTATGTGATGAAATCCGTCCAATTCAAGAAAAAAATTATCATCAAATATGGACTCATCAATTTCCCCACACTTAAACAATAGCATGTCTTCATGTTAAACACAATCAAAGGAGGAGGGTAAAAGGACAAGCAACTTATTTAATGCACTATCTACATGCATGAAACCATGCTAAATATTACCTACTTATATCTATACTAAGATTCCTACTAAATTTGGCAAAAACAAACAATAGAATTCCAATCAATCCAAAGTAAATCATTAGGGTTAAGGTAAGGAATTAATGCAATATGATCAATATCCAAAGATTTGATTCAAAGTTTTCAAAAATTAATTCGGCACTTGCAAGAAAACACAAGATAAGAATAGGAATCATAGAATTGAGCAATCAAACCCCTCATTGGATGTGTATGTGCTCTAATCGCTCAGTGTTTAGGGTTTAATCACTCAATTCTCTTTTAGTCATGTTTTCTAGGATTTGCTAGTTATCTAACAATCAACAAATACTTGATGCATAAATGCAAATATCAGGAGGTCTTTGGAGGGTTGTAATGGGGTTAGGGTAAGGATAGGATTAATATGGTTAAGTAAATTAGTAGATTGGATCTTTGATTAGCTCAAGTATCCCACTTAATCCTATATCACCCTATTTACTCAAGAGAAAACAACCTAATTTTCCATTCATCTCTTTTTTCACACTCACTCATGCATCTTCTTTCTAATTCCCACACATATGCATTTTTTATCATGAAAAAGTATATACAACAAATTTTTTTCTTTTATCATCAAAAAGAGATACATATGTTTTAAGTAATGAATGCATGAGTGTTTATCCATTTTTCAAAAACTCTTCAACAAATACCCAAAGTAAACTTACTACCAATGTATCTCCCCAAATCCCCCCACACTCGAGTAACACACACTCCTCAACCCAAGCTAATCAAAGATACAATTCATGGACATTAATGGTTTTCCGCTTAGGGGAAATGATGTGCTTAAATTAGAACAAAAGGGGAATTAAAAGGCTCAAAAGTGGGTTACAAAGGTAGATATAAGGGTATGACCATATGGGTTAGTGAGTTTTGATTTCAAAAAATGACCTCAATCAAACTAAATGCATTCAAAATATCAAATATAAGACATCAAGACTTAAGCAAATCTAAGATCACAATTATAAAAGGAGTATAGCACACAAGAACAAAATTTGCGGTTGAAAATATGCAACCTTACGACTTTTCCCTTTTTTGTTCTTGATGGGTCTTGGGGGAGGAAGCTTTTCAGTGTGACAAATTTTCCTGTATACGTCGACTAGGAAAACCCGCAGGGGAGTGTGGTGCATGAAATTGTGATCATCAATGGCGCCATCAACATGGTACGCTCAATTGCAATCTCAACTCTTTATCACAACTTCGCACAACTAACCAGCAAGTGCACTGGGTCGTCCAAGTAATAAACCTTACGCGAGTAAGGGTCGATCCCATGGAGATTGTTGGTATGAAGCAAGCTATGGTCATCTTGTAAATCTCAGTCAGGCGGATTCAAATGGTTATGGAGGATTAATAACTAAAAGATAAATAAAACATAAAATAAAGATAGAGATACTTATGTAATTCATTGGTGAGAATTTCAGATAAGCGTATGGAGATGCTTTGTCCCTTCCGTCTCTCTGCTTTCCTACTGTCTTCATCCAATCCTTCTTACTCCTTTCCATGGAAAGCTGTATGTTGGGTATCACCGTTGTCAATGGCTATAGTCCCGTCCTCTCAGAAAAAATGTTCAACACGCTCTGTCACAGCACGGCTATTCATCTGTCGGTTCTCGATCATGTCGGAATAGAATCCAATGATTTTTTTGCGTCTGTCACTAACGCCCCACAATCGGGAGTTTGAAGCTTGTCACAGTCATTCAATCCCTGAATCCTACTCAGAATACACATTGATACTCGAGGTACAGTAGAGCTCCACATCTTACACCAAGAATGGCCGCCAATGGATTCTAGCTTATACCACGAAGATTCTGATTAAGGAATCCAAGAAATACACATTCAACCCTTGTTTGCATGTAGAACGGAAGTGGTTGTCAGGCACGCGTTCATAAGTGAGAATGATGATGAGCATCACATAATCATCACATTCATCAAGTTCTTGAGTGCGAATGAATATCTTAGAACAAGAATAGGCTGAATTGAATGGAAAACAGTAGTAATTACATTGATACTCGAGGTACAGCAGAGCTCCACATCTTAATCTATGGTGTGTAGAAACTCTACCGTTGAAAATACATAAGAACAAGGTCTAAGCATGGCCGAGAGGCCAGCCCCCATGATCTAAGAACTAGACATCCAAAGATTGAAAAGACTCTCCTATACAATAGCAAAAGGTCCTATTTATAGAGAACTAGTAGCCTAGGGTTTACAGAAATGCGTAAATGACGTAAAAATCCACTTCAACGAATAAATGACGTAAAAATCTACTTCCGGGCCCACTTGGTGTGTGCTTGGGCTGAGCATTAAAGCTTCCATGTGTAGAGACTTTTCTTGTAGTTAAACACCAGCTTTTGTGCTAGTTTGGGCGTTTAACTACCACTTTTGTGCCAGTTCCGGCGTTTAACGCTGGGAATTCTGAAGCTGAATTGGAACGCCTGTTTGGGCCATCAAATCTCAGACAAAGTATAGACTATTATATATTGTTGGAGAGCCCAGGATGTCTACTTTCCAACGCAATTGAGAGCACGCCAATAAAGCTTTTGTAGCTCCAGAAAATCTACTTTGAGTGCAGGGAGGTCAGAATCCAACAGCATCTGCAGTCCTTTTTCAGCCTCTGGATCAGATTTTTGCTCAGGTCCCTCAATTTCAGCCAGAAAATACCTGAAATCACAGAAAAACACACAAACTCATAGTAAAGTCCAGAAAAGTGAATTTTAAATAAAAACTAACAAAAATATAATAAAAACTAACTAAAACATACTAAAAACATACTAAAAACAATGCCAAAAAGTGATAAATTATCCGCTCATTGCAACACCAAACTTAAATTGTTGCTTGTCCCCAGGCAACTGAAAATCAAATAGGATAAAAAAAAGAGAATATACAATGAATTCCAAAAACATCTATGAAGATCAGTATTAATTAGATGAGCGGGGCTTTTAGCTTTTTGCCTCTGAACAATTTTGGCATCTCACTTTATCCTTTGAAGTTCAGAATGATTGGCTTCTATAGGAACTCAGAATCCAGATAGTGTTATTGATTCTCCTAGTTAAGTATGTTGATTCTTGAACACAGCTACTTCATGAGTCTTGGCCGTGGCCCAAAGCACTCTGTTTTCCAGTCTTACCACCGGATACATCCATGCCACAGACACATAACTGGGTGAACCTTTTCAGATTGTGACTCAACTTTGCTAGAGTCCCCAATTAGAGGTGTCCAGGGTTCTTAAGCACACTCTTTTTGCTTTGGATCATGACTTTAACCGCTCAGTCTCAAGTTTTCACTTGACACCTTCACGCCACAAGCACATGGTTAGGGACAGCTTGGTTTAGCCGCTTAGGCCAGGATGTTATTCCTGTAGGCCCTCCTATCCATTGATGCTGAAAGCCTTGGATCCTTTTTATTATCCTTGCCTTTTGGTTTAAAGGGCTATTGGCTTTTTCTGCTTACTCTTTTTTTTTGAATTCACTGCTTTTTTTTGCTTCAAGAATCATTTTTATGATTTTTCAGATCCTCAGTAACATGTCTCCTTTTTCATCATTCTTTCAAGAGCCAACAATTTTAACATTCATGAACAAAAAATTCAAAAGACATATGCACTGTTCAAGCATACATTCAAAAATCAAAAGTATTGCCACCACATCAAAATAATTAATCTGTTATAAAATTCGAAATTCATGCAATTCTTCTCTTTTTCAATTAAGAACATTTTTCATTTAAGAAAGGTGATGGATTCATAGGACATTCATAACTTTAAGGCATAGACACTAAGACATTAATGATCATAGGACACAAACATAAATAAACCATAAAGCATAATTTTCGAAAAACAGGAAAATAAAGAACAAGGAAGTTAAAGAATGGGTCCACCTTAGTGATGGCGGCTTGTTCTTCCTCTTGAAGATCTTATGGAGTGCTTGAGCTCCTCAATGTCTCTTCCTTGCCTTTGTTGCTCCTCTCTCATGGTTCTTTGGTCTTCTCTAATTTCATGGAGGAGGATGGAATGCTCTTGGTGCTCCACCCTTAGTTGTCCCATACTGGAATTTAATTCTCCTAGGGAGGTATTGATTTTCTCCCAATAGTTTTGTGGAGGAAAATGCATCCCTTGAGGCATCTCAGGGATTTCATGATGAGGAATTTCCTCATGCTCTTGATGAGGTTCTCTTATTTGCTCCACTCTTTTCTTGGTGATGGGCTTGAGGTCATGCCTTCTTAGTTGAACCGGCTTCCCTCTCTCTTTCATTGAGCGCCCTCTTCACAGATGTCTATGAGGACTTGGTCCAACCTTTGATCAAAGTTGACCCTTTTTGAGCTTGAAGGGGACCTCGGGGCTCACCTTCTTCTTGGCCACAACTTCATAAAAGTGGTCTTGATGCACCCTTGAGAGGAATTTCTCCATCTCCTATGACTTGGAGGTGGAAGCTTTTGCCTTCCCTTTTCTCTTTCTAGAGGTTTCTCCGGCCTTTGGTGCCATAAATGGTTATGGAAAAACAAAAAGCTTTAGCTTTTACCACACCAAACTTAGAAGGTTTGCTCGTCCTCGAGTAAAAGAAGAAAGAAGAGAGTAGAAGAAGAAGAAATAGAGGAGATGGAGAGGGGCTTTGTGTTTCGGCCAATGGAGAGAAGTAGTGTTTAGGTTGTGTGAAAATGAAGGAGTGAAGATGGGTTTATATAGGAGTGGAGAGGGGGGTATGTTTCGGCCATCTAGGGTGGGTTTGGGAGGGAAAGTGGTTTGAATTTGAATGGTGAGGTAGGTGGGGTTTTATGAAGGATGGATGTGAGTGGTGAAGAGAATGGTGGGATTTGATAGGTGAGGGGTTTTTGGGGAAGAGGTGTTGATGTGATTGGTGAATGGGTGAAGAAGAGAGAGAGTGGTGGGGTAGGTGGGGATCCTGTGGGGTCCACAGATCCTGAGGTGTCAAGGATAGCTCATCCCTACACTAAGTGGCATGTAAAATGCCCTTTCTGCCAATCCTGGCGTTAAACGCCGGGCTGCTGCCCTTTTCTGGCGTTAAACACCAATCTGGTGCCCTTTTCTGGCGTTAAACGCCAGTCTGGTGCCAGACTGGGTGTTAAACGCCCATTTGCTGCCCTTACTAGCATTTAAACACCAGCAAGTTTTTCCTCCAGGGTGTGCTATTTTTCTTTCTATTTTTCATTCTGCTTTTGCTTTTTCAATTGTTTTTGTGACTTCACATGATCATCAACTTATAGAAAACATAAAATAACAATGGGAAATAGATAAATATAACATTGGGTTGCCTCCCAACAAGCACTTATTTAATGTCAGTAGCTTGACAGTGGGCCCTCATGGAGCCTCACAGATGTTCAAAGTAATGTTTGAACCTCCCAACACCAAACTTAGAGTTTGAATGTGGGGGTTCAACAACAAACTTAGAATTTGGTTGTGGCCTCCCAACACCAAACTTAGAGTTTGACTGTGGGGGGCTCTGTTTGACTCTGTTTTGAGAAAAGCTCTTCATGCTTCCTCTCCATGGTTACAGAGGGATATCCTTGAGCCTTAAACACAAAGGATTCTTCATTCACTTGAATGATCAATTCTCCTCTGTCAACATCAATCACAGCCTTTGCTGTGGCGAGGAAGGGTCTGCCAAGGATGATGGATTCATCCATGCACTTCCCAGTCTCTAGGACTATGAAATCAGCAGGGATGTAATGGTCTTCAATCTTTACCAGAACATCCTCTACAAGTCCACAAGCTTATTTTCTTGAATTGTCTGCCATCTCTAGTGAGATTCTTGCAGCTTGTACCTCAAAGATCCCTAGCTTCTCCATTACAGAGAGAGGCATGAGGTTTATGCTTGACCCTAGGTCACACAGAGCCTTCTCGAAGGTCATGGTGCCTAATGTACAAGGTATTGAGAACTTCCCAGGGTCCTGTCTCTTTTGAGGTAATCTCTGCCTAGTCAAGTCATCCAGTTCTTTCGTGAGCAAAGGGGGTTCATCCTCCCAAGTCTCATTACCAAATAACTTGTCATTTAGCTTCATGATTGCTCCAAGGTACTTAGCAACTTGCTCTTCAGTGACATCTTCGTACTCTTCAGAGGAAGAATACTCATCAGAGCTTATGAATGGCAGAAGTAAATCCAATGGAATCTCTATGGTCTCAGTGTGAGCCTCAGATTCCCATGGTTCCTCATTAAGGAACTCATTGGAGGCCAGTGGACGTCCATTGAGGTCTTCCTCAGTGGCGATCACTGCCTCTTCCTCCATTGATGGCCTTGCACTCTCCTTTTTTATTCTCTTCTGTATTGCTTGGAAGAGTGCTAGGAGGGAGTTCATTGACTTTCTTGCTCAGCTGACCAACTTGTGCCTCCAAGTTTCTAATGGAGGACCTTGTTTCAGTCATGAAACTTTGAGTGATTTTGATTAGATCAGAGACCATGGTTGCTAAGTCAGAGTGGCTCAGCTTAGAATTCTCTGTCTGTTGCTGAGAAGATGATGGAAAAG
>NC_029774.3:52320258-52327987 GCF_000817695.3 Arachis duranensis
GCTTCAAGGTCCTTTCAGGTTCAGGGTCAGCCTCAATAAGAATGCTTTTGTCTTTGCTCCTGCTCATATGAAAGAGAAGAGAACAAGAAAATATGGAATCCTCTATGTCACAGTATAGATATTCCTTTAGACGTCAGAGGAAAAGAAGAATAGAAGGAGGAGGTAGAGATAGAAGAATTCGAACACATAAAGAAGAAGAGAGTTTAAATTGCACCTTGATGAGGAGTCTTAGTCCTTTAAATAGAAGGATGTGAGAAGAGGGGAAGAATTTTCCAAATTAAAGTAAAAGATTTAAAAGAATTTTGAAAATTGATTGATGATTTTCGAAAACTAAGAGTGGGAAAGAAATTAAGTGATTTTTGAAAAAGATTTTGAAATTAGAAATCAAAAAGATATGATTGAAAATTAATTTTGAAAAAGATGTGATTGAAAAGATATGATTGAGAAGATATGATTGTAAATCAAATAAAAAAAAGAAAGTTTTAAAATTAAAGTTAATTACTTGACTAACAAGAAATTAAAAGATATGATTCTTAAAATTTAAAAATTGATCCTTTCTTAATAGGCAAGTAACAACTTGAAAATTTTGAAGTAAATCATTAATTATAGCAAGGATTTTTGAAAATAGTAAAAAAATATATAAAATGGAAAGAAATTGATTTTGAAAAGATATGATTTGAAAAAGATTTGATTTTGAAAAATTATGAGAACTTGAAAAAAATTTGAATTAAAAACAAAATCTTCCCTCTAATGTCATCCTGGCGTTAAACGCCCAGAATGGTATCCATTCTAGCGTTTAACGCCCAAAATGCTACCCAAAATGCTACCTTTTCGGCACTTGCAAGAAAACACAAGATAAGAATAGGAATCATAGAATTGAGCAATCAAACCCCTCATTGGATGTGTATGTGCTCTAATCGCTCAGTGTTTAGGGTTTAATCACTCAATTCTCTTTTAGTCATGTTTTCTAGGATTTACTAGTTATCTAACAATCAACAAATACTTGATGCATAAATGCAAATATCAGGAGGTCTTTGGAGGGTTGTAATGGGGTTAGGGTAAGGATAGGATTAATATGGTTAAGTAAATTAGTAGATTGGATCTTTGATTAGCTCAAGTATCCCACCTAATCCTATATCACCCTATTTACTCAAGAGAAAACAACCTAATTTTCCATTCATCTCTTTTTTCACACTCACTCATGCATCTTCTTTCTAATTCCCACACATATGCATTTTTTATCATGAAAAAGTATATACAACAAATTTTTTTCTTTTATCATCAAAAAGAGATACATATGTTTTAAGTAATGAATGCATGAGTGTTTATCCATTTTTCAAAAACTCTTCAACAAATACCCAAAGTAAACTTACTACCAATGTATCTCCCCAAATCCCCCCACACTCGAGTAACACACACTCCTCAACCCAAGCTAATCAAAGATACAATTCATGGACATTAATGGTTTTTTGCTTAGGGGAAATGATGTGCTTAAATTAGAACAAAAGGGGAATTAAAAGGCTCAAAAGTGGGTTACAAAGGTAGATATAAGGGTATGACCATATGGGTTAGTGAGTTTTGATTTCAAAAAATGACCTCAATCAAACTAAATGCATTCAAAATATCAAATATAAGACATCAAGACTCAAGCAAATCTAAGATCACAATTATAAAAGGAGTATAGCACACAAGAACAAAATTTGCGGTTGGAAATATGCAACCTTACGACTTTTCCCTTTTTTGTTCTTGATGGGTCTTGGGGGAGGAAGCTTTTTAGTGTGACAAATTTTCCTGTCTACGTCGACTAGGAAAACCCGCAGGGGAGTGTGGTGCATGAAATTGTGATCATCAATGGCGCCATCAACATGGTACGCTCAATTGCAATCTCAACTCTTTATCACAACTTCGCACAACTAACCAGCAAGTGCACTGGGTCGTCCAAGTAATAAACCTTACGCGAGTAAGGGTCGATCCCATGGAGATTGTTGGTATGAAGCAAGCTATGGTCATCTTGTAAATCTCAGTCAGGCGGATTCAAATGGTTATGGAGGATTAATAACTAAAAGATAAATAAAACATAAAATAAAGATAGAGATACTTATGTAATTCATTGGTGAGAATTTCAGATAAGCGTATGGAGATGCTTTGTCCCTTCCGTCTCCCTGCTTTCCTACTGTCTTCATCCAATCCTTCTTACTCCTTTCCATGGAAAGCTGTATGTTGGGTATCACCGTTGTCAATGGCTACAGTCCCGTCCTCTCAGAGAAAATGTTCAACACGCTCTGTCACAGCACGGCTATTCATCTGTTGGTTCTCGATCATGTCGGAATAGAATCCAATGATTTTTTTGCGTCTGTCTCTAACGCCCCACAATCGGGAGTTTGAAGCTTGTCACAGTCATTCAATCCCTGAATCCTACTCAGAATACACATTGATACTCGAGGTACAGTAGAGCTCCACATCTTACACCAAGAATGGCCGCCAATGGATTCTAGCTTATACCACGAAGATTCTGATTAAGGAATCCAAGAAATACACATTCAAGCCTTGTTTGCATGTAGAACGGAAGTGGTTGTCAGGCACGCGTTCATAAGTGAGAATGATGATGAGCATCACATAATCATCACATTCATCAAGTTCTTGAGTGCGAATGAATATCTTAGAACAAGAATAGGCTGAATTGAATGGAAAACAGTAGTAATTACATTGATACTCGAGGTACAGCAGAGCTCCACATCTTAATCTATGGTGTGTAGAAACTCTACCGTTGAAAATACATAAGAACAAGGTCTAAGCATGGCCGAGAGGCCAGCCCCCATGATCTAAGAACTAGACATCCAAAGATTGAAAAGACTCTCCTATACAATAGCAAAAGGTCCTATTTATAGAGAACTAGTAGCCTAGGGTTTACAGAAATGTGCCAGTTCCGGCGTTTAACGCTGGGAATTCTGAAGCTGAATTGGAACGCCTGTTTGGGCCATCAAATCTCAGACAAAGTATAGACTATTATATATTGCTGGAGAGCCCAGGATGTCTACTTTCCAAAGCAATTGAGAGCGCGCCAATAGGGCTTTTGTAGCTCCAGAAAATCTACTTTGAGTGCAGGGAGGTCAGAATCCAACAGCATCTGCAGTCCTTTTTCAGCCTCTGGATCAGATTTTTGCTCAGGTCCCTCAATTTCAGCCAGAAAATACCTGAAATCACAGAAAAACACACAAACTCATAGTAAAGTCCAGAAAAGTGAATTTTAAATAAAAACTAACAAAAATATAATAAAAACTAACTAAAACATACTAAAAACATACTAAAAACAATGCCAAAAAGCGTATAAATTATCCGCTCATCAGAGTGTAAGAGTGATATCTCCTAAGCCTTTCAGTTTTTGGCTTCTTCCTTTTTCTTTGGAACCTTCTCTTTTTCTTTTGATTGGTGGGGTGTCCTATCCGTCAACTCGGTTCTCGTAACCTGGCATTTTCCTCCATGTTGATGTACTTCTTAGCTCGTTCTTGTACATCACTTAAAGACGTCAGGTGTCTCTTTGAGATGGAGAGAAGGGTCCTTCTTGAAGTTCGTTGACTAGGCCTATTATCACTACTTCAGTGGGTAAGTCCTGGATTTCTAAGCACGCTTTATTGAACCTTTCCATGTAGTCTCTCAGGGGTTCTCCGACCTCCTGTTTCACTCCTAATAGGCTGGGTGCATACTTGACTTTGTCCTTCTGGATTGAGAAGTGCGCGAGAAACTTGCACGAGAGGTCGTTGAAGCTAGTCACCGACTTGAGGGGGAGGTTGTCAAACCACTTCATGGCCGCCTTTGTTAGAGTTGTCGGAAAAGCCTTACAACGAGTGGCATCCGACGCGTCAGCTAAGTACATCCGACTTTTGAAATTTCTGAGGTGATGCTTCGGATCAGTCGTCCCGTCCTATAGATCCATGTCAGGGCTTTTAAAGTTTCTGGGAACTTTAGCCCTCATGATATCCTTAATGAATGGATCCTCTTCTCCTAACAGGGTGTTTTCTCGATCTCTGCAAAATCCTTATTTCGGAAGTTGGATTCCAGCCTTGAGAGCTTTTCTTCAAGCTCTCTTGGTCGCTCTATCTCTCCCCTTAGGCTTTATTCTACTTCACGCTGTCATTCCAACTCCTGTTCTAGTTGCTCGAGTCGACCTTGGTGACCAAGAAATAGTCCCATTAGGTCAGTGGAGTGAGGCTGTCCATCTTTTCCGGGCTGATGAACTTCAGAGGAGATCCTTTTTTATCCCTGGGTATTGGAGGGGCCTTTACCATGCTGTCCCTCCATTCCTTGTAGGGATATTATTGCTCTATCATTGTTGACCGCATCTTGATATTCTTGCTCAGACTCTGATGTAGTATGTCCATCTTCATGTTGGTTGTCCACCATCGCTGGTTGATCTTCCAGGTCCCCGACAATGGTGCCAATGTTCCGGGGCTGACCTAGAACCGTATGATTGGACTTGTTTGTGGGGCCCAAGCATTAGAGAAAGGTGGTCTCCGACTCGGTTTATGTCTGGGAGCCGCCGTCCGAGTTGTGTATGTGAAAGAATGGGCGGTGGTACTTGCAAAGACACTCCGATGCCTAAGTCAGCAAGAGGTTAAGCAGGTTTAGAATATTGGAAAGTTTATGTAAGGGAGTCAGTGTATTTATAGTGAAGGAACTAATAACCACTACTGAAGTAGTTCCACTTCTGATGTGGATAACCATCCCTTTATCTTAGGGTTGTTGGGATCTCTCTTCTAGAAGTGGGTGAGAGATTTAAGGAGGTAGTTACTTATTTGAATAAGTGTTATCTGCCAGCTCATTTCGAGTCCGACTTCTTTGAGGAAGTCGGGTGAATGGTGAAGACCAACTCTTTGAATTGGACCTTTTAACTTAATTAGGCCTGGCCATTGATAAACCCCATTTCTAGGGTTTGTCTTGTGTTGAATTTAGAGCATTTTGATAACCTTTCCTCACATTTATTCAATGAAATAGCATGATTTTTGTGATTGTCTCCTTATTTGTGCTTAGATGTGAAAACATGCTTTTTAGGCCTTTAACTTGATGATTTTAATCTCTCTTTGATTCCACTAGATGCCTTGATGTGTTTATTAGTGATTTCAGATTGAAAAGGGCTAGGAATGGATCAAAGGAGTGAAGAGAAAAGCATACAAAGTGGAGAAATCATGAAAAGCCAAAGATTTGGAAAACGCCCATGGACGTGCGCGCGCACTGTGCGCTTCCGCGTGGATTGCGAAAATGATCCATGGACGCGTACGCGTACTGTGCGCGTATGCGCTGAAGGCCGCATGTGACCCTTTTAGTAAAACTCATGCCTGGTGATTTTGGAAGGTTTCTAACCCCATTTGGAGCTGAGTTTTTGGCGGAAAAGATAAAAGGGAACCAAGGATTGAAGGGGAGGCATCTTGGATCATGGGAGAGTTTTAGATCTAGTTTTTAGTTGAGGTTTTAGAGAGAGAAGCTCCCACTTCTCTCTAGAATTAGGATTAGATTTAGATTAGAATTTCTAGATCTAGATTTGAATCTTTGCTCTCATATACTTTTCCCATTCAATTCCTTGTTGTTGCATCTTGCTCTTCTACTCTTTTGTTGTAGTTTTCCCTATTTTGCCTCTATACTTTGTTGTAGATCTACTTTTGTTCTTTTATTTTATTTCAATGAAATTTGAGGTAATTCATGATAATTGTGATTTCCTTGATTGTTATTGTTAATTCTTTGCATTTGATTGTTGTTAAATTCTATTCTTGTTGTGATTTTACTATGCTTTTCTTTTGTGCCTTTCAAGTGTTTGTCAAAATGCTTGGAAGGATTTTAGAGTAGAATTTTATGTTCTTGGCTTGGGAAGGTAACTTAGGAATTCTTGAGTTACTAATGTCCAAGAGATTGATGATTGATAACCATTAACTCTAGTTCTCACTAATTCAATTAGTGGAAAGCTAGGACTTATGGACTTGGATTGATATAGCTCACTAGACTTTCCTTTACCACTAGTAGGGGATGATTTAGTGGGATTGATCCTTGCAATTATGATGTTGTGGTTAGTAATAAGGATAGAAATCCTTAATCACCAATCCTAGCCAAGATCGCTTTTAACATTAGAATTTCATTGCCATTTACCTTTCTTGCTTCTCATTCAAAATCCCAAAATATACAAGCTCATAACCAATAACAAGGACACTACCCTGCAATTCCTTTGAGAGACGATCCAAGGTTTAAATACTTCGGTTATTAATTTTAGGGGTTTGTACTTGTGACAACCAAATTTTTGTATGAAAGGATTATTGTTGGTTTAGAAACTATACTTGCAACGAGACTTCGATTGTGAAATTCTATACAACACAAAAATTCGTTCATCAAAATGGCGCCGTTACCGGGGAATTGCAATGGTGTTATGTTATTGGTTATTGTATATATGTGAATAGTGTGAATAGGTTTGTCTTTTGTTTGTTTTCTAGTTTTGTTAGTTTTAGTTTGCTTTTCCACTATAAATTCTCACTTTGGCTATGAGTTTGGCTCTAATTGTGTTGTAGAAAATGTGGACTTTAATGACGACATGTACCAAGGATGGAACCATCAAAGATGGGAGGAGCCTCAAGGAATTGATCACTCCTATTGGCAACAACCTCCGGACCACTATAGGTATATTACACATCCTAGTGCATGTCAATTCAATGGCTATGGTGACTCTTTTTGTAACAATCAACCGCCTATGATGCTTATCCTCAATATGACCATCAACCATGCTCACAAGCCCATTCTTACCAAGCACCTTCTTGTGACCCGTATCCTTGTAACCAATCACCCATCCCATATCCTTTTGACCACTATGAACAAGAACCTTTAGAACCACCACAATTCCATTATGATTACCACCAAGAACCACCTCAATACATACCTTCTCCATGCCCTTACCAAGAAGAACCACCTCAATACATACTTTCTCCATGCCCTTACCAAGAAGAATCACCTTCCAACTATGAACCCTTTCTCTAAAATAATAAACCTTCCTATTCACCCCAAGTGCCAATAGATGACTCTCTAGCTTTGATACTTCAAGGACAAGCGGATATGCAACAGAATACACTAGAGTTTTTAACCAATTTGACCAAGGTGGTGCATACCGTAACCTACCAATGCTTGAACACTCAAGGTATTTCCGTAGCTACATGTGGAAAACCAAAGGAAGAATGATGAGCGGATAATTTATACGCTTTTTGGCATTGTTTTCATATAGTTTTTAGTAAGTTTAAGCTACTTTTAGGGATGTTTTCATTAGTTTTTATGTTAAATTCACATTTCTGGACTTTACTATGAGTTTGTGTGTTTTTCTGTGATTTCAGGTAAATTCTGACTGAAATTGAGGGATTTGAGCAAAACTCTGAAGAAGGCTGACAAAAGGACTGCTGATGCTGATGGATTCTGACCTCCCTGCACTCGAAATGGATTTTCTGGAGCTACAGAACTCCAATTGGCGCGCTCTCAAAGGCGTTGGAAAGTAGACATCCAGAGCTTTCCAGCAATATATAATAGTCCATACTTTATTCGAAGAATGACGACGTAACTTGGCGTTAAACGCCAAGTACAAGCTGCTGTCTGGAGTTAAACGCCAGAAAAACGTCATGATCCAGAGTTGAACGCTCAAAACACGTCATAACTCGAAGTTCAACGCCAAGATATGCCTTAGCACGTGAATTCATCAAGCTCAGCCCAA
>NC_029774.3:52334733-52335325 GCF_000817695.3 Arachis duranensis
GACAAGCCTTCATACATGGCACGGCTAGCCTTCCCCCACCTCATATGCCATCTATGTTATTCAGCTGGAGTTATCATAGATGGAGATGTCTCCATTGAAGAAGACAAGCCCATCACCAAGAAAAGGATGGAGAAAACAAGGGAAGTCCCTCACGGCCCCCAAGAAGAACATGAGGAAGTTCATCAACAAATGCCTCATGGAATGCACTTTCCTCCCAACAACTATTGGAAATGAGTATCCGGAAATCCGACATGAGATCCAAAGAAGAGGGTGGGAAGTCATAACCAACCCCATTCAACAAGTCGGATTACTGATGGTTCAAGAGTTCTATGCTAATGCATGGATCACTAGGAACCATGATCAAAGTATGAACCCGAATCCAAAGAACTATATCACAATGGTTCGGGGGAAATACTTAGATTTCAGTCCGGAAAATGTGAGATTGGCATTTCATCTACCTATGATGCAAGGTGATGAACGCCCCTACACAAGGAGAGTCAACTTCAACCAAAGGTTGGACCAAGTCCTAATGGACATTTGTGTGGAAGGCGCCCAATGGAGAGTAGACTCCAAAGGCAAACCAGTCCCACTA
>NC_029774.3:52337998-52369392 GCF_000817695.3 Arachis duranensis
ATCAGCCATGGGTGATGCCTCCAGACTGGTTAGCTGTGCGAGTGACAGCCGCACAGGTTATTTCCCCGTGAGGAATGAAAGTAGCCACAGTTGATGGTGAACCCCTATACAAAGCTTGCCATGGAAAGGAGTAAGAAGGATTGAGTAGAAGGAGTAGGAGAGCAGGCGTCCAAGAGCTCTACAGCATCTCCATCCGCTTATCTGAAATTCCCACCAATGAATCTGCATAAGTGTTCTATCCCTTTTATTATTCCTTTTTATTTATTTTGAATCTAATCAAGTATCATGTTTAATCTGCCTGACTGAGATTTGCAAGGTGACCATAGCTTGCTTCATACCAACAATCTCTGTGGATTCGACCCTTACTCACGTAAGGTTATTACTTGGACGACCCAGTACACTTGCTGGTTAGTTGAACGAGATTGTGAAGAAAATAAACAATGCCCTCAGAGTATACATCTTTTATAAATACATACAAGTGATCACAATTTCGTCCACCAAAGAACAAAGCATAGAGAAGAGATTGGAAAATCCGGTGAAGAAAGAGGAATCAAAGTTTGTCTCAGAACAATTGGAGAAACCTATGGTTGTTGAAGCAAAGGAAAAAGTGGCTGAAGATTTAGGAGATGCAGAATTACCATGTGGATCTCAACAGCTTCCAGACCATATAAAGATTGAAGAATATGAAAAGGTTGATCATGAGATGGACTCAATCATCAATGATTTCTTATCAACAATTGAATCCTCTTCCATGGGTTATGAAATTGAAGCTATTGAAGACAACTCAACACCAAAAGAAGTTGGTGATCTCATTGAAGACTCTTCCTTTGAATGTGAGGCTGATACTGAAGTAGATTTCACACAACCTTCCAAGTTTGATTTGATTAATGATGAGGAGGAAGTGGAAGAAGTCAACGAGCAAGAAGAAGTTGAAAGAAGCTGTCAAGAGGTGGAGATATCCAAAGAAGAACACAAGAAAGTCGACCTTGCATTGTCTAAGTGTGGGGAGGTTTTCCTCCCCAAGTCACCATCCGACGCGACATTCAAGTGGGTAAAATTTCTATCCTTAAGCTTTACTCTCTCTCTTGAATATGGCTTGATTGAAACGGACGAACAACTTAGAGATCTTTGTAGAACTAAGGGTAAAACGGAGTTGTGTAGTGGTTGGAAGTTTGGTGTTAGGCTCATTAAGGTCAAAGCTCCAAAGCATAGGGACCATGATTGGATGAACACCACTTTACATGGGTCTAGGAAGAAGACTTGGTGTACTAAAGAGAATTCAAATTGTCAACCGCCCGGTCAAAAAAAAATCATGAAGATCAACTTAAAGACGGGTGCGAAAATAAGATATGGAATCCCGGATCAAAGAATGAAGACCAACTATGGGAGCTCATATCTTGGGTGGAACTCCATCCAAACTTGGTGAAGATGGTTGGAATTTTTGTCAACCATTTGAGGAGCAAAGATCCTTGGAGATTCAAGGATGAGTACAAGCATAAATCGCCATGACAAAGAGCTTCTCTAAGGTCCAACCTAAGGACTTAAACTAAAAGTGCTAGGTGGGAGACACCCCACCATGGTAAAATCTTTCCACTCTCTTGGAGTTTTGATTAATAAGTGACTTGAGTTACCATTGTAGGTAGTTTTCTCTCCACATTCTTGTTTCAGTAAATTAGTTGTAGGATTGCTTGTGGAGCAAGTCTCTCTTGCTTATATTTGACCATTCTAAAAAAATAAAAGCCAAAAATTTTTTTACAAATTTTGTATTTTTGGTTGATTTTGAGTTGTAGATAGTGTTAGAAGGATTTTGAGCTATTCTTGTTATTCATGATAAAATAAAAAAAGGGAGCAGGAACGCGCGCGTACGCAGTACGCGCATGCGTCCATACGCGGGCACAGACCCATATACTCTTCCAAAGACTTGGGCCTCCCTTGAGCTGACATTAAGCTCCTGGCCCAAACTCCTACACGCGTCTGTGCGCTGCATGCCTGCGCGTCAATACGCATAATATGCAATGCACGCGGACGCGTACATGCTGCGTGCGCGTCGATGAGCTAACGTAGTTTCCAGGCTTGCAACCCGAGAGTTGCGCCAACTCTGGGCTAGCCTTAAGCCTTTGGTCCAACTCACTAGACGCGGTCGCACACGGTACGCATCCGCGTCAATACAGAGTTTTCTCATCCGTGCTTCAGCGCGCATGCCGCTGCCGCGCCCATCCATTTTCTATCCACCCATGCGGACGCGCATGGTGTGCGCACGCGTGGATTCAAAAATCATAACCCTAAGGACGTGAGGAACTCAGTGTAGTTGCACAAACCCTCATCCTCAACGTCTCTCCCTCTTCTCCCTTCTCTATCCATAATCAACCTTTGCACTCCCTGCAACCACCAGCCACCACGCTAGCGACGCCACCGCCACCGCCACCATTCTCCCCTTACCCCCCATTTCTCCTTCCCTCTCGCTCCTCTCTTTCCCCCTCTCATTCCTTTCACTAAATCACCCACTCTGTTCACTGCCGCGGTCACCCCGTTGCCGCCGGTGGACCACACAGCCACCACCAACCCTTCCCTTCTCCCTTCTCATCTCTCTCCTCACCATTCACACCCACTACTCTGTTGCACCGTATCCTGTTTCACTACTCCACACTACCTTCTGCCACAGCGCTGCCGCAGACTTCGCCGGTTGCCACCAATCCCGAGCAGTGATACGTCTGTCCATTTTCCCTCTTCTATTTCCCTTTCTGCTCTGCTTCCAAGTTCCATAGCCTGCCCCATTGCTCTGCTTCTTTACTATTTTCATTAATTTTAATTAGTTAGTTTTAGATTAGTTAGTTGGTTAATCCTGCATGCTAGGCTAGATAGAAATAATTGTGCTTAGGTAGTTAGGTTGTGGTTAGAGGATTCTAGGCCTGATAAGTGCTCCGTTTGTGTTTATTTGTTTGAGTGTTACATGCTGAATATTGAGTGGTGTGCTATGTTTTATATGTTCTGTTCCACTGCTGCCTTGCTTGATTGATGCTGCCCGAGTCATATGTATTTCTTGATTGTTTTGCCTATTGATATGTGACCTCATATGACTGATTTTGCTGCTGTTTGCCATCCGGGAACGTCCGATTTACTGCCGGAATGCTGTCCAATTTTCTAGAAATTGTTTTGGTTTGTAAACATGTTGCTTGTCATTGAACTTGTTGCTTTTTGAATTGAGCCTTCACCTGATTACACCAAGTTCAATTCTTAGGTAACTTTGGGATGGTTTTTCCGTGTTTCATATGTTTCCCGTGATTTGCTTTGAACCCTCACATGCTATCACTTTTCAAGTTAATCAAATGCCTTTGACTTGTGCTACATTCATCATTTGATTTCACTTGACTATTTTCTTGAACATGGTTCATTCTTTTACAATAATTGATGCCTTTCAATTGTGTAACCCACTTGATTTAATTTGGTCTCTAAACTGGTTTATGTTACACAAAGTGCATTTCACCCTTTGTAACACCAATTATTGCAATCAGTGACCGTGACATTGATTGATGACTTGCCTTCAATTAATTGCTCTTTTCACAATTTCATATTTCATCGTCAATGACTTCTTTTTCCTCATGAATGTGAGCATGCTTATTCTCATTCCTTCGTGAACTTCTCTTGATTGAGATAATGACAATCATACCCCTAACTTTTGAGCTAGTTTTTCTAACTTCTAACTTGCTAAACCTACTAACCTTTCTTTTGATTTTAAGCTAACCTATTTACCATTCTTTTGGGTATGATGCTCATTGAGCTCAATAAACAAGCATGATGTGATTGTTGTTTGCATTCTTGGTTTGTGACTTTATTTTCCTTTCTATCTTGTGATTATTTGCATTCCAATAATTCTCTTTTTCTTAACTCACTTCATGAGAATGCCTTACCTTGCTTGCTATTCCTCTACTTGGCTAATTGCTTATATCATATCATATATGCTTTTCAGGATGTCGGATAAAGGCAAAGGCAAGGCGAATACCTCTAGAAAGAGGAAGGCACCTCAAGCCCCTACCCTCTCTCCTTATGCTAACTATGCCAACAACCCACTGAATGAAGTAGATAAGGAGAATCAGCAGCTACCACCCACTGACACAAACAAGTTTCCCAATCTGTATTGTGAGCTTCGCTTCCCTACCTATCAAAAAACAAATCTGAATATTGAGAAAAAGTTGGCCCTTACAAATGACCTGAGAGACCCCATTGAGGCCCATATTCAGGGACTGGGCCTAGGCTTTGTTGATAGGGATTTGGGAAGAATAAACACTTCATGGGTCAAGGAGTTTTACTCCAACTTCTTTCGTGCACCTCTTGATTCAATTCACCTACGAGGCGGGTAGATTTTAGTTACTGAGGCTGCCATTGAGGATGCATTGCACTGCCCACCTAAAACTGGTGACACATGTGCCTATCAGCAGGCAGAGATAGCGATTAATGCTATGACTTTTGACAATGAGGCACTGAAGTGCGTTATTGCCACCCCGGACGCCCCTTGGGTGATGGATTCTAGCAACAAGAGGCCCAAGGGGATGTTATTTGCTTATCTGTCTAAAGAGGCTAGGACTTGGCAACAGATATTTACCCATTATGTCATGCCCACTACCCACTTTTCTGAGATCTCTATGGATATGCTTCTCCTGATCGGCTGTGTCATGGAGGGGAATGAGGTCTACTTCCCCCGGTTGATCTGGAAATGTATGTGGCAAGCACATATCCGGGGCCTACTACTATTTCCCACCTTAGTAACTCGGATGATTGAGTTAGCAGGCGCCCCATGGAGGGACGATGATGTGATACCACCACCCCCAGACGACGACAACAAGGAGGTTACCATTCTGTGGGGTACATGGGTGCATGAGAAACCCCCATCCAGGCGCCGCTCTTGAGCTAGAGCAGCAGTAGAGGCAGCTAGACCTCTTTTTTCAGCAGCCACAGCAGGACCCTCTTCTTCAGCAGCGGCAGTAGCACCTTTACTATTACCACCACCACCAGCACCCGAACCGACCTATATTCTAGTTCAGCGTCTATTTTGATTCATGGAGCGTAGTGAGCACCGTATTATGCGACACTTGGACCGAGTGGATCAGGCATTCGCAGCACAGGGCATTGAGTTACCGCCTCTTCCCGACTCTTTCGCATCCGATGAGGAGGAACCAACTCAGCAGGAGGCGCCTCCACAGATGCAGGCTACCCAGGAGACACAGTAGCCTCCCGAGGAGCCAGTGACCCAGCCTGAGCCTCAGCCATAGCTAGATGCGACTGTTGACCCCCATTCCGAGCCTGAGTACTAGCATCGAGGACGATGCTTGATCTTAAGTGTGGGGAGGTCACTGTCATCACCGTCGGTGGATTTGGTGAATATTTTCAGACATTATCACTTAGTTATCTTATTTTGCTTTATTTTGCACCTTTTGGATCATTGTATATATTAGTATTGTGGATTGTGGATACTTTTGTTTAGTTTGTTGATTTTGCACTTTTGCTTTATATATAGTTGTTTTAGCTTGTTTAGCTTGTGGTTGTGATTAGAAAGATATTTCGGATTCTTGAAACCTAGTTAACCCTTTTTGCACAAGAAAATGGTTTTGATTGAAAAAGGGGTAAACTAGAGAATTTTTAGAATTTCTCAATCACAACATTACATTAATAAGCTTAGTCAAAATGATAAAATTTTTCAAGGAATTCATCTATAAGGCACCACCCCAATTGATTGGAAAATTTTTGTTGAACTTGCTTGAATTCTATATTTTGTGGATCATGTTTGAGCTAAGAACACAAGCAAGTGAGATTTGAGCCTATTGATGTGGTTACATCTTATAACCACTTATTTCCCTTCTTGTGTGTTATTGTTCTCTTCCTATGATTGTGATCCTTTATTTTCCTAATTCTATATGTCCACTTATTCCTTGTATTCATGCATTTATATGATTGAGGCCATTGTTTCATTAGCTCACTTACCCAAATATCCTGCCTTTTACTCTCCATTGTTAACCAATTTTGAGCCTACGCTTAACCTAATTGTTCTTTATTTTAGGACATTACAAGCCTAAAGTGAAAAACAATAAAAGTCCCTTGTTTGGATCTTTGGTTAGTTTAGTCTAGTGAGAGTGTTTATTATTCAAGTTTGGGGAGATTGGGAACATTGGTTGGGATAAAAGGGTGTTTTGGGTGTTTTGTATATCTATATTTGGGAATTGGGTGCATACTCATGTATTGATCAAATGTTAGATCTTATACATTGATGATCTTGTATAAATATATATATAGAAAAAGAAAGAAAAATATAGAAAAAGAAAGAAAAAGAAGAAAAACAATAAAAAGGGGACAAAATGCCCCAAAGTGAAGCTTAATAAAAGGTCAATGCATAAGTGTATGTTGTGAAATGAAAAGAAAATACATGAGTATGTGAAAAAAGTGAAGAATGGGTAGTTATGTTAGTTTTGAATTTGTATAGGTCATTACATAGGTTAGTTATGATCCTACCTTGACCCTAGCCCCATTACAACCTTTGAGAAAGACCTCATGATATTTGTATGCATGCATTGAATGATTGTTGATTGTTAGATGAAGAACAAATTGCGGAAAGCATGATTAGGGGAGAATTGAGTGAATCATCCCCTAAACACTTGAGCGAATAGAGCGGATACACATCTGGTGAGGGTTCGATTGCTCAATTACATGTATTCACCATAATCATTCTTATTCATGCAAGTTTGTAAACCTTTTTGGATAGTTCAATGCAATTGTGGGTTGGATTTGACTCCAATTGCTCTAAGCCCTTGTACTAGCGTATGCTCCCTTGGAAGTTGATTTGTTTTGGCCAAGCATTTGGATAGCTTGCAGTTAGATAGTTTAGTTGGATAGCATGATTTTTGTGATTGTCTCCTTATTTGTGTTTAGATGTGAAAACATACTTTTTAGGCCTTTAACTTGATGATTTTAATCTCTCTTTGATTCCACTAGATGCCTTAATGTGTTTGTTAGTGATTTCAGATTGAAAGGGGCTAGGAATGGATCAAAGGAGTGAAGAGAAAAGCCTACAACATGGAGAAATCATGAAAAGCCAAAGATTTGGAAAACGCCCATGGACGCGCGCGCATTGTGCGCTTCCGCGTGGATTGCGAAAATGCTCCATGGACGCGTACGCGCGCTGTGCGCGTATGCGCCGAAGGCCGCACGTGACCCTTTTAGTAAAACTCGTGCCTGGTGATTTTGGAGGGTTTCTAACCCCATTTGGAGCTGAGTTTTTAGCGGGAAAAGATAAAAGGGAACCAAGGATTGAAGTGGAGGCATCTTGGATCACGGGAGAGTTTTAGATCTAGTTTTTAGTTGAGTTTTTAGAGAGAAAAGCTCCCACTTCTCTCTAGAATTAGGATTAGGTTTAGGTTAGAATTTCTAGATCTAGGTTTTAATCTTTGCTCTTATCTACTTTTCCCATTCAATTCCTTGTTGTTGCATCTTGCTCTTCTACTCTTTTGTTGTAGTTTTCCCTATTTTGCCTCTATACTTTGTTGTATATCTACTTTTGTTCTTTTATTTTCTTTCAATAAAATTTGAGGTAATTCATGATAATTGTGATTTTCTTGATTGTTATTGTTAATTCTTTTCATTTGATTGTTGTTAGATTCTATTCTTGTTGTGATTTTACTATGCTTTTCTTTTGTGCCTTCCAAGTGTTTGTCAAAATGCTTGGAAGGATTTTAGAGTAGAATTTTATGTTTTTAGCTTGGGAAGGTAACTTAGGAATTCTTGAGTTACTAATGCCCAAGAGATTGATAATTGATAGCCATTAACTCTAGTTCTCACTAATTCAATTAGTGGAAAGCTAGGATTTATGGACTTGGATTGATATAGCTCACTTGACTTTCCATTACCACTAGTAGGGGATGATTTAGTGGGATTGATCCTTGCAATTATCATGTTGTGGTTAGTAATAAGGATAGAAATCCTTAATCACCAATCCTTGCCAAGATCGCTTTTACCCTTAGAATTTCATTGCCATTTACCTTTCTTGCTTCTCATTCAAAACCCCAAAATATACAAGCTCATAACCAATAACAAGGACACTACCCTGCAATTCCTTTGCGAGATGACCCGAGGTTTGAATACTTTGGTTATTAATTTTAGGGGTTTGTACTTGTGACAACCAAATTTTTGTATAAAAGGATTATTGTTGGTTTAGAAACTATACTTGCAACGAGACTTCAATTGTGAAATTCTATACCACACAAAAATCTGTTCATCAGCTATTGCATTGGGCCAGGATATGAACAAGTGGTATTAACAATAAGTGTGTCAAAGAAGGAAGAAAACAAGAAAGAGAAAGAGAAAGTTAAATTTTATTGTGTGAAATTATAAATTAATTTTTAGTCTTTTCTGTTGATTTATTTTGATTTTTTTATGTTTAAATTAAACAATTGACACTTAATTTTTTTAATAATTAGAGAGAATTTCTTCCCATTAATTTATAACCCAACCGATATTTGTTATTATCAAATATTATTAACTTTACCTTTAAACTAACTAAGTTGGGTGTGTTTGGTTATTTGTTCACTAGTTTGCTTAAGCAAGTGTCAATAAAATTAATATTTAAAAATTTTTAAAATAATAAAAAAATTAGAAATAAAAATAAATTTGTGAGAAACTAATTTATTATTTACTTAAATCATACTGATACTTGTTGATTGTACTCGAAATGATTATTTACAAACTTAAGGACTTTAGATATTCTAGGAATAGAGAGGATTTTATGGTTGGTATGTTAGTGATCTATTTTAATATTTCAATAAGCTACATGATTAAGGAATATATAATGGGGCATCAGCCAAAAATACGAATAAGAGTTGCAGTGATGAGTCTAATTCCTCCCGGAGCTAATCACAAATTGATAGTTGGTAAATGTGATAGGAAGTAATCATCTGCAGAGCAATGCATAGTAATGTCACAAGTGATGTCTAACAAGAATAGCTTAATTTCTATTATAACTGTTGTTAATGCTTTACCTCCAAGTACTGAACCTTTGGTGACACCCTTATATGCCCATTAACATGCTGCTTTTATACTTTCAGATGCGTATCTGCTGGGAAGCAAAATCAAAATGTTACATGCAATCATGCATACATCAGCTAAGTATGACTTAGGTGCTATTCTTCATATATAGTGTATACAAAATATCAGTTATTAAATTAATTATTTATATAAAATATATATTAAAAATATAAAACAACACAGGTAAAATCATTAAACAATAGATAGTCGTGGTTTCATCTCCGAGCTGGAGACCTCCCTGCATTCCAGGCCGGCTCCAGTCCCAGGTGGAGGCTCTCCTCTACGGTGGCATCTCCTCCAGCGTGGCTTCTCATCTTCAGGGGTGCATGTGCTCCTCTGTCATTCCGCCGTCAGCTATCCCTTTCACCTTCTCGCTCACGCAATTTGCCTTCCCTTTCACCGAATCGCTGATGCAACCTGCCTTTTTGATGGATTTTTTTGAACAGGTAATCATTAGTTGGAACCCTAGGAGCTTTGCTTTCTTCTCCTTACTTTCTCCTCCTCTGCCCTATGAAACTCTGTGTATGATCTCTTTTTTCTTGGGAGTTTGGTTCGTCGCCGTTCATCCAGGTTAGCGATTTCCCAATGGAGTCTCAAATTCAAGATCTCTGATCAATCAATCAGGTGCATCCAAACCTATTTTCCTCTTCATCCTTTTTCTTTTCCTTCATTGTGTACATCCTTGTGATCAATTTTGGTTTCTATTCCATGGTTAACCCAGATTTTATTGTCTAGGATTTGTGAAATTCCTAATTCTGCAAATTGTGATCATTTTTGGTATTTGTTCGATGGTTAAGTGAGATTTTATTTTCTAGGGTTTATGAAATTCCTAATTTTGCAAATTGTTATCGTTTTTGGTATTTGTTCGACGGTAACCCAGATCTTATTGTCTAAGGTTTGTAAAATTCCTAATTTAAAAATTGTCTATTTGACTTGGTTTGTTTCTGGGTTCATGCTCTTGGTTACATTCTTTGGCAGTTGCTATTAATTTTGAGTATGGTCTCTGAATCTGTTTCATCTTCTTCATTTCGTTATTTAGAATTTGATGTGATTTTCAATTCTCCTTTTGCTACCTATTGAATTGTTTGTTGCATGTGGTTTGTGTATTTCATCAATTTTTGGGATATAATGATTATAAAGATTGTCTTCTTACTTACCTTTTCTTATATTTATGGATCATGGGTTTGGTTTTGTGAATCATTGTCTAGGTATGGAGTTTCTACCTAATCTACTTTCTCCATGGTGATGTGTTTGACAGAGTTTTTTCAGCAAAGTCAGTTTATAGACCCAGCTTCTCCTATTCAAGTTTTGCATTCCTAATTTTATTCTCTCCTATTCAACTTTTTCATTCCAATTTCCATTTTCATTCATTAATCCCTTTGAATTGTTTGGGCTGAATATAGCAATTTATAATTTTTTCTGCATTCAGAATCAAAATTCTCTTATTTATGTTTGATGTCAAATTTTAAGAAGAACTTAAATAATTATATTGATGAAACATTTTGTTAGTCAACTCAATTGCATTTCAATTCTTTATTGGTTATGCAAAAAAGTGTTGTATATTTCACCTCTTGCATACAAGTAGAGCTGATTGTCATGAATCTGTGTGCTTCATTTAATTATATCCAAAGTAGACCGATTAAATCCTATATTAAAAACTGATGAATCTATTTTTAGTTTTTTACTTTGTGTATATTCAACAAATCCATTGAGTTTTTATATTCTTTTCTGTATTCAGAATCATGTTCTGTTATTTATGTTTGATGTCAAATTTTATGAAGCACTCAAATAATTATATTGAAAGTAGACCCATTGAATGCAATATTAAAATTTCATGAATTTTTTTTATTTTTTTTATTTTTTATTTTGTGTATATTCAACAAATCCATTAAGTTTAGATAAAGTGAATTGGTGGTTACATTTGGGCTGTGTGAATCATTATGATGGAATGGGTTTTGTACCTAATATGTTCTATCGTTAGTGATGTGATTGACAGAAATTGATGTATAGCTTGCTGGTTGTTTATTTATATTTTGATTTCAGGTCAATTGCATTCTATTTTTTTATTGTTTATATAAAAGAACTTTTTGTCTAACTAGGAATTCCCTCCTACAAAGAGAGATACGTGGAGTAGGTTATCTTCTCTTGAAGATGTCTTCTGCACGGATAATGATATTCTGCCATACATTCTTTACTAAAAATGTGGGTATCCCTATCAAGGTATGGGGTTTCTATCTATCTGGTCAGTGGTGATGTGATTGATAGGAATTGATTCATAGCTTCTTGGTCATTAAATGAAAGATTTAGTTATTCAACTCAATTGCATTCTCATTTTTTTATTATTTATGTAAAAAAAATTTTATATTTCAGCTCTTGAAAATACATGCGGGTCTTTGTCCTAAATTTAAGATGTCATTTAGAAAGGAAGTGGCTTTCTCACAATCAGATGGCATCATTCCACTGTTTGTGTTACTAGGAAATTCTCTTCTATGTAATCTATTTGATGAGTGGTGATGTGATTGATAGGAATTGATTGATAGCTTCTTGGTGATTTATTTGCATTTTGATGAAACCTTTTGTTAGTCAACTCAGTTGCATTTCAATTCTTTATTGGTTATGCAAAGAGTGTTATATATTTCACCTGTTGCATAGAAGTAGAGCTGGTTGTCATGAATTTTTGTGCTTCAATGATAAAGGAATATACTTATGCCACTCCCATTCAACTTTTGCATTCCCAATTCGATTCTCTCCTGTTCAAGTCTTACATTCCGATTTCAGTTCTGATTCAATAATTCCATTGATGAAGCTTTTATTTTTTTAGGTATATTCAATAAATCCATTAAGTTTACCTAAAGTGAATTGCTGGTTGCATGTGGGTTGTGTGAATCATTATCAAGGAATGGGTTTTATAGCTAATCTATTCTATCAGTGGTGATTTGATTGACAAAAATTGATGTATAGCATGTTGGTCATTTATTTATTTTTTAAGTTCAACTGAATTGTATTACATTTTTTTGTTGTTTATGTAAAAATTATTTTATATATTAGCTGTTGGATGGACATACAGCTCTTTGCCCTAAACTTAAGAGGTTCATTGAGAAAAGAATGACCTTGTGCCAGTAAAATGGCTTCGTGGTATTGTTTATCTAACTAGCACATCTCTTTATCCAAAGAAAAATCTATCCAGCAGTTGGTCTTCCCATGAAAATGACTTCTGCACACATAATAAGGTTGTGCTATATATTCTTCAATGGAAACTTGGGAATCGTTATCAAGGTATGAGGTTTCAATTTCATCCGTTTCATGAATGTTGATGTGATTGACAGATTTTTATTGATGTTTGTCTATACTTTTTTTTCCATTCATTTGCTGTTTCGAATGTATCTGTACCTAACACATTTACCTAATCATTGTTTGGGGTAGTTGATGACTGCCTTCCCTATGGTCTAATGACATGTGGGTACACTGTAGTAGGTATGGTGTGATATCTCATTTTTTGGTCCCTATTTCTTGATTTCTTGAAAGTTTCACTTGTTTTCCCTGTTTTTGTGTTGGTTCAGGTTTTGCTTCTGTGATTAGTTATCTCTATGCTATTGAATGGACATTCATATGGACAGAGATTTTGTTTACCCTCCATTTTCATCTTTAATTTGAATTCAAAAAGGTCAGCCTAAAGCCCTGGATTTTTTTCTATAAAAGGATGGTTGGTGAACCATATTCAATGCACAAACATTCTGCTGTGTTCTATTTCCTTCTAAGCTCTGTCTATTTCAAAATTTTTTTGTTTACGTTTGATCTATTTCATCAACTCTGTTTACGTCTTTTGTTTTTTTTCTGCAATGCCTCCTCCATTTGATATGATTTCTAAGATGCATCCTCCTAGAAAGGCCTGGAGGCTGAAAGTTAGGGTTCTAAGCCTTTGGTTTATACCCTCTTTTGTTAACCATGAGGTTCCTAACTGAATCGAGATGATTCTCCTTGATGAGCATATTAGCCCCTATTAGCTTCTCCTTTAAATATGGTATTAGTTGTTGTTTTTTTAGTTTTCAACTTTAAATTATGTGTTTCACTAATCTAATTTTGTTTTTTTGTTGGATTTTCAACGTGGAAAAATTCAAGCTACAGTTAAGAAACCACTCCTTAATAGGTTTAGGGATCATAAAGTTGAAGGTCAAGTTTATAGAATGATATACTTTACTGTTGTGTCAAATCATGGTAGTTATAGAGCAACTTCTCATGAATTCAAATTGGTTTTCCTTCACCGAACCACTGTTGTAGCTGTTGATGAAGATGTTATCCCTAAGACTTATTTCAACATGTTTCCTTTTTCTGAGCTGCTGAACATGACTGATAAACCACTATTTTATGGTTTATCTTGTGCTCAATTGAGTGGTTTTTATCAACTCTTTACCCACTAATTCATACTAAATGCATGGGTTTACATTCTCCTTCCTGATTTTGTGCTATGATTGAAAACATGCTTCTTTGGCCTTATATTTGCTAATATTAATCCTCTCTTATTACCATTAGATGCCTTGATATGTGTGTTAAGTGATTTAAGAGATTATAGGGCATGAATGGCTTAGAGGATGGAAAGGAAGCATGCAAAAGTGGAAGGAACTGCGAAGCTGTCAACCTGACCCTCTTGCACTAAAACGGCCATAACTTGAGCTACAAAGGTCCAAATGACGCAGTTCTAGTTGCGTTAGAAAGCTAACATCTGGGGCTTCGCAACGATATATAATTTGTCATAGCTGCCCCGAAGTTAGGCAATGCAGAAGCATGAATGACGCGCCCGTGTCGCATCTGCGAATCTCATTCCATGCAAACGCGTGGATGACGCCTCCGCGTCACTTTGCCACGACCTGTACGGACCAGATTTCACAATCAGCGATTTCTAGGCTATTTCTGACCCAATTTTTGGCCTAGAGAACACAGATTAGAGGCTATAAAGTGGGGGAATGCATCCATTCATAATTATGCTTTTCATTACTCACAATTTTAGGTTTTAGATGTAGTTTTTAGAGAGAGAGGCTCTCTCCTCTGTCTTAAGATTAGGATTAGGATTAGGATTTCAACTTCTTCATCACAGGTTTAATGTTCCTTTAATTTATTTTCTACTTTTATTTATCACTTTAGTTGATTATTTGATGTTGCCAATTTGGCTTATGGATTTCTATGTTCAATCTAACCTTCTATTTAATATAATTTGAGGTATTTCAGACTTATGATTGTTTTCTCTAATTTATGTTATTGATGCTTGCGCTCTATCCAAATTATTTTCATTCAAGTAGATTTTATTCCCTTTTGGCTTTGGTTGATTAATTGGTAACTCTTGAGTTATCAAACTCATTGTTGACTGAAAATTGGAATTCTTCAAGAATTAATTCGAGATCCAATAATTCTAACTTTTCCCAAGGAAAGACTGGAATTTGAGGATTTGAATTAATTCATCCACTTAACTTTCCTTTATAGTTAGAGGTTAACATAGTGGGAGAAAAATTCAATTCTCATCACAAATGATAAGGATAACTGGGATAGGACTTCCAATTTCTCATACTTTGCCAAGAGTTTATTTTACAGTCATTTATTTATTTTACAGTCTTTTATTTATTTTACTTGTCATTTATTTTACATCAAGGTCTAAGCAATCAAAGATGGATGGAGCCACGAGGATCTGATCAACCCTTTAGGCAACAACATCCTCCTAGATATCATGGACAAAGACCATTTTACAATGCATGCCCAACTGATAGATTTGGTGGACCGCCTTGTAGCTACCAACAAGCCCCACCCTGTGCTCAGAGACCAACCTTTCAACACAACCTCAATCCACCATACTCGCAAGCTCTTTTTCACCATTCGCCACCATATGATCCTTATCCACCCCAACGCCAATCCAATTACTCCCAAGAATTATCACTCCCCTATACACCATGTCTATATCCATCAAGCCCAGAATCACAGGTTCGCCTCGAAGAATCAGTAAAACAATTTAATGCAACCCTTCATCAACTGGAGCAAGCAATAAATCAATTATCTTCCAGACGTTCAGCCCCTCAACAGACTCCCATGGCTTTATGTGGAGAATCCAATGAAGAACGCAGCACAAAGAAGACGCTAGAAGCACCAGTGGACAGCATAGAGCATAACTTCGTACTGGAACAAATAGAGGACGCTGTCATTATAGAAGAAGAAGAGTTGGTTGAAGATTTAAGAGATGCTGAACCTCTGTAGGAATCCAGAGTTGTGGAGAATTCCGTCGAAGACATTACAATTAATGCTAAGGAGGATAGTGCACAACCCCCAAAGCAAGTATCTTATGGGAAACTAGACGGAATTACCCAAGACACATGTTTCCTTGATGACGATGATCACAAGTCAAGTCCTCTTAGTAATGAACTTGCATCCGCAAGTGAATTCTTTGAGACAGAAGAATCTTCCCCAAGTGAATATGAAGATGATGCCGAGGTCGACTTCTCTCAACCTCCTATTTATGACTCAAGCGATGAGGAAGATATCAATGACTTTGATCAAGAAATGGGTGAAGTTGAAGAAATTTACAAAGAAGTGGAGGAATTTACAGAAGACTACAAGGGAGTAGAGCTTGCAGAACCACTAAAAACACTGACCCCAAGGCCACTACCACCCAACACAAACTTCAAGTGGGTAAAATCCTTGACTTTCATCTTCAATTTTCCACTTAAATATGGTTTGCTTGAAACAGATGGCCAGCTTAGAGCTCTTTGCGGCTTTAAGAGAAAAAGGGAATTGGCTCGCACTCAACGCTGTTCTGAAAGATTCAATGAGGTTTCGCACTTCAATTTAAGGTGCAAGGATTGGTGTCAAGCTCAATTGAAAGGATCTCGGAAGCTGTTTGGTCACTGTAGTGAGAATTCAGACTACTCACCACCCAGCTGGAAAAATGTAGATCAAGAAAAAGACGGGTGTAGAAGAAAAGTTTGGGATCCTGGAATCTATTCCGACATTCAACACTCCGGGAGCCTTGAAGCCTTCTTGAACTCACCTAAGGGCTTTACGTACCCTGTTTGGGACCCTGGAGGATGCTAGCATTCCAAACACTGGTGGAGATTCCTGGATCAGTACAAGCCATGACAAGGAGCTCGCCAAACGTCCAACTTAAGGACTTTAACTAAAAGTGCTAGGTGGGAGACAACCCACCATGGTATGATCGTTCTTTTTTCAGTTTAAATTTTAGTCTGTTTTTGAATTTTTATTGAACCTGGAATCATGCATAGCATTCATATTAAGCATTGCATTCTGCATATTGCATAAAAAAATATTCGCACGCGACGCGACAGCGTCGCTGATGCGTCCGCGTCGCAGGTGCCTTAGGGAGAAAAGAAAAGTGAACAGAGAGTCACACGAAAGCGTGGCTGGAGGCGTGCCTTTAGCACAGATTGATCCACGTGACCACGTTGATGACGCGTTCGCGTCATGTGGGAAAAATGCCTCCCACGCGTCCGCATCACCCACGCGAACACGTGCCCTGAAATCGACGTAAAAAGGGTGTATGGCCAAAAGTTGATCTACAATTGGGCTGGACTCGTGCTAGAAGCACAAACCCTGCCATGCGTACACGTGCCCCACGCGTCTGTGCCGTTTTCAAATTTAGGCCATCCACGCGATCGTGTCAACCACGCGACCGCGTCACCCTAGATTTCTGGCAAAAATGCATTTAAACAGAGAGTTGTGCGTACGCAAGGCTACTCTCGCGCCACTAGCACGAATCGAGTCACGCGTCTGCGTGCCCTACGCGTCCGCATCACTTGAATTCATCACACCCCACGCGATCACGTGCGCCACGTGTCCGCGTCACCTGCGCTGCACAGCTTATCCAGATCAGTGCCAATTATCTTATCTTTTTCTTTTCTAATGTTAATTTATTCTATCTTTTCTTCTTTCTTTCTTACTGTATTTCTTTCACTTCTCATTCTTTTTCACCTTCATTCTATTTTTCTTAATTTATTTGCATATTTCATTCATTGCATTTTAATTTTGTGCATATTTTTCTTTTCTTTTCTAAATTTATTATTTTTCCATCGGTGTTACTTGTTCATATTCAACTGTTGTGTCTTTTCTGGTATTATCTTGGTGCTCAATGACTTGTTTTACACTGTTGGGTAATATTATTTAAATCAATGTTAATCTTTTATGATACTTGTATTAATTTTTCATTGACATGAATTTATATTGTCTTTCATTACCCACACTCTTCCCCTATGTTGCAAATTTTTGCACTCTTGATTTGCCATGTGCTTCTACTGTTTTATCACTTACATGTTGAAGCTTCCATGTAAATGAGACCCTTATCGATTGGCATTAACCCACCCATACTTTATTTTTTCTTATCTTTATTCCTGGGTTACTTTTCTTTCCTTTTTTTCCTTTTAGGATGGCCACCCGGAAGGGAACTGGAAGACGTTTACATGGGGAGACAGACAAGTCCATCTGCACGATCTTTGGAGAAAGGCGCCAGTTGGAACCGCCCGTCCATCTGCAGATCTCAGCATGCACCGAGGACGGTGCAATCTTTAAGTGTGGGGAGGTTGATACCGATCTCCATGGGTTAGTTAGTCCTTTCTCAACACCAATTTTTGTTTTTCATTGTTGCATTTGCATGTTTGATTACATTATAGTTTGATTTTGTGCATATTTTACCACTTGGTTAAAGTAATATTTTCTTTTTTAAGAAATTTTTATAGTATTTCACTAATTTGAATAAAAATTTTTGAAAATTTTTTTTCAAGAAATCTTATTTTGGAACATGGTTTAAAGCTCGAACACACAAAACCAGTGAGATTTTGAGCCTATTTGATTGGTTGCATTTTATCAACCAATATTTTATTTTTGGTGTGTGTTTTTCTCTCTAAAATTGTGATCTTTGTCTTGCTTAATTCTATATTTCCATTGTTTGATGTATGCATGCACTGATATGATTGAGGCCTTTGTTTCACTAAGCTTACATACCCATATGGCCTTACCCTTTCATTATCCTTTGCAAACCAATTGAGCCTAATATACCCATTTGTTCTTTACTTTAGCTCATTACTAACTCTAAGCGGAAAACAATAATGTCCTTAATTTGAATCCTTGGTTAGCTTAGACTAGTAAAAGTGCTCATGATTTAAGTGTCGGGAAGTTAGGTTTGAAAATATTTGGTTTGAATAATTGGGTGTTGTATATTTTAGTGAAAAATGTGCAAAATAATAGTTGAGCACATATTATTGCATTCAATACTTTAATCATATGCATTGAGAAAAATAAAAAAAAAGGAAAAAGAAAAAGAAAAGAGCAAATAATAAAAGGGGACAAAATGTCCCAAAGTAAGTGTTGGTATCAATGCATATGTTCTGAACTCAAATTGAGGATGCATGAATATGTGGAAAACACAGTTAATGGGAAGTTAGATTTTGCATTTTAATTAAATGAATTGTCTTAAGTTAGGTGGAAAAAGTTAATGTCAATTAAGGATTCAAATTTTAGTCCACTTGGCCAAATACAATCCTACCTTGACCCTAACCCCATTACAACCCTTAAAAGACCTCTTGATTTGTGTATTGGTGCATTAAATTTTTGTTGATTGTTAGATGAAGAGCAAGCTATAGAAAGCAAGATTAGTAGAGAATTGAGAGAATTGACCCTAGACACTTGAGAGTTAGAATGATATACACTACCAGTAAGGGTTCAGTGCTCAATTCTATGTTCCCTGCTTTCATGAGCTATCTTCTTCTTGCAAGTTCATTGTACTGTATTTTGTAATTTGAATTAGTGAAATCTGGTTCATATTTGTTCTTGAAAGATTTATTTACTTTTCACCAAGTAGGTAGAAATATTTTGCACGTAGTTGCATTCACGTAGATAGGTTGCATTTCATACATTCTATCATTCCTCTTCACTCCTTTATAGTTTCTCTTGAGCTTAGCATGAGGACATGCTAATGTTTAAGTGTGGGGAGGTTGATAAACCACTATTTTATGGTTTATCTTGTGCTCAATTGAGTAGTTTTTATCAACTCTTTACCCACTTATATTCATACTAAATGCATGGGTTTACATTCTCCTTCCTGATTTTGTACTATGATTGAAAACATGCTTCTTTGGCCTTATATTTGCTAATATTAATCCTCTCTTATTACCATTATATGCCTTGATATGTGTGTTAAGTGATTTCAGAGATTACAGGTCAGGAATGGCTTAGAGGATGGAAAGGAAGCATGCAAAAGTGGAAGGAATACAAGAAGTTGAAGGAACTGCGAAGCTGTCAGCCTGACCCTCTTGCACTAAAACGGCCATAACTTGAGCTACAAAGATTCAAATGACGCAGTTCTAGTTGCGTTGGAAAGCTAACGCCTGGGGCTTCGCAACGATATATAATTTGCCATAGCTGCTTCGAAGTTAGGCGATGCGGACGCGTGAATGACGCACCCGCGTCGCATCTGCAAATCTCATTCCACGCAAACGCGTGAATGACGCCTCCGCGTCACTTTGCTGCGACCTGTACGGACCAGATTTTACAATCAGTGATTTCTGGGCTGTTTCTGACCCAGTTTTTGTCCCAGAGAACACAGATTAGAGGCTATAAAGTGGGAGAATGCATCCATTCATAATTATGCTTTTCATTACTCACAATTTTAGGTTTTAGATGTAGTTTTTAGAGAGAGAGGCTCTCTCCTCTCTCTTAAGATTAGGATTAGGATTAGGATTTCAACTTCTTCATCACAGGTTCAATATTCCTTTAATTTATTTTCTACTTTTATTTATCACTTTAGTTGATTATTTGATGTTGCCAATTTGGCTTATGGATTTCTATATTCAATCTAACCTTCTATTTAATATAATTTGAGGTATTTCAAACTTATGATTGTTTTCTCTAATTTATGTTATTGATGCTTGTGCTCTATCCAAATTATTTTCATTCAAGTAGATTTTATTCCCTTTTGACTTTGGTTGATTAATTGGTAACTCTTGAGTTATCAAACTCATTGTTGACTAAAAATTGGAATTCTTCAAGAATTAATTTGAGATCCAATAATTCTAACTTCTCCCTAGGAAAGATTGGAATTTGAGGATTTGAATTAATTCATCCACTTAACTTACCTTCATAGTTAGAGGTTAACATAGTGGGAGAAAAATTCAATTCTCATCACAATTGATAAGGATAACTGGGATAGGACTTCTAATTTCTCATACTTTGCCAAGAGTTTATTTTACAGTCATTTATTTATTTTACTTGTCATTTATTTTATTTGTTCCTCATTCTCAAAACCCCCAATTTATAAACTCATAACCAATAATAAGAACATACCTCTCTGCAATTCCTTGAGAAGACGACCCGCGGTTTAAATACTTCGGTTATCAATTTATTTAGGGGCTTGTTACTTGTGACAACCAAAACGTTTGTAAGAAAGGTTGATTGCTTGGTTTAGTAACTATACTTACAACGAGAGTTTACTATAACCTCTAAACCATCAATCTTCAGTTCTTCAAAATGGCGCTGTTGCCGGGGAATTGCAAACGTGTGCCTTATTATTGGTTATTGTAAATATTCAAAAAAAATATATTTTTCTTTTACTTGTTTATTTGTTCCTCTCTTCCCTCTTATTTCTAATAGCTACTATGAATTCTCACCCCTCTCGCTTTGAGTTTGGTTCTAATTTTGTTGCAAGGAATGGAAGCTATAACAGGATTATGCATCAAGGTCTAAGCAATCAAAGATGGATGGAGCCACGAGGATCTGATCAACCCTTTAGGCAAAAACATCCTCCTAGATATCATGGACAAAGACCATTTTACAATGCATGCCCAACTGATAGATTTGGTGGACTGCCTTGTAGCTACCAACAAGCCCCACCCTGTGCTCAGAGACCATCCTTTCAACACAACCTCAATCCACCATACTTGAAAGCTCTTTTTCACCATTCGCTACCATATGATCCTTATCCACCCCAACGCCAATCCAATTACTCCCAAGAATTATCACTCCCCTATACACCATGTCCATATCCATCAAGCCCAGAATCACAGGTTTGCCTCGAAGAATCAGTAAAACAATTTAATGCAACCCTTCATCAACTGAAGCAAGCAATAAATCAATTATCTTCCAGATGTTCAGCCCCTCAACAGACTCCCATGGCTTTATGTGGAGAATCCAATGAAGAACGCAGCACAAAGAAGATGCTAGAAGCTCCAGTGGACAGCATAGAGCATAACTTCGTACTGGAACAAATAGAGGACGCTGTCATTATAGAAGAAGAAGAGTTGTTTGAAGATTTAAGAGATGCTGAACCTCTGCAGGAATCCAGAGTTGTGGAGAATTCCGTCGAAGACATTACAATTAATGCTAAGGAGGATAGTGCACAACCCCCAAAGCAGGTATCTTATGGGAAACTAGACAGAATTACCCAAGACACATGTTTCCTTGATGACAATGATCACAAGTCAAGTTCTTTTAGTAATGAACTTGCATCCGCAAGTGAATTCTTTGAGACAGAAGAATCTTTCCCAAGTGAATATGAAGATGATGCTGAGGTCGACTTCTCTCAACCTCCTATTTATGACTCAAGCGATGAGGAAGATATCAATGACTTTGATCAAGACATGGGTGAAGTTGAAGAAATTTGCAAAGAAGTAGAGGAATTTACAGAAGACTACAAGGGAGTAGAGCTTGCAGAACCACTGAAAACACTGACCCCAAGGCCACTACCACCCAACACAAACTTCAAGTGGGTAAAATCCTTGAATTTCATCTTCAATTTTCCACTTAAATATGGTTTGCTTAAAACAGATGGCCATCTTAGAGCTCTTTGCGGCTTTAAGAGAAAAAGGGAATTGGCTCGCACTCAACGCTGGTCTAAAAGATTCGATGAGGTTTCGCACTTCAATTTAAGGTGCAAGGATTGGTGTCAAGCTCAATTGAAAGGATCTCGGAAGCTGTTTGGTCACTGCAGTGAGAATTCAGACTACTCACCACCCAGCTGGAAAAATGTAGATCAAGAAAAAGATGGGTGTAGAAGAAAAGTTTGGGATCCTGGAATCTATTCCGACATTCAACACTCCGGGAGCCTTGAAGCCTTCTTGAACTCACCTAAGGGCTTTACGTACCTTGTTTGGGACCCTGGAGGATGCTGGCATTCCAAACACTAGTGGAGATTCCTGGATCAGTACAAGCATAAGCCACCATGACAAGGAGCTCGCCAAATGTCCAACTTAAGAACTTTAACTAAAAGTGCTAGGTGGGAGACAACCCACCATGGTATGATTGTTGTTTTTTTAGTTTAAATTTTAGTCTGTTTTTGAATTTTTATTGAACTTGGAATCATGCATAGCATTCATATTAAGCATTGCATTCTGCATATTGCATAAAAAATATTCGCACGCGACGCGACAGCGTCACTGATGCGTCCGCGTCGCAGGTGCCTTAGGGAGAAAAGAAAAATGAACAGAGAGTCACGCGAAAGCGTGGCTGGAGGCGTGCCTTTAGCACAGAATGATCCACGCGACCACGTCGATGACGCATCCGCGTCATGTGGAAAAAATTCCTCCCACGCGTCCGCGTCACCCACGCGAAGACGTGCCTTGAAATCGACGTAAAAAGGGTGTATGGCCGAAAGTTGAGCTACAATTGGGCTGGACTCGTGCTAGAAGCACAAATCCTGCCACGCGTACGCGTGCCCCATGCGTCTGCGCCGTTTTCAAATTTAGGCCATCCATGCGATCGCGTCAACCACGCGACCGCGTCACCCTAGATTGAGCAAGTATTTGCATCATTTTTTTTAGTATGATTGAGCAAGGTGTCAATGGTACCCAGCCACTGTTTATTACAAATGAGGGTAAAGTTGTCTCCTTGAAAGATGATTTCATGCATTTAACTAGAAAATGCACTATTGAAGAGTTTTAAGATAACAATGAGGTTGTCTTCTTTTGAGTTAGTTGTGTTTATGTTTATTTTATACACAAATGAACTGAAAAAGAAAATCAAAGAACAATTTCCAGATCTATTTTTTCATTCATATTGTTAACAAATTTTGAAATGCCCAATGCATAGGTGGGTTCTTTTATCATTTTTGGTACAATCCAATGTATTGTTGAGGATGGAGGTTGGTGGTATTCTACTTGTGTGTGTGGAAAGGGTATCTATCCTTAAAATGGTGCATATTACAGTGATTTTTGTTTGAAGCACATAACTAATGTGACTCCAAGGTCAGAAATTTTGTTCAAAGTGTCTTTTCATTTTGTCTTGTGGATTGTTTATAAAAATAATGTTTCTTGGTATTATTTATTCCGAATCATTGTGTTCCTTTTTTTTCTCTCTGTAGATTTAAAATTAAAATAACACTTGAAGATCATAGTGGGGAGGGTATTTTCCTTCTCTTTGATCGTGAGGCATCTTATTTGCTTAAGAAATCATGTGTTGACTTGTTTGCTGAGGTTCAAAGAGATGCAAGTGTATGTTCTTAGTTTTCTTTTGTGTGTTGTTCACTTTATGGGATGTGATATGTGTTATTCAAACTGTGTATTTCTTATCTATTACTTTCAAAATAGCTTATATGTGGGGATATATATTCTCCCATATTCCAAGGGCTCGTTGGAAAGAAGTTACTGCTGAAGCTTTATACCAAAGGTGTCGCACATGATACATTTTATGGCACTTTCTGAGTTAGGAGAATATGTGATGATCCCACCATTATTGCCATGTTTGAACTTTCCAATTATGATGCTGATGACGAGTCTACTCCAAAAAAGGTTACATATATATAAATATTTTTAGATTGTGTAAATTCATGTTTTGTTTCTTTTTTTTAATTGTGCTGTGGTGAATTTTTCTTATGGTCTTATGTATTTTTAAACTCTTATGCCATATGAATAGGAGCCTGATTTACACAAATTTGTTCCCTGTGGAAAAAGGGGATATTGGTATTAAGAATGAGTCATCAAAGACTTTTATCTAAATCCCCAGTTCTAATAGATTTTTTGGCTGAAAAACAGCCTACTATTTCCAGAGGGACTGAGTTTGCTGTCTTAATTAATGGTGAAGATGGAAAAGATGAGAAAACACCTAGCAATGATACTGTTAGTGATGATCTTTCTGCTAAACTCGATATATTGCTTAGCTCACCAGAAAAAGAAACTCAGGTGCTGTTATAAAATATTTTTTTCTCCTTCCTATGTGTGCTGTTTCTAAATGGATTTTTCATTCTTGAGTGAGTTTCATAGCTTTTGTTAATTTGTTTGTCATAAGAGGTGTTGTCCCACGTTTTCGATGCACCTTCCCAATATGGAGAGAAGCTTATTCATGAAAATCATGTTGTCACCTCCAAGGGCAAGAGGAATTGAATCACCAATTTGAAGAGGCAGCTACTGATGCAAATGGGCATGGGTCCAAAATTGCCAAGGTTAATAGAGTTTGATTTAAGGTGTGGAATTGAGCTGTTGTGTGTAGGTGCAGGTATTTTATGTAGTATATGTATAAGTGTTTAGGAAGGCTTGTGATTCCAAATAGATCTAAATGTAATCATGCTAGCTGGGTGCTATTTTGATTTGACTTTTTTGGATTGTGTCCAACAAATAGGATTGTCAGATATAAGGGGTTTCCTTTTGTGCTGGGTCGGGTTATCTGTCAACTAGGTCTATTCTCAACTCCTTCTTTTGTAATAGTGACTTTGCTAGGGATTGGATACATTTTCAATGTTGTAGCCTGTTTAGGTTACATACTAGGATATGTAGTCAGATGTTGGAATCCTCCTTATGATAGGAGAGATAGCCATATGTAATTGTGTATATCAGTATCAATATTTTAATGAAATATAGCAGTTCCTATTTTTATTTGTTTATTGTTGTACAACGTTATCTTTTGATGTCAATTAGTTATTGGTGTTGATTATAATACTTTATTTTTTTCATTTTCTGTGTTATCAAAGGTGTGCATGGTTATATAAGTTCTTTGTTAGTGTGTTTCACAAGTTCTGTTCCCAGCCACCCCTCCTCCCCCTTTTTTATACCTATTGCTTATAGGAACTTAACATTGTAGATGTCTTTTTGGCAATGAATTAGGGGTAGTTCTTGCGATTTATGTTTCAACCTCTTGTTTTGTTTAGTACGTGTAACAAAGATGTCTCAGAATTCTGTTCGTGCTAGAGAATATAGGAGAAATTCTTTGAAAAAAAAGCAAACACAAAGTCACCATCGAAATGCAAGAGGTCTGTACTGAATTGACCTTCGTGATATTTTTAGTGTTTTTTTACTCCAATTTTCAATGATTTGATATCTATGGGAGTCTTTGTAATTTTTTTTTCATTTTGTAATGTTTTAGAGGTCCTCGATTCCTCGATGCCTGCTCTCTCTTTGAATGATTACTTGGGTAATCTTTATTGCTCTACCTATATTTTTGTAGTTAATCTTTGTGTTTCTAATAATTTATCTGTTTATGTTATATGTTTCCAATGTTTCTGTTTATTTTTTATTTTTTAGAAAATTTAGTTGAGGTGTCCCAGAATGTTAATCAGAGTTCAAATCTTATTTTGTCAGGTGTTCCGAGGGTTACCTGAAACTGTAGGTCGATCTCGGACGAGATCTTCTGTACCGGTCGGAGCTGTCGCGTCCGACTTGTTGAATGGAGTGATGGTGCTGATCTTTCGTTACCGGAGGGTAGTGGTATCTGCAAGGGACTCCAATGCTTAAGTTAGTAAGGGTATTAAGTAGGTTTTTTGTAGGATCAGAGTATGAGTTATACTTGGGTGCTCCAGTGTATTTATAATGGTGTAGAGCGACCTTTCTTAGTTTAGATAAGTTAGTTATCTCATCTTATCTTTATCTTCGAGTGAGGTCATCTTATCTTTAAGGGAACCGTCTTTATCTCTATAGGCTTGGGCTGCCCTTGGATTCGGGTAATGTTCCTCTGTTTGGGCCCTTTTTTGGGCTTTCTTGGTAGTTTGGCCGAGCTCTTTGAGAAGAGGTCAGATTGTCCTGACTTGAAGAGGTCGGTCGCTTTGTCGGTATAACATCCCGGGTCGGACAGCTCGACCTAGGGTATGAACAGTGCCCCGGCTTGAGCTCGGTTTTTTGAGGTCGAGTCTTTTAGTCTTAGGACTTTGATCCTTCTCTAGTGAAGCCAAACTCGAGCATTTTGTCGATTTCTTCTTGGTAGAGTTTTCCTTTGAATGCGGAACGTTTGCTTTCTTTTAAAGCGTGCGCTTTTACATTAGCGCTTTTGGCCTTAGGAACAAAAGAGGGTTTAATCCCCTCTTTAATTGTTTTTTAATTGTGCCATTTCTCTTTAATCTTTCCCTTTTGAATTTTGATTCTTCAGAGAAAATGGTTTCTCTTCTCCGTAACTTCCCTTTTCTTTCTCTCTTATTGTTTTTGCTTGAAGTTTGCAGCTTTTTGTTTTTCTTCCTGTGACGCTGCTTCGGCAATTGTTCTGTGCTTTCCTTTGTTTGTGAGAGGGCGACTCTTTGACTCCACTTCCTCCTTCCAATTTCGTTGAAGCTTTCACTTTTTCCAGGTTGGTTCTTCTTTCTGCTTTTTTACTTCCTTGTCGTTTCACATCCTTTTTGAGAGAGTCTTGATCTTTTACTTTCAAAAAGTTTGAATTTTCTTTTGCTTGCTTGTGTCTAATTGTTTCTGCAATGTGCGCTATTTTAGGGCTTCCTTAATTTGCCTGATTTTTCGCTGTTCCTTTTTTTATAGTTGCTGCTCTTAGGGCTTTGAGTTTTTGTTACTGCTCTTGATTGTGCCTTCTGGTTTGATACGAACTTTGCTTGATTCTGAGGAAGATACCATTTTTGATCATTTTCTACTTGGCATGTTTTGATGCTTAACAATTCCACTTGCTGATAGACTATTGGGTAAATGATGACGTTTTTATGGTTTTGAAATGTTGTGGTTTGAAGGAGGGTTTTTTCCGCTTGAGAGATGCCACGATGTAGACTTGAAAATTTTCCTGTTTCCTCTTTCCTTTGCTTCCTCCAAAGGATGCCCCTGGATCTTTTGGCATAAGTTCCGGGGTTTCCTTTTGTTTGATATGCCTGATTTATTTATTTGCATGTTTTTATTGTTGAGTTGTATCCATTTATGGCCGAGCTGCTCTTCGCTGACTTGCCCGAGATATTTGATTAGTACTTCGAGTAGTTTTAATAATCCATCTTTTCTTTGATTGTAGGACTAGTTGGCCATGTCTTCTCGTAAAAATATTGTAGAGACGTCTTCCAAAATTCCCGAGGAGATGTCTGACTGGTTAGACTCCCTTGTCTTAATGTGTATTTCGGTGGTGAATGCTGAGTTCTGTGTAGAGCTAAGAAAATATCATAGGGTTTGTGGTAGCGGTGCCCAGGAGAGGGATTATGAGCTTGTAGCGCCTGATTCTGACGAGAGGGTTTTCTTTCCAACTTCAGTCAAGGGGGAGCGTCCTTTCTTTTATGCCTATGAATATTTCTTCAGCCAATTGAACATTACTTTTCCTTTTACTGCATTTGAGACTGACTTGTTGTGGTCGTGTAATGTTGCCCCGTCCCAGCTTCATCCGAATTCCTGGGGCTTTGTCAAGATTTTTCAGTTGTTTTGTCATGAATTAGGAGTCAAACCTTCTCAGACTATTTTTCTTTATCTCTTTGTTTCGGCCAAGCCTAGGGCTTCTTCCAAAAAGAAAGCTTCTTGGGTTTCTTTTAGATCTGCTCAGGGGCATAAAGTTTTTGCCATGTATGATGAATCCTTTAAGGATTTTAAGAACTATTTCTTTAAGGTTCGAGCTGTTAAGGGGGCCCGCCCCTTTTTTCTTGATGAAATTGATGAGTCTGCTTTTCCTCTGGAATGGCAAAAGGATGTGACAGTATCTCGTTATACCTGGGAGATGCTTGACGAGGTTGAGTGAGCTTTTGTGATTGTTCTAGAGGACATATGGGGGGAACCCCCCATCTCGATACCAAAAATTTTTTGGGGGACCCATCTCTGGTCCGAACTGTGTTGGGTACAGTCCGACTTGTTTTTTATCCGTTGTTTCTTTAGCTTTGGTTCCTCTTATTCTGCGATTGTAATGTTTTACTGTGGTTGATTCTATTTTGCAGAGATATCAAAAAATAATGACTCCATGAAGGCCTTCAAAAAGGCAAGGATGGCTGCTGCTGCTCAAAATATATCGGCCAAAGCAGCAGAAAAGGGGTCTTCTCAAGTTCAGGTGAAGCCGCTCGTGTCGAGTTCACCCGGGCCAAGGAGGGTGATCCCTACTCCCCGGGTTCGTCTGGCTGACCCTCCACAAACTTCGGCTGCTGCTTCTGGCGTTCCTCCTCCTAAAAAGCAAAAAACATATGAGCCCTTTTACCTTGACGCCCCTGATTTTGATGTTGTTGAGTTTGTTGACCAGCAAATTACCCCCTATGGAGGTCTTTCAATGGATGATGTATTCATTCTTCATATGGGTGCGACTCTTTTTCGGACTGCTCAGGGTATCCCGGTCCATGCTACTAAATCTTTCATGATGGAGGCTAAGTCGGAGTTTGATAGGATAAAAGGTTTGAAGAAGGAGCTGGAGGTAAAGTTGGTGCAGATGGAAAAATAATTAGAGGGTGAAAAAGTTAGTTCTGTGGCTTTGGCGGCTTCTGTGAAGTTGGCCGAAGACACTACGCTAAAGCACAAAGAGGGCTATATTTCGGCTTACAGAGAGGTGGTGCATCTCCGTGGTGAATTGGAAACTGCCCAGGATGATTATACCGAGCTCCAGGGTCACCTCGTGGGTAGCGTGACAACTGCTTATGAGAACTTAAAGAAGCAGGTACAGGTTCTTGCACCCGAGCTCGACCTTACCCTCTTTAGTCTTGACAACGTTGTGAGGGATGGTCAGATTATCCCTGACGACCCTGATGATGATGATGCTGAGCCTCCTCCTGCGCCTGCTACCAAGGCTTCTGTCGTGTCGACTTCTTCAGCTCCTGCAGCCAAAATTGAGTCAGAACCTGACTGTCAGATCTTGAATCAAGAGGATGGGACCGTGGATGCTGTGCCTTTACAAACTTGCCCTCCTTCGCCCCATGTTGATGCCGCTACTGGGAAGCCTCTGGATCATCTTTAGTTATTCTTGGTATTGTGTATAGTTAGCCCAACTTGTGGGCTTTTGAACTTTCGCTTTTGTAAATGGTATTTTACCGTTGACACTTTCTTAGTTGCTTGTTTAGCAACTTTATCTTGAAAAACAAAGTGGTTTTTAGGCTTTTTGGGCTGTCCTTTGGTGGCCTCTGAAGCTTGCTACTATTATAACTTTGTGTTTTTATGTCATGTCCGTCTGCACTTATTTTGGTACCTTTGTAGGCTTTGGAGTATTGGAATTTTGTCTGACATGATTGGCTTGATTCCTTTTCCTGATGTTATTTTTAGCAATTTATTTTGTTCAGGTCTTTGTGAGGAATTACGCTATGGTTGCCTGATTTTGTCAGGTCAGTTTTTTCTACCAATTGATGTTTGTAACCCTCTTTTTTGGACCTCATTTAGGTCTCTTTCAGGGGTTACTTTTGTAGCTTTATGTTTTGGGTTGACTTCGTCATGTCGGGCTCTTCTAAATTATTTTTGTAATCCTCTTTCTTGGACCTTGTTCGGGTCTCTTTCAGGGATTACTTTTATAACTTCTTTGTAGGAGTCTGACTTCGTCATGTCGGGCTCTTCTAAGTTATTTTTGTAATCCTCTTTCTTGGACCTTGTTCAGCTCTCTTTCAGGGATTAATTTTATAGCTTCTTTGTGGGAGTCCAACTTCGTCATGTCGGGCTCTTATAAGTTATTTTTGTAATCCTCTTTCTTGGACCTTGTTCAGGTCTCTTTCAGGGATTGCTTTTATAAATTCTTTGTGGGAGTCCGACTTCGTCATGTCGGGCTCTTCTAAGTTATTTTTGTAATCCTCTTTCTTGGACCTTGTTCAGGTCTATTTCATGGATTACTTTTATAACTTCTTTGTGGGAATCCAACTTCCTCATATCGGGCTCTTCTAAGTTATAGTAATCCTCTTTTATAGGGCTGGCCAGACCTTTTTCCAGGGCTTTACTTATAACTTCAGTTTTTGCGGCTGGTCCGACTTTTTTATGTCGGTCAGCCTTTAAGTTATTTTTTTAGCAATCCATTTTATTAGGACCTCGTCAGGTCCTTTCTATGGATCACTTTCTATAACTTCTTGCATTATTCTGTTTTCATCTTTGCCGATTTTGTAGAGATTGGGTTTAACCCTCGTTTGGTTGACCTTTTGATGAATTTGGTTTTCATCTTTGGTCTTTATCATGATCGCGTAGTGATGAGCGGATAATTTATACGCTTTTTGGTATTATTTTTAGTATGTTTTTAGTATGATGTAGTTAGTTTTTATTATATTTTTATTTGTTTTTAGTTAAAATTCACTTTTATGGACTTTACTATGAGTTTGTGTGTTTTTCTGTGATTTCAGGTATTTTCTGGCTGAAATTGAGGGACCAGAGCAAAAATCTGATTCAGAGGCTGAAAAGGACTGCAAATGCTGTTGGATTCTGACCTCCCTGCACTCGAAGTGGATTTTCTGGAGCTAAAGAATCCCAATTGGCGCTCTCTCAACTGAGTTGGAAAGTAGACATCCTGGGCTTTCTAGCAATGTATAATAGTCTATACTTTGCCCGATATTTGATGGCCCAAACAGGCGTTCCAACTCAGCTCAAGAATTCTGGCGTTTAACGCCGGAACTGGCACTAGAATGGGAGTTAAACGCCCAAACTGGCACAAAAGCTGGCGTTTAACTCCAAGAAAAGTCTCTACACGAAAATGCTTCAATGCTCAGCCCAAGCACACACCAAGTGGGCCCGGAAGTGGATTTTTATGTAATTTACTCATCTTTATAAACCCTAGGCTACTAGTTCTCTAGAAATAGGACCTTTTGCTATTGTATTTTCATCCTTGGACGTCTAGTTCTTAGATCATGGGGGCTGGCCTCTCGGCCATGCCTAGACCTTGTTCTTATGTATTTTCAACGGTGGAGTTTTCTAAACCTTGTCTGTGGTATTCTGAGTAAGATTCAATGATTGAATGACTGTGACGAGCTTCAAACTCCTGAAGGCTGGGCATTAGTAACAGACGCAAAAGAATCAATGTACTCCAACCTGATTGAGAACCGACAGATGATTAGCCGTGCTGTGACAGAGCTCGTTGAACATTTTCACTGAGAGGATGGGACTATAGCCACTGACAACGGTGATGCCCAACATACAGCTTGCCATGGAAAGGAGTAAGAAGGATTGGATGAAGACAGTAGGGAAGCAGAGAGACGGAAGGGACAAAGCATCTCCATACACTTATCTGAAATTCTCACC
>NC_029774.3:52370141-52370761 GCF_000817695.3 Arachis duranensis
TTCTAAGTTTGGTGTCTTGCATGCATTGTTTATTTGATTTTAGTTGCATTTTGATTTTTCCTCATCATTAAAAATCCAAAAAAAATTTTAATTTGTGTCTTTTCAAGTCAATAATGCAGAGAATTGAAGATTCAGAACATACAATAGAGGAATTACACAGAAAAAGCTGGGCGTTCAAAACGCCCAGTGAAAAAGGAAAACTGGCGTTTAAACGCCAGCCAGGGTGCCTGGCTGGGCGTTTAACGGCCAAAGGGTAGCATTTTAGGCGTTAAACGCCAGAATGGATACCATTCTGGGCGTTTAACGCCAGGATGGCACAAGAGGGAAGATTTTGTTTTTAATGCAAATTTTTTTCAAGTTTCCATAATTTTTCAAAATCAAATCTTTTTCAAATCATATATTTTCAAAATCAATTTCTTTCCAATTTCAAAATACTTGCTAATCAATTTCTTTCCAATTTCAATCATACTTTGCCCGAGATTTGATGGCCCAAACAGGCGTTCCAAGTCAGCTCAAGAATTCTGGCGTTTAACGCCGGAACTGGCACAAGAATGGGAGTTAAATGCCCAAACTGGCACAAAAGCTGGCGTTTAACTCCAAGAAAAGTCTCTACACGAAAA
>NC_029774.3:52370810-52374499 GCF_000817695.3 Arachis duranensis
ATGCTCAGCCCAAGCACACACCAAGTGGGCCCGGAAGTGGATTTTTATGTAATTTACTCATCTTTGTAAACCCTAGGCTACTAGTTCTCTACAATAGGACCTTTTGCTATTTTATTTTCATCTATGGACGTCTAGTTCTTAGATCATGGGGGCTGGTGATGAGCGAATAATTTATACGCTTTTTGGCATTATTTTCAGGTAGTTTTTAGTAAGTTCAAGCTACTTTTAGGGATGTTTTCATTAGTTTTTATGTTAAATTCACATTTCTGGACTTTACTATGAGTTTGTGTGTTTTTCTATGATTTCAGGTAATTTCTGGTTGAAATTGAGGGACTTGAGCAAAACTCTGAAAAAGGCTGACAAAAGGACTGGTGATGCTATTGGAATCTGACCTCCCTGCACTCGAAATGGATTTTCTAGAGCTACAGAACTCCAAATGGCGGGCTCTCAACGGCGTTGGAAAGTAGACATCCAGAGCTTTCCAGCAATATATAATAGTCCATACTTCATTCGGAAATTGAGGACGTAAAGTGGCGCTCAACGCCAAGTACATGCTGCTGTCTGGAGTTAAACGCCAGAAACACGTCACAACCTGGAGTTGGACGCCCAAAACACGTTATAACTTGGAGTTCAACTCCAAGAAAAGCCTCAGCTCGTGGATAGATCAAGCTCAGCCCAACATACACCAAGTGGGCCCCGAAAGTGGATTTATACATCAATTACTTACTCATGTAAACCCTAGTAGCTAGTCTAGTATAAATAGGATAAGCTACTATTGTATTAGACATCTTTTGACAGTTTAATCTCTTGACTTGGTAGTCTTTGATCATTCGGTCTCTTGATCATGGAGAGGGCTGGCCATTCGGCCATGCCTGAACCTTTCACTTATGTATTTTCAACGGTGGAGTTTCTGCACACCATAGATTAAGGGTGTGGAGCTCTGCTGTACCTCAAGTTTCAATACAATTACTATTACTTTCTATTCAATTCTCTTTAATTCTTATTCCAAGATATACGTTGCACTTCACTTTGATGAATGTGATGATCCGTGACACTCATCATCATTCTCACCTATGAACGCGCGTGATTGACAACCACTTCCGTTCTACTCTAGGCCGGGCGCATATCTCTTAGATTCCCAACAGAATCTTCGTGGTATAAGCTAGATAGATGGCGGCATTCATGAGGATCTGGAAAGTCTAAACCTTGTCTATGGTATTTTGAGTAGGATTCTGGGATTGAATGAATGTGACGAGCTTCAAACTCCTGAAGGCTGGGCGTGATGACAAACACAAAAGAATCAAGGGATTCTATTCCAACCTGATTGAGAACCGGCAGATGATTAGCCGTGCTGTGACAGAGCATAGGAACGTTTTCACTGAGAGGATGGGATGTAGCCATTGACAATGGTGATGCCCTACATACAGCTTGCCATGGAAAGGAGTAAGAACAATTGGATGAATGTAATAAGAAAATAGAGATCCGAGAGGATTCTAGCATCTCCACACGCCTATCTGAATTCCCCACCATTAATTTACATAAGTATTACTATCCCTTTTTATTTTCTATTTATTATTAATTTTTGAAACCCATAACCATTTAATCTGCCTAACTGAGATTTACAAGGTGACCATAGCTTGCTTCATACCAACAATCTCTGTGGGATCGACCCTTACTCACGTAAGGTATTACTTGGATGACCCAGTACACTTGCTGGTTAAGTTGAACGGAGTTATGATCACACCAGGGATTATTAAGATCCCAATCTATCACACCATGATCTCTTTGGGGTATTTTTGATTTCATAAAAATACAAAGAGACCAACTTTGAGGATCACAATTTCGTCCACCAAGTTTTTGGCGCCGTTGCCGAGGATTGTTCGAGTATGGACAACTGACGGTTCATCTTGTTGCTCAGATTAGGTAATTTTCTTTTCAAAAAATTTTCAAAAATCTTTTTCAAAATTTTTCTTTTCTTTTTCATTTTTCCAAACTTTATTTTCGAAAAATATAATAAAAATACAAAAAAAATCATAAAATCATAAAAATAAAAAATATTTTGTGTTTCTTGTTTGAGTCTTGAGTTAATTTTTAAGTTTGGTGTCAATTGCATGTTTTTAAAATTATGCATTATTTTTCGAAAATTCATGCATTCATGGTGTTCTTCATGATCTTCAAGTTGTTCTTGGTATTCATGCATTGTTTTTCATGTGCATTTTTGCATTCATATTTTCCAAGCATTAAAAATTTCTAAGTTTGGTGTCTTGCATGTTTTCTTTGCAACAAAAATTTTTCAAAATTATGTTCTTGATGTTCATCATGATCTTCAAAGTGTTCTTGGTGTTCATCTTGACATTCATAGTGTTCTTGCATGCATCTTGTGTTTTGATCCAAAATTTCATTCATAGTGTTCTTGCATGCATCTTGTGTTTTGATCCAAAATTTTCATGTTTTGGGTCATTTTTGTGTTTTTCTCTCTCATCATAAAAAATTTCAAAAATCAAAAAAATATCTTTTCCTTTTTTATCTCCTAATTTTCGAAAATTTGAGTTGACTTAGTCAAAAATTTTAAAAATTAGTTGTTTCTTACAAGTCAAGTCAAATTTTCAATTTTAAAAATCTTATCTTTTCAAAACTCTTTCAAAAATTAAATCTTTTCCTTTTTTTCTTATTAATTTTCGAATTTTTTTTAAAATATTTTTCAAAATCTTTTTCTTATCTTTTACATCATATTTTCGAAAATCAGCTAACAAATAATGTGATTGATTCAAAAATTTGAAGTTTGTTACTTTCTTGTTAAAAAATGTTCAATCTTTAAATTCTAGAATTTTATCTTTTAGTTTCTTGTTAGTCAAGTAATTAATTTTAATTTTAAAATCAAATCTGTTTTTAAAATATCTTTTTTATCTTTTTAATCATATCTTTTTATCTTATCATTTATATCTTATCTTTTTCAAAATTTTATCTTTTTCAAAATTTGATTTCAAAATATCTTATCTAACTTCTTATCTTCTTATCTTTTTCAAATTTGATTTTAATATCTTTTTCAATCAACTAACTAACTTTTTGTTTGTTTCTTATCTTTTTCAAAACCAACTAACTACCTATCCATCTCTAATTTTCGAAAATACCTCTCTCTTTTTCAAAAATTCTTTTTAATTGTTTTAAATTTTAATTTTAATTATATCTTATCTCAGATTTTCGAAAATCACTAACCACTTTTTCAAAATTATTTTCGAAATTTCCCCTCTCTTTTCTTATTCTATTTAATTATTTAATTACTAACACTTCTCTTCACCTCTCTCCATCTAAATATCCGAACCCATTCTTCTTCATTCTTCTCCCCTTTCTTTTTCTACTAACATAAAGGAATCTCTATACTGTGACATAGAGGATTCCTCTTCTTTTCTTGTTTTCTTCTCTTTAATATGAGCAAGAACAAGGAAAAAGGCACTCTTGTTGAAATTGATCCTGAACCTGAAAGGACTTCCTGAAAGGACTCTGAAGAGAAAATTAAGAGAAGCTAGATTACAACAATCTAAAGGTAACCTTTCAGAAATATTAGAACAAGAGAAGGAGATGGCAGCCGAAAATAATAATAATGCAAAGAGAATGTTTGGTGACTTCACAAAGCCAACATCCAAATTTGATGGAAGAAGCATCTCCATTCCTGCCATTGGAGCCAATAA
>NC_029774.3:52375787-52376540 GCF_000817695.3 Arachis duranensis
GGGTCAGGGATAAATCTTATGCCACTCTCTGTAATAGAGAAGTTGGGGATCATTGAGGTACAACCTGCCTTGTTCTCATTACAATTGGCAGACAAGTCATTAAGACAAGCTTATGGAATAGTGGAGGACGTGTTAGTAAAGGTTGAAGGCCTTTACATCCCTGCTGATTTCATAATCTTAGACACTAGGAAGGAAGAGGATGAATGCATTATCCTTGGAAGACCTTTCCTAGCCACAGAAGGAGCTGTGATAGATGTCAACAGAGGTGAATTAGTCCTTCAATTGAATGGGGACTGCCTTGTGTTTAAGGCATATGGCCATCCCTCTGTGACAAAAGAGAGTGAGCACAAAGAGCTTCTCTCAGTTCAGAGTCAAGAAGAGCCCCCACAGTCAAACTCTAAGTTTGGTGTTGGGAGGCCACAACCAAATTCTAAGTTTGGTGTTAAGATCCCATATCCAAACTCTAAGTTTGGTGTTGGGACTATACAACATTGACATGATCACCTTGTGGCTCCATGAGAGCCACTGTCAAGCTATTGACATTAAAGAAGCGCTTGTTGGGAGGCAACCCAATTTTATCTAATTTTTATTTTATTTTATATTATTTTTATTTTGTGTTTTATTAGGTACATGATCATGTGGAGTCACGAAAAAAATAAAAAAAAAATTAAAAACAAGCAAAAACAGCAGAAAAAAATTCGCACCTTGGAGGAAGCACAGGCTGGCGTTCAACGCCAGTAAGATGCATCTGGC
>NC_029774.3:52376576-52376920 GCF_000817695.3 Arachis duranensis
AATACTTATGCAGATTCATTGGTGGGAATTTCAGATAAGCGGATGGAGATGCTGTAGAGCTCAAGGACGCCTGCTCTCCTAGTGCTTCTACTCAATCCTTCTTACTCCTTTCCATGGCAAGCTTTGTTTAGGGGTTCACCATCAACTGTGGTTACTTTCAATCCTCTTGGGGAAATATCCTATGCGGCTGTCACTCGCACAGCTAACCAGTCTGGAGGCATCACCCATGGTTGATGGCTACATCCCATCCTCGCAGTGAAAACTAATGCTCACGCACTCTGTCACAGTACGGCTAATCACCGGTTGGTTCCCTCCCCTACTGGAATAGAATCCCTCTTTTGCGC
>NC_029774.3:52378464-52378753 GCF_000817695.3 Arachis duranensis
TTAGCCGCTTAGGCCTGGATTTTAATTTCCTTGGGCCCTCCTATCCATTGATGCTCAAAGCCTTGGATCCTTGCTTTAAAAATTTTCGCCATTTTTTTTTGAATACTGCTTTTTCTTCCTTCAAGAATCAATTTCATGATGTTTTTCAGATCATCAATAACATTTCTCTTTGTTCATCATTCTTTCAAGAACCAACAATTTTAACACTCATAAACAACAAGATCAAAAATATGCACTGTTCAAGCATTCATTCAGAAAATAAAAAGTATTGCCACCACATCAATATAAC
>NC_029774.3:52381468-52382056 GCF_000817695.3 Arachis duranensis
GCTTCATGATAGCTCCTAAGTATTGAGCAACTTGCTCTCCAGTCACATCTTCATTCTCTTCAGAGGATGAATATTCTTCAGAGCTCATGAATGGTAGAAGGAGATTTAATGAAATCTCTATGGTCTCTAAGTGAGCCTCAGATTCCTCAGGATCCTTAATAGGAAGCTCCTTCTTGCTTGAGGAACGTCCCAGGAGGTCTTCCTCACTAGGATTTTCGTCCTCCTCCTCCCCTATGCATTCGGCCACTTTGATTAGATCAATGGCCTTGCACTCTCCTTTTAGATTTTCTTCTGTATTGCTTGGGAGAGTACTGGGAGGAGTTTCAATAACTTTCTTACTCAGCTGGCCTACTTGTGCCTCCAGATTTCTAATGGAGGATCTTGTTTCATTCATGAAACTGAAGGTGGCCTTTGACAGATCAGAGACTATATTAGCTAAGTTAGAATTATTTTGTTCAGAGTTCTCTGTCTGTTGCTGAGAAGATGATGGATATGGCTTGCTATTGTCTAGCCTAGTGCGTCCACCATTGTTAAAGCCTTGCTGAGGCTTTTGTTGATCCTTCCAGGAGAAATTTGGATGATTTCTCC
>NC_029774.3:52382156-52384646 GCF_000817695.3 Arachis duranensis
GTGACAGAGTGCGTTAGCATAGTTTTCACTGCGAGGATGGGATGTAGCCATCAGCCATGGGTGATGCCTCCAGACTGGTTACCTGTGCGAGTGACAGCCGCACAGGATATTTCCCCGTGAGGAATGAAAGTAGCCACAGTTGATGGTGAACCCCTATACAAAGCTTGCCATGGAAAGGAGTAAGAAGGATTGAGTAGAAGCAGTAGGAGAGCAGGCGTCCAAGAGCTCTACAGCATCTCCATCCGCTTATCTGAAATTCCCACCAATGAATCTGCATAAGTGTTCTATCCCTCTTTATTATATTCTATTTTATTATTTCTATTTTCGAAAACCCATAAACTATTTTAATCTGCCTGACTGAGATTTGTAAGGTGACCATAGCTTGCTTCATACCAACAATCTCTGTGGATTCGACCCTTACTCACGTAAGGTTATTACTTGGACGACCCAGTACACTTGCTGGTTAGTTGAACGAGATTGTGAAAAAAATAAACAATGCCCTCAGAGTATACATCTTTTATAAATACATACAAGTGATCACAATTTCGTCCACCACTCTGTCTCTTACAGCAAAAGGGAAAAGCATGAGTCTGTAGACTTCAGGATTAACTCCATTTGTCTTTACAGTCTCACAGATCTGCAAGAACGCAGTTAAAAACTGATAAGGATCTTCAGATGGAAGTCCATAAAACTTGCAGTTTTGTTGCATTAAAGCAACTAGCTGAGGTTTCAGCTCAAAGTTATTGGCTCCAATGGCAGGAATGGAGATGCTTCTTCCATCAAACTTGGACGTGGGCTTTGTGAAGTCACCAAGCATTCTCCTTGTATTATTATTATTATTATTTTCGGCTGCCATCTCCTTCTCTTGTTCGAAAATTTCTGAAAGGTTATTTCTGGATTGTTGTAATTTAGCTTCTCTTAATTTTCTCTTCAGAGTCCTTTCAGGTTCTGGATCAACTTCAACAAGAGTGCCCTTTTCCCTGTTCCTGCTCATATGAAAGAAAAGAAAACAAGAAAAGAAAGAGGAATCCTCTATGTCACAGTAAAGAGGTTCCTTATTGTTAGTAGAAGAAGAAAGGGGAAAAGAATCCAAATAGAAGAAAGAAGAAGGATGGATTCGGATTTGGATGAAGAGAGGTGAAGAGAAGTGTTAGTAATTAAATAATTAAATAGAATAAGAAGAGAGAGGAGAAATTTCGAAAATAATTTTTGAAAAAGGGGTTAGTAATTTCGAAAATTAAAAATAAAATAAGTTTAAAATTAAAATTTAAAACAATTAAAAAGAATTTTTGAAAAAGAGAGGGAGAATTTTTGAAAATTAGAGAAGGATAGGTAGTTAGGTGGTTTTGAAAAAGATAAGAAACAAACAAAAAGTTAGTTAGTTGATTGAAAAAGATTTGAAATCAAAATTTTAAAAAGATGAGAAGATAAGAAGTTAGATAAGATATTTTGAAATCAAATTTTGAAAAAGATAGAATTTTTGAAAAGGATAAGATAAAAGATAAAAAGCTATATTTGAAAAAGATATTTTGAAAAAGATTTAATCTTAAAATATACTTAACTAACAAGAAACTACAAGATAAGATTCTAGAACTTAAAGATTGAACCTTTCTTAACAAGAAAGTAACAAACTTCAAATTTTTGAACCAATCACATTAATTGTTAGCTAATTTTCGAAAATTTGATAAAAAGATAAGAAAAAGATTTTGAAAATATTTTGAAAAAGATTTTTGAAATTTTCGAAAATAATAAAAAAAAATGAAAAAGATATGATTTTTGAAAAAGATTTTAAAAAGATAAGATTTTTAAAATTGAAATTTTGATTTGACTTGTAGAAAACAACTAATTTTGAAACTTTTTGACCAAGTCAACCCAAAATTTCGAAATTTTGGGGGGAAATAAGGAAAAGATATATTTTTGATTTTTAAATTTTTAAAGAGAAACACAAAAATGACCCAAAACATGAAAATTTTGGATCAAGACACAAGATGCATGCAAGAATGCTATGAATGTCAAGATGAACACCAAGAACACTATGAAGATCATGATGAACATCAAGAACATAATTTTGAAAAATTTTTTATGCAAAGAAAACATGCAAGACATCAAACTTAGAAATCTTTAATGCATGAAAAATATGAATGCAAAAATGCACATGAAAAACAACAAAAGACACAAAACAAGAAATCATCAAGATCAAACAAGAAGACTTGTCAAGAACAACTTGAAGATCATGAAGAACACTATGAATGCAAAAGATTTTCGAAAAAAATTCAAGAAAAATTTTAAAAACATGCAATTGACACCAAACTTAAAAATTAACACAAGACTCAAACAAGAAACATAAAATATTTTTTATTTTTATGATTTTCTAATTTTTTTTTGTATTTTTATTAATTTTTTCGAAAATACTTTTTGGAAAAACGAAAAATAAAAGAAGAATTTTTGAAAAAGATTTTTGAAAAGAAAATTACCTAATCTGAGCAACAA
>NC_029774.3:52385519-52387352 GCF_000817695.3 Arachis duranensis
AGGGTTCAGGCATGGCCGAATGGCCAGCCCTCTCTAATGTGATCACAGGATTCAAAATACAATCTAGGATGTCTAATACAATAGATAAATGTCCTATATATACTAGACTAGCTTCTAGGGTTTACATGAGTAAGTAATTGATGCATAAATCCACTTCCGGGGCCTACTTGGTGTATGCTTGGGCTGAGCTTGATTAATTCACGAGCTGAGGCATCTCTTGGAGTTGAACTCTGAGTTATGACGTGTTTTGGGCGTTCAACTCCGGATCATGACGTTTTTCTGGCGTTTAACTCCAGACAGCAGCATGAACTTGGCGTTCAACGCCAAGTTACGTCGTCATTCTTCGAATAAAGTATGGACTATTATATATTGCTGGAAAGCCCTGGATGTCTACTTTCCAACGCCGTTGAGAGCGCGCCAATTGGAGTTCTGTAGCTCCAGAAAATCCATTTCGAGTGCAGGGAGGTCAGATTCCAACAGCATCAGCAGTCCTTTTGTCAGCCTTCTTCAGAGTTTTGCTCAAATCCCTCAATTTCAGTCAGAATTTACCTGAAATCACAAAAAAACACACAAACTCATAGTAAAGTCCAGAAATGTGAATTTATCATAAAAACTAGTGAAAACATCCCTAAAAGTAGCTCAAACATACTAAAAACTATATAAAAACAATGCCAAAAAGCGTATAAATTATCCGCTCATCAGGACTATACAACATTGACCTGATCACCTTTGTGGCTCCATGAGAGCCACTGTCAAGCTATTGACATTAAAGAAGCGCTTGCTGGGAGGCAACCCAATTTTATTTATCTAATTTTTATTTTATTTTATTTTATTGTTATTTTGTGTTTTATTAGGTACATGATCATGTGAAGTCACGAAAAAAATCATAAAAATTAAAAACAGAAGCAAAAACAGCAGAAAAAAATTCGCACCCTGGAGGAAGCACAGACTGGCGTTCAACGCCAGTAAGATGCATCTGGCTGGCGTTCAACGCCAGAACAGAGCATCAACCTGGCGCTAAACGCCAGAAACAAGCAACATCCTGGCACTGAACACCAGGAATGTGCCTAGAGAAGAAAAGCTGGCGCTGAACGCCAGTAACAAGCATGAAACTGGCATTCAACGCCAGAAACAAGCTTTACATGGGCGTTGAACGCCCAGAATGTGCACCACACGGCGTTTAAACGCCAGAATGGTGTGCAAAGGCATTTTACATGCCTATTTGGTGCAGGGATGGAATTCTTTGACACCTCAGGATCTGTGGACCCCACAGGATCACCTCAGGATCTGTGGATCCCACAGGATCCCCACCTACTATATTCTCACCTTACCTCCTAATCCTATTTTGTGATGAGTATTCCCCATGTCACACTTCCCAACACTCTTCACCAATCACCTCAATCCCTCTTCCCAATCACCCCCTTCACCACTCACATCCATCCACTCTTCCCCATAAACCCCACCTAACTTCAAAAATTCAAAACCATTTTCCCACCCATTCCCACCCTAAATGGCCGAACATACACTCCCCCGTCTCCCTATATATACCCTTCCATTCTACTTCATTTTCACACAACACAACCCACTCTTCTTCACCTTGGCCGAACCTACATCTCTCCCTCTATACCATATTCTCTTCTTCTTCTTCTTCTCTTCTTTCTTATATTGCTCGGGGACGAGCAATATTTTAAGTTTGGTGTGGTCATAGCACAATCTTTTTTGTTTTCCACTACCATCAATGGCACCTAAGGCCGGAGAATCCTCTAGAAAAGGAAAAGGGAAGACAAAAGCTTCCACCTCCGAGTCATGGGAGATGGAAAGATTCATCTCCAA
>NC_029774.3:52387503-52388436 GCF_000817695.3 Arachis duranensis
AGGTTGGGAAGTCTTAACCAACCCCATGCAACAAGTCGGAATCTTACTGGTTCAAGAGTTCTATGCCAATGCATGGATCACTAGGAACCATGATCAAAGTATGAACCCAAATCCAAAGAATTATCTCACAATGGTTCGGGGGAAATACTTAGATTTTAGTCCGGAAAATGTGAGGTTGGCATTCCACTTGCCCATAATGCAAGAAGATGAACGCCCCTACACTAGAAGGGTCAACTTTAATCAAAGGTTGGACCAAGTCCTTACGAACATATGTATGGAAGGAGCTCAATAGAAGAGAGACTCCAAAGGCAAGCCAGTTCAACTAAGAAGACTGGACCTCAAGCCTGTGGCTAGAGGATGGTTAGAGTTCATTCAACGCTCCATCATTCCTACTAGCAACCGATCTAAAGTTATTGTGGATCGGGCCATCATGATTTATAGCATCATGATTGGAGAGGAAGTAGAAGTTCATGAAGTCATCTCCCTTGAATTCTACAAAATAGCCGAAAAGTCCTCCACCATGGCAAGGATAGCTTTTCCTCATCTTATTTGCCATCTATGTTACTCAGCTGGAGTTATCATAGAAGGAGACATTCCTATTGAAGAGGATAAGCCCATCACCAAGAAGAGGATGAAAAGCAAGGAAGAGAGACCCTTCACGGTTCTCAAGAGATGCATGAGGAAGCTCATCATCAAGAAATCCCTGAGGTGCCTCAAGGGATGCACTTTCCTCCCAACAACTATTGGGAACAACTCAACACTTCCTTAGAAGATTTGAGCCACAATGTTGAACAATTAAGGGAGGAACATCATGAGCACTCCATCATTCTCCATGAAATAAGAGAAGACCAAAGAGCAATGAGGGAGGAGCAACAAAGGCAAGGAAGAGACATAGAAGAGCTCAAGGACATCATTGGTTCTTCAAGAAGAAAG